>NC_081411.1:459897405-460231360 GCF_030272615.1 Cryptomeria japonica
CCTTGTTAAGTGCCTCAAAATTTGTGATCAAAACTTTCAAGTCAATTATAGTTAATATCTCAAATTCCTTGAGATATTCTAAAAATGAAACACTTATTAATTTGTAATTGACCCAAAAACTTAATTAACTTCTAGTTTGACATAGAAAATTGAACTTAAGGTTGAGGTAGACCTTTATTAGGACATACAATGTGTTATTTTCCAACAAGTTGTACATGTTGCCATATAAACTTGACCATTACCAATGTACTGCTTGATGCAAGCAAAATAGCTAAATCGAAAAGAGTTGCATTGACTTGTCACATCCACATTTCCTTCCACAATAGACTATAAAAATGTCATGTAAATAAATGTGTTGGTCCTTACTTGTCTACATCTAAATGTTGTTGTATTGTTCACAAGATTCCAACCTTATTTCAACTCGTCATTATCTATCCAAGGAGTAGAATGCACCCTAATTAGACTAATTTTTTTTTTTTTTTGCAAATTTTAAAATGAGATTAGAATATAGAATGCACTCTAAGTAGACTGTTTTTTTAATATAGAATGCACCCTAATTAGACTTTTGTTTTTCGTTTTTTAATTTAAAATCAAAATATAGAATGCACTTTAATCAGACTATTTTTTAATATAGAATGCACTTAATTAGACTATTTATTTGTATCTATTAAATTCAAAATCACAATATAATTATATTCTAATTTTTAATTTAATTGATAAATAGAAAAAAAGTAATGTAACCTGATTAGATGTTGCACCCATACAAAGATTCATAGACAACACATTGTGATGCTAATTTCCAAATTTTTAAAAATTGTACACTATTATTTAATTAATTTTTTTAGATCACACTTTATGATCTAACTATTAAATTAAATTAATACTAATTTATCTTCAGTGTTAAATAACATTTCATAATCTTTCTTCAATTTTTTAATAAATTAATATTAATTAATCAATCTTAAAGATATCTTTGGACAATAATAATGACTCATTATTAGCTTTTTATGCAGCCAAAATTGCAATACATTGTAGTCCCTTTATAATTTTGGTTGGCAGTCCATACTAAGATTAGTCACAGGGAAAGTTCTAAATCAATTCATTCATTGTTTTACTCACATGAAAATGTTAAGGAAGATTTTAAACTAGTACTACAATTCATCTTTATATGTTAAGAATGAATCAAATTGTTGTGCACATGTAAATGTAAAGAAGGAATTGATTGCATTTCCCAAGGTTTGGGAGAGAAAATTGTGTAAAATCTTTTTATCAATCTAAAGCTAGTTTTTGGGCCAAAACAAAGTGGGAATTTAAATTTGAAAACATTGGGAAAATTTACATAACTAAAATACATAATTTAAAAGAAAATTTGAATAAATTTTAGAAATCATTAAAATTTTAGAAATTAAAATTGAGTTTGATTCAACGAGGATCAGGAACTAGAAGCATCAAAGCTTCATCTTGATGGAGAAGAGGACCCAAAATATATGATAGACTTGTCTACTACTTCCCTTATACTTATTCCCCTTAATTGTTGCATCTTTTGTGTTTTCTTATCTTCCTTCCCCTTGGAGCTCAAGATATCATTGTTTGGGTAATTGAATGTCTTTCCATTTGACATTCTTGGGGGCTCCCAACTCTAAAGTGTCACTAGATAAGGTCTAGACAATATTAAATTGTTCATGTTGTGGGATATTCTTTCTAGGATCTTCCATGAAGCGCATTGTTGTATTAAACAATCTAAAATGAACAACAAAATAGACTGTATGATCAACAGGTCTAGTTTTCATTAC
Source organism: Cryptomeria japonica (assembly GCF_030272615.1). NCBI lineage: Eukaryota > Viridiplantae > Streptophyta > Pinopsida > Cupressales > Cupressaceae > Cryptomeria > Cryptomeria japonica. The sequence goes on from NC_081411.1 coordinate 459,899,199, forward strand.
TATATTCATTATCTTGAATTTGTAAGTTAAAACATCATTGAGGTTTTCATCTCTCAGGCCAACAGTGAAATTGAGAGAAGAATCAAATACAATAGGACCATGGGCCATGGAATCACAAATAGTACCCAAATTAGCATCATTGGTACATTTATGCCTGACATCCTTGAGCATCATAAGGATTATAATAGGAAGACTATACCTATAATGCCCTTCTATACCAATTCTTACCCAAGAAAGATGCATGTATTGGTATGCCTTAGGGTTTGATAAAGCCATCTTTCTATACTTATGAATTTTAGCATAAAAAAATAATTGAATTTGTCCTTGACTATTATCTTTTACTCTATGTTGGATTTCACACACTTTACTATTGGCATTGCATGAAGATTGCATTGATGAAGTATAGTGTTTTCATTGATGTCAATAGTAACCAGTAATGAAGTTGTATTGCAACTGGTAATGATGCAGTAATGCAACCAGTAGTAAAGCAGTGAAGGCAACCGGTATTGGTATTGTTATTGAAGTAGAGTGATCAACCAGTAACCCTAACTAGTTGATAAGCATAACCCTAATCGATGGAGCTTGGTGAATTGATTGTGATGATCTATGATTGAATGATGATCAGAGATGAAGATGCCATGTATGCATGATGCACGTGATGAGTTTCAAAGTGGTTTTGGCATGTGAAGATAACTGTTTATTTTGAGAATGAGCAAATGCATAGCATGAAGTGGAAAACGCGTGATGAGCTACAAGATCCAATGTGCGGTGATCCAGGAGTGGTTGATGTTGTCTAGAACAATGTGTAGTTGATTGCTATGTAATCTAATGGTTATGATTAAACCGATATGTGTTAGGATTCCCACAGATACTGAGAGGGGGGGGGGTGAATCAGTATCTAACCGGTTATAATATTTTCTTGACTTAAAACATGTAAAGCATATTAATATTGTATACCGGTAAACAATAAATAATGCAGTAAGCAAAGATAACAACAACCACATGAGAAACACACCATAACACAGTAGTTTAACGAGGAAACCCGGTGTGGGAAAAACCTCGGTGGGATTTGTGACCCACAATATTCACTTACTGGCCAATAAGAGAATATTACTGCTACAAGAGGGGCCTGCACATGCAGGAAGGCCAAGTGCCTAGAGCTCACTGCTCAATCAAAATGGGAAGTCTCACTGAATTACAAAATGGATTATATAAATCCAATGTCTTGTAATACTTCAAAATAGCATCTACTATGCCAGATCCAGTACCAGTTTATAGCTATGCTTCATACATAAATCCATAACCTATAATTCGCATAATAGGTCTGCTTTATTTCGCCTAATTACATACCTTCATACTTATTTCGCCTAATTACATACCTTCATACTTACCTATTTGTTCTACAATGATCTCTTATATATATGAGTCATTTTACAATTTTCCAAGTCGACTTACAATGATTTTACAATAATAAACAAAATAAATTACAAACAAAATTCTTTTCAGCTTCTATGCTGGTATGCTTCCTTTCATTGTCGATGCCAGTGGTCTGTGTGCCGGTGTAGAATCTGACTTTGCTGGTGCCGGTGGATTGCCTTGTCGGTGTCATAGGATTCTAAGGTTGCCATGAATGACAAAACCTTCAATCACCTACAATGTCTCATTGGAGTGTGCTTTTGCCAACAATATCCCCCTTTGGCATTGATGGCAACACTCATGAGACAAATTCAGAAGTGTATCCAAAAATTGAAGTCCAAAAATTGTTACCAAAAATGTGTGCTCCCCCTAAGCAGACGATCCTTAAGTTATTTGATTTTTCTCAGACCACTACTCCCCCTTTGGCATCAATGACAAAGGTTGTCAAAGTGTCAATTGAGTGTGGTTTCCAGCTTCATCCTTGTAACCGGTTGGTTACAATCTGAAAAAGATCTGCCAAAACTAGATTCAAGCTCTCAATGAACTTTTTTCTGTCTTTTATTGTAGTCTCCGTCCTCTGAACTGTACCGGTGAGGTGTTGCATTTGCTCTATCGGTGTTTTCCATCCTTGAACCAGGGTATTAGATATTTCTTTCCTTAAGGTGGTGAGGTAGTCCAGTTTTGGACTTAGTCTCCATTTAAGATCCTTAGCCTTACCTTTTATTCTTTCCTTTTCTCTTTCTAGCTTAACTAGTTCTTCATCAAAACCTGTTATCTTCTGCTCAAAAACTGATAATGAATCAGATGAGTTAATGAAATTGTCAGCTAGTTGATTTATTTCCTCCTGTATCTTGCTGATCTTCTTGTCTACATCAACTATCAAAAAGTTAGTCTTACAAGCATCTCTGTACAAAGTTTTGAATTCCTTTAATGTGCTACATAATTCCGGTAGAAGTGTGTCAAAATGCCTTGTACACTTCTTTATTTCTTCCTCAAGGAATTTGTGTTTTTCCTTCTCTAATCTCTCCTTGAATGCTTCCTCTTTTATTTGTTCAACTGTCATAGTGTTTTCAGTAATATACTTGACAAAGTGTCAAGTTGACTCAAAGAATCTTTATTATCTACATTACATTTTGGAGCTATCATCTTCAGAATTGGAATTGTATCATCTATAGCCTTGTATGCTTGTGAGCTACAATCTGTTATTTTCTTTAAGGAGTCCAAAAGAACTTTTGTTACATTAGTTGATTTGAATCCTGTAGTTGAAGTGCCAACACTTTGTATCCTGTCGGTGGGGGCAATATCCTTGCTTGTGGTGACCTCTGGTAGGTCAGTTTGTGTTTCCATTTCCTTAAGCAAAGGTTTGTCTTGTTCAACTGATGCCGGTGGTACTGACTCTATGTGAACCTATTGCTGTGATGGAGCTTGTTGCTCTGCTTGTTGTTTTGTTTTACCATCTGCCAGTTTACCTTCTGTGTTATCTGTTACCGATGCCTACCTAGCCATATCTGTCTTTCCAGTTGTGTCCTTATCTACCACAATGTTAACTTTCTGAGTATCAATGTCAACTATGTATAACACCTCAGAGTTTGGATTAGTGTCCTCTTGTGGTATCTCCATACTCTCATTAGCTGGTTGAATTTCGGTTGTAACTATCGGTGGAGTATTCAGAGGCGGTGGGGATAAGTTGTCTTTTATTTTTATGCTCGAAGGTCCACCAACCTTGCCTTTACCCTTATCCTTACCTTTCTGATATACTTTGATAGGTTTAGGATTTCTATACTCTTCTTGCTTTTCTTTCTCAACAAGGAATATGTCCCATGCATTAGCAGTTTCCTCTGCAACCTCATTTACTCTACCAACCATAAGTGCTACATGCCGGTGTGCAGTTGAGAATACTATTCGGTTAGCCTCTGAGATCATATCATCTATCTCCCTTGGTGAGTTAATAGGATAAACAACAAGTAGTTTCTAAATTTTTATTTTCTTGTCAAGCTCTACAATAACTTGCCTTCTAGCTTCAAGTCTCTTAAATAGTTCTACCGGTAATTCATCTACAACTTGCATCAAGAATCAGTTGTCTAATAAATTCAAACCAAAACTAATTAACCACTTAATGCTTAATGCTAGTAAACTAGTTAAGTATGCCGGTAGACAGTGTTAACAGTAAATTGCAATACCGGTAAGGATTAATGCATGAAACAAAAACATAAAGTCATCCACAACACATGACACCAATATTTGTACATGGAAACCCTGTAAGGGGAAAAGCCACGGTGGGAAACCTTACCCATAATCAGATGATACTACTGCAGATAGTAAGTGTACAAAAGGGGTCTGCACATGCAGAAAGGCCAATAGCCTAGAGCTTAGTGCTCAATCACAAATGGGAGTCACATTGACTACAGTTGGATGGTTAAATCCAATAAGAATGTATTGCACAAAATAGCATCTTCATATGCTGGATTCAGTACCGGTGTAATGCTGATATGCTTCTACAAAAACCTAACTTCACCTTCAAATGATGTCTTCGTGTATGCCTCTTCTTGATCTTGCATATACCTTCACTCAAATCTTTTTCGCATTCCACACTTGATCTTACAAATAAGATCTTACATTTATACCATACCCTAAGACCAATTTTAGTAGGTCGGCTCTATAAGATATTACAATAAAAAAATCTTACAAATAATATAATATCCGATGCAAAAACTGATTAAACATGTCGGCTTAATGCATTTACAACAATAATAAAGCATGCCATATTGATCTGGAAAAGATAAACCTACCAGTGTAACTCTAGATAACCTGGACCTATTTGCCGATAAAAGCAAATATGCAAATATGAATATACCAATGATTATTACTTCAAAATAAAGTGTCCACATGATGTCTTCAACATTACAAAGTGTCTTCCATATCCTTCTAGGTACCAGTGAACAATATATCATGCCGGTGAATCATATACCAGTAACTGTTGCACAGTTTACTGTTTGCCGGTGAATGTTGCTAGATCTCCAAAGTAGGTGTATTCAGTAGATGTTGACATCAATGACAAAACCATACCAAAATACCAACAATCTCCCCCTTTAGCATTGATGGCAACACAAGATGGAAAAACCATCAAAGTGCCAAAACAGAAATGCCAAATATAAAAAAAACAAACAATCTCCATTTCTCTCCCTGGGAGTAACAATACCAATCTTTCATACCAATTTCTCCTTAAATGTGTTTTTCAAAATCTCTCCTCTAAAATCTCTTTTTCTTACCAAAAAGATAATGTGTTTTTCCATCGATATCTCTCCCCCTTTGACATCAAATGCCAAAGTTTAAAAAAGTCAAGTTCATTCAAAATACCAACTAATTTAATATACCAACTACTCCCCCTGAGAAGTAGCTTCCTCATCAAATACCAGAAAAAGATTTGTCCATTTAATTCTACCGGTTGATGATAATCATCAACTGTCTAAGTCTCTACCAGTGGTGGTATGACTCCAAGCTGATCTCTGAGATACTCAAAAGTCTCCTTAGGCAAAGGTTTTGTGAAAATATCTACAAGCTGTTTTTTAGTATTCACATAAACCAGTTTTATCTCTTTTTCTTCACCTTTTTCCCTTAGAAAATTTAGTTTGATAGAAACATGTTTTGTTTTAGAATGTAATACCGAATTTTTAGATATATCAATTGCTGCAGTGTTATCACAGTATATAGTAATAGGTTCCTTGCATTTTAACTTTATGTCTTTCAACATTTGCTTAAGCCATAGTACCTGTGTAGAGTTTGTTGCTGTTGCAACATATTCTGATTCTGCTGTTGATAAAGATGTACAACTCTATTTCTTACTCAACCAAGAAATTAATCTCTTTCCAAGAAAGAATGCTCCTCCAGTGGTGCTTTTTCTATCATCCACATCTCCTGCCCAATTTGCATCTGTATATGCACATAGATCAAAATTTTCATCTTTAGGATACCATAAGCCAAGATTTGTTGTGCCTTGTAAGTACCAAAAAATTCTTTTTACTACTGATTCATGATTTTCCCTAGGATTACTCTGAAATCTAGAAACAATACATACTGCATTCATAATATCAGGCCTGGTTTGTGTCAAATACATTAAACCTCCTATCATAGATTTGTATCTAGTTGGATTAATAGGTGTAGATTCATCCCTTTGAGATAATTTGTCATTTGTAGTCATAGGTGTGCTTACCGGTTTAGAGTTTTCCATCCCAAATTTCTTAAGTAGTTCTTTCAAGTACTTAGATTGACTCAAAAATATACCTTTATCAGTCTGTGAAATCTGCAATCCTAAAAAGAATTTTATTTCTCCACTCATAGACATTTCAAATTCTTGTTGCATTTCAAGAGAGAATTTTTTACATAATCCATCTTCTCCTCCAAAGATTATATCATCAACAAATACTTCAATAATCAAGATGTCATCATTAGTTACTTTGTAATATAAATTGCTATCTGCATTTCCTTTAGTAAAACCAATCTTTAAAAGATACTTATCCAATCTTGCATACCAAGCTCTTGGGGCTTGTTTCAATCCATACAGAGCTTTTCTTAACCTGCAAACCATATCATTGTCATCTGTTAAAGAAAAATCCATCAGGTTGTTCAATATAAACTTCCTCTTCAAGATCTCCATTAAAAAATGCACATTTAATATCCATTTGATAAACTTTGTAATCCTTGTGAGCTGCAAAAGCCAAGAATAATCTAACTGCCTCAATTCTGGCTACTAGTGCAAAGGTTTCATTGTAATCAACTCCTTCTTTCTGAGAATATCCCTTACACACTAGTCTTGCTTTATTTCTGACAACCTTACCATCTTCATTAAGTTTGTTTCTAAATACCCATTTGGTTCCAATTACATTTTTATCTTTAGGCCGGGGAACTAATGTCCAAGTATTATTTTTCTAAATTTGTCCTAATTCTTCTTCCATAGCTTTAATCCAAAATTTATCTTCACATGCCTCATTGATAGATGATGGTTCAATTTGAGAAATAAGACACACCTCTTCATTTGCCAATCTTCCTCTTGTCATAACTCCTTTAAATTTGTTTCCAATTATCTGATCTTCAGAATGATTCAGTCTTACATACCGGGGTATCTTAGTTTGCTGTTGTTCTTCAATTATTGTGGAATCTTCCGATGATACTGGGGTAACTGGATCTTCATTCTGTACCAGTGGATTCAGTGTAGGTTCATTTGTCATAACTTTTGTTTCCAGTTCAGAGTCTATATACCTTGAAGTTCCTCTGAATTGTTCATCAATCTTTACATTTGTACTCTCAACAATTTTCTGCAATTTATTAAAACATCTATATACCTTGCTCTTAGATGAATAACCAAGAAATATTCCTTCATCATTTCTAGGATCAAATTTGCCAATATTCTCATCTCTTCTAATATAACATTTGCTTCCAAAAATTTTGAAATACTTAAGAGTAGGAATATTACCAAACCATAGTTCATGAGGGGTCTTACCGGTTTTACCTTTGATGTGAACTTTATTGAATGTATAGACATTAGTTCTTACTGCCTCTCTCCAGTAGACATGTGGTAGATTTGCTTCTGATAACATACTTCTTGCTGCATCCAAGATAGTTCTATTTTTCCTTTCAACAACTCCATTCTGCTATGGTGTTCGAGGTGCTGATAACTGTTTTTTGATTCCATTCACTTCACATAATTTATTAAAGTCCTTAGATGTGAATTCCTCCTCCTTGATCTGATCTTAAACATTTAATTTTCTTACCGGTTTCATTTTCAACCATTGCTTTGAATAGTTTGAACTTCCCAAGTGCTTTTGATTTTTCTCTGAGAAAAGTAACCCAACACATTCTAGAATAATCATCAATAATTAGCATGAAATATCTATCACCTTGTAGGCTTTTAGTTCTAGCTGGACCACATAAATCAGTGTGAATTAAATCAAGAGCATTACTAGATTTTTCTGGAATACTTTTGAAACTAGCTCTAACTTGTTTTCCAAATTGACATTCCTTACAAATTGTATTCAGAGGTTTCACAATTTTAGGTAGATCTCTAACTGCCTTAGAAGTACTGATTTTTACCATGCAATCAAAATTTACATGACATAGTCTCTTGTGCCATAACCAACTTTCATCTATATGTGCAATTAAGAATGCCTTTTCACTGTTATTCAAATGAAAGATATTACCTCTAGTCTGATTACCGGTTGCAATTTCCAAACCAGTTCTATTCATGATTTTGCATTTTCCATTTTTAAATTGTAACTGAAAACCTTTCTCAACTAATTGACCAACACTTAAAATATTATGCTTTAATCCTTCAACATAGTAGACATTGTTAGTGTTATGTTTACCATCAATAGATATTGAACCCTTACCTTTGATTGAACAGGCTTTGTCATCTCCAAATCTTACTAAACCTCCATTGTATTCTTGAAAGTTCAAGAATTTACCTTAGTCTCCAGTCATATGATGTGAGCATCCTGAGTCAATAATCCATTCATCCTTTGATTCAATTTTAGCTGCTAGGGCTTATTCTACCAGTTGAGCAATAGGTGCCAGTTGATCTTCTATTATAACAACAAAAACCCATCCATTGTCTGCTGGATCCTCATCAGAATCATCAGTCACACCTTCATCAGCAATATAACAAGATTTATCTTTGTTCTTAAATCTATAGCTTTGATATTCAGGATTAGTCTTGTATGTTCTTCTAGCTTCTTCTCTTAGTCTAGCATGTCTATTAGGGCATCTTGAAGCCATGTGACCAATCTTATTGCAGTTAAAACATTTAAAGTGTGCTTTACCTTCATACTTATTTCCAATTGGACCTTTTGGCATTTTTCTTGCAAATAGTGCTTCAAGTTCTTCAAGCTCTTCATTCTCCTTCCTGGTTTCTTCAAGTTCTCTTGCATAAAAGGCTCTCCAGTCTGATTTGTCAAATCATGGAGCAGATGATGTTGATTCTTTAAAGGCCAAATCAGTCTTTATAGTAGCAACAGGACCAAATTCCTCAATTTCAAAGGCCGAAGTTTTCCAATCAATGTATCCCTAGTTACTGATGTATTAGGCATTGTTCTCAACTCATTTATAGCAGCAACCTTCATTTTATATGCCGCTAGTAAACCTCTTAATATTTTTAAAACAATCTCATCCTCACTCAAGGTTCCTCCACAACATTTGATACCCAAAACAATTTCATTTACTCTTTCCATAAAAGTAGAAATCCTTTCATCTTCTTCCATTTTCAGATGTTCATACCTGACTCAGAAGCTTTCAAGTTTTGCAATTTTGACTGTGGAATCTCCTTCATTCAGTGTTTCCAAATGACCCCAAATAGCTTTAGTAGTAGACCTATCTGATAATCCCATGATTTGTTGATCTAATAATGCGCTCAAGAGTGCTTCTCTTGCTTTGCAATCATTTTATTCATCTTTGGCTAAGGTAGTTGGAGCAGTCTAACTAGCTACAATAGCAGTATAACCATTCTTAGTAACTTCCCAGATGTCTTTACCGATACAATTCAGATGTGTATCCATTCTGATCTTCCGTATCCCATAGTTGGTTCCATCAAGTTTAGGACTGTCCTTCCTGAAATAATTAGTAGACATTGGATCTCCTCAAGTTGTTAAACTTCTACAAAAAGAGGACTAGGCTCTGATACCAATTGTTAGGTTCCGGAGACAACTGAGAGGGGGGGGGGGTGAATCAGTTGTCTAATAAATTCAAACCAAAACTAATTAACCACTTAATCCTTAATGCCGGTAAACCAGTTAAGTATGCTGGTAGACAGTTTTAACAGTAAATTGCTATACCGGTAAGGATTAATGCATGAAACAAAAACATAAAGTCATCCACAACACATGACACCAATATTTGTACATGGAAACCCTGTAAGGGGAAAAACCATAGTGGGAAACCTTACCCACAATTAGATGATACTACTGTAGATAGTAAGTGTACAAAAGGGGTCTGCACATGCAAAAAGGCCAACAGCCTAGAGCTCACTGCGCAATCACAAATGGGAGTCACACTGACTACAGTTGGATGGTTAAATCTAATAAGAATGTACTGCACAAAATAGCATCTTCATATGCTGGATTTAGTACCGGTGTAATGCTGATATGCTTCTACAAAAACCTAACTTCACCTTCAAATGATGTCTTCGTGTATGCCTCTGCTTGATCTCGCATATACCTTCACTCAAATATTTTTCGCATTCCACACTTTATCTTACAAATAAGATCTTACATTTATACCATACCCTAAGACCAATTTTAGTAGGTCGGCTCTATAAGATATTACAATAAAAACATTTTACAAATAATATAATATCCGATGCAAAAACTGATTAAACATGTCGGCCTAATGCATTTACAACAATAATAAAGTGTGCCATGCTGATTTGGAAAAGATAAACCTGTCGGTGTAACCCTAGATAACCTGGACCTATTTGTTGGTAAAAGCAAATATGCAAATATGAATATACCAATGATTATTACTTCAAAATAAAGTATCCACATGATGTCTTCGACATTACAAAGTGTCTTCCATATCCTTCCAGGTACTGGTGAACAATATATCCTATCGGTGAATCATATACCAGTAACTGTTGCATAGTTTACTGTTTGCCGGTGAATGTTGCTGGATCTCCAAAGTAGGTGTATTCAGTAGATGTTGACATCAATGACAAAACCATACCAAAATACCAATAGATAATGTATCATATAATTTGTTGATGTTTTTCAGCTGTCCATCCTCTGTTATTTCATCTAGTAGTTTGTCAATTGGAGCAATGTTTTGTTGAGCCTTTTTCTTTGGTGTTAACTTTTTCTTCTTTGGAGTTGTCTTCTTAGCCGGGGGCCTTACTGCCTGTTGTTTTTATCTGGTTCTTCTAGGTGAAGGCGTGGATACTAGTGAAGGTTCTCTTTTCCTCACAACTCTTTTAAATTCAGCTGGCATGTCACTTTTCAAAGAAGTTGCTACCGGTGAAAGGTGAGTTTCTGGCTGTTGTGCTTGTAACTCATCTTCAATGATATTGGTTTGTTTAAGTACATCTTCTTTGATAGCCTTTGCTTGCCTAGATCCTCTTCTTACTGTTGCTTCTACCTTCTTTACCCTTTTCTTTGATTGAATTTGATTCTCAATAGTCTCAGCACTACCAAATACCTCTTCTTTTGGTTCCTTAGGTTCTTCCAGAAGGGCTTTTGCATATGTTTCAATTATGTTGTCATCAGTCTCATAACCCATTTTAGTAACCCAAATGGTTCTTGGGACAACTGCCTCCATCCAAATCTCATCCTTCTTAATAACAAAGCATATGTCATCCTTATACTTATCTACAATTGCTTGTGAAAGTCTGACTCTAGTATTCATTCGGGCCTTTAATGCCTGAAAGTACTCATTTATATTCTTTTCTTTGTTTTCACCCATGTTGTGTAGTAAATCAGATAGTTGTTTGCCTACGAGTATGTCAAAACCTAGATTTTTGTTGCCAATACTGGGAACCTATTTTGTTATGTGCAGCATTAAACAAACAAGTAGGTTACCAAATCTAAATGTCCCCTTTTTGTCTTTCTTGATTTTTCCAAGATTATCAATCAGTTCATCCTTCAACCATTCACACACATCTATTTTTGCATTATCCTTGATCATATCATGAGCACTCTTTATGCATAAACTAGAAACTGAGTTTAACCTGTTGCATGTGTTGTTTTATACCCTAAAATCATGCTAATGAATCTGACATTGATGTCGGTTACATCATTCACTCTTAAAGATCTCTTGTCAGATGTTGCACCTGTTAGGTTAGTCACTAGGTCATTTGAGACCTTCTTTGTCTTATTAGGTCTGTTATGGGTGGAGGGTAACCCTGTCACAACCTTTACTGCCTCTTTAGTTATTTTGTGAACTGAGTCTAGCCAGAAAAATTCACCACACTACTTAAAACTATCCTTATAACATCCTTAGGGAATTCTAGAATACTGAGGATTTCAGTGAATCTTAGGGGTTTGACTATTTTGTGTTCAGGTTTCACATTACCAGAATCATCACAAATTACAGTCTTATACATGTTCTTAATTTCCTCATCACCTAATTCTTCTATGTGACAATGAATCTACATTCTGGAGTCTTCTGCAAAAACTACTCCTTTGGGAATTTGAGAAAATGCACCAACATTATCATCCTTCTTAGCTATTTCAGGAACTAACTGAAATACGGGCCTAGGGTGTTTGATTACTTCAACTACAGTAGGATTTGCTATGAATTTAGGTACAAAAGAAGATGCCATGATTATAAATACCTTTCTCTGCCTTATGAATGATTGATTGCTGAATTGCTTTGCTACTTTGCTCGAAATGTCTTTGCTCGGATTTTTCGCGCTCTTCAAATGTTTGAATGCTCGGTGAAGTAGAATGGAGCCAAAACATTGATTTATAATGTTAATTTTGCCAACCACCACATTTAATGCTTGCTGGTTAAGTAACCACTTAACTTATCTACTGGTATAGAAGTAATTTCAACTTCTCACCATCAACCGAGGGAATAACAACATGTTTCACATTTGATTGCCAAACCCTCAAAGAAATTTTCTTTAGTTAGATGAAGACTCTCCTGCTGGTGGAGTGCTACTTTCTTCTGCCGGTGGAGTGTTACTTTATTCTGCCGATGGAGGAGTATTCCTATCAACATTTAGTTCTGATTTCCTGATCCCTTGTTTTGAGAATTCCTGCTTTACTTCTTCAACCTTTTCTTTACCTTTCAAACTAGTACCATTGTTGTTTACTGGTGAGGACTTGCTTCTATAAAATTTAGCAAGATGTCCAATTTTGTTACAGGCATAACAAGTCACATTATTTTTCTAAATAGCTTTCCCATAACCTATGCCGGTTTGTGTTCTGCATTGATTAGATAAGTGGCCAAATCTTCCACAAACATAACATCTCACATTCATTTTGGAATTTTTAGAATTATGACCAATTTTGTTGCATTTTGAACATTGACCAGTGGGTGTATTGGCATTCTGATAATTTCTGGATCTACATTGATTTGCTCTATGGCCATACTTGTTATAGTTAAAGCATTTGCCATTAAATTTATAAGCAGTAGGTTGTCTTACCGGTTTGCCATGATCCTGTGTGTTTGCAGTACCAGAGCTTTCACCATCTTCAAATCCAAGACCATTAGTGTCACCATTAGGTTTCTGATTTTTCAACAAGTCACCAAGTTCTTCTGAGCTTTTCTTGAATTTTTCTTTATGTTGATTTGCAGCAGCCAGTTCTCCTTCCAAGATACCTTTTTGTCTCATGAGTTCATTTGAGTCATTCTATGCATGCATTAGATCTGTCTTCAACATATCATTTTCATAACTAAGTCTTGTGTTTTCATTTGCAGCATCATTCAGTCTTCTAGTCAAGTCTTCTTCATCCTTCTTTCTATCTTCAATTTCTTTACAAAATCTCATATTTATATCCTGCATCTCATTCTTTGTTGTCATGTTTTCTTGTTTTAGCTTATTCATCAGATCACTAAGAGTTTCCTTTTCATCATTCTCATTTTGCATCTTTTCACAAAGTTCTCCTCTCTTGTTTCTTGAAATGGTAAGATTTTCTTGAAATGCTTGAATAATATCCTGTGCAGCTTTTAGATCATCTCCAAGTTTGATATTTTTAAATTTTTCTGCATCATAGTCTGAGAGAGCTCCTTCTAATTGCTTCATCAAGTTTTCCATCTCTACTGGTGTCAAGATCTTCCTCAAGCTATTAGAATTCTGAAAATAGAGGACCAAACTCTGATACCAATTGTTAGGATTCCCACAGATACTGAGAGAGTGGGGGGGGGGGTGAATCAATATCTAACCAGTTATAATATTTTCTTGACTTAAAACATGTAAAGCATATTAATATTGTATGCCAGTAAACAAGAAATAATCCAGTAAGCAAAGATAACAACAACCACATGAGAAACACACCATAACACAGTAGTTTAATGAGGAAACTCGGTGTGGGAAAAACCTCAGTGGGATTTGTGACCCACAATATTCACTTATTGGCCAATAAGAGAATATTACTACTACAAGAGGGGTTTGCACATGCAGGAAGGCCAAGTGTCTAGAGCTCTCTGCTCAATTACAAAATGGGAAGTCTCAATGACTTACAAAATGGATTATATAACAATGTCTTGTACTGCTTCAAAATAGCATCTACTATGCCAGATCCAGTAGCGGTTTATAGCTCTGCTTCATACATAAACCCTTAACCTATAATTCACATAATAGGTCTGCCTTATTTCGCCTAATTACATACCTTCATACTTATTTTGCCTAATTACATACCTTCATACTTACCTATTTGTTCTACAATGATCTCTTATATATATGAGTCATTTTACAATTTGCCAAGTCGGCTTACAATGATTTTACAATAATAAACAAAATAAATTACAAACAAAATTCCTCTCGATTTCTGTGCCGATATACTTCCTTTCACTGCCGATGTCACTGGTCTGTGTGCCGGTGTAGAATTTGACTTTGCTGGTGCTGATGGATTGCCTTACCAGTGTCATAGGATTGTAAGGTTGCCATGAATGACAAAACCTTCAATCACCTACAATGTCTCATTGGAGTGCTTTTTCCAACAATATGTTTGTAATCTCTATGAGATTTGTAGGGTTTGTGTTGTGTTACCGACCTATTGTATTTGTATTTAAGGTTGATGAGTTGTTTGTAATTATGCTGGTAATTTGGTTAAGTGTGGTAGTGTGATTGTTGTCAAACGAGAAGGAGTGTTTGCAGAATGTTGTGAAGGCAGATAGGAGCATAAAAGGATCTGATTAAGCAGAGCAGTTCTCTTACCAGATTAGCAAAGACCCTCTTGTTCTCTAACCATTACAACTGTTAAATCCCCTAATCGGGTAAGCTTTAATAGGCTTGGTGTTGTTTAAATCCTCTAACAAAGTGATCCATTAGCTTGGATTTGAAATCCTCTACCGAGGTTACTCCTAACAGGGTATTGCCTTTAACAGGGTATTGTAGTCAATCCCTTAACCCGGTGGTCCCTAACCGGATCTATTCTTAACAGGACATTATTGTAACAAGGCTTGGCTCGTAACAGGGCGAACTTCAGAAGAGTTCAAAATAATTGTGGGTATTCATCCCCACCGTGGTTTTTCCCATTTGGGTTTCCATGTGAAAAATCATTGTGTCAAGAGGTGAATGATTTTGTGGATGTGTTTTGATATGGTTGATATGATTAATTGGTAAATCCACTTAGATATGTTTAGATGACCAGAAGTGATATGAAATGAGCTATTACTGATGTTAGTAAAGTGGTTTAATGTTTTGGTTAAATGGTTGTGAGTTTTAGATTTATTACATTGTATCATTGATGTTTTGGTCAACTAGTAAAGTTTGACAGTGCAGTTGCAATTTTTGATACAGTGACTAAACTGGTTAATTTAGCAATTTGTTTCTGAGTTGGGATTAAGTTTGGCGAAAGTTTAGTATGTTTTCTATCTACTAATTCACCCCCCCTCTTAGTAGTTGACCAGATCCTTATTGTTTCATCATATTATCAATTGGTACCAGAGCATTTCAGGTCCTACTGTGTTTAAGCCTAATAGCTTGAGGAAAAGATCTAGGAGAACATGATGAAGAAAGAAGGTCTGAAGTTTAATAGGGAAAACTACAGAATTAGGAGTGATAGGATGAAGATTTATATTAAGAGCTTAGAAAGTAAACATTGGGAACATATTGTTACTAAATATAACTTGCCTAGTGGGATTTTGTCAGATGATCAAAAGAAGGAGCAACAGGAAAAACAATCAAGCATTGGAGGACATTATTAGTTCCTTGTCCGATTCAGAGTATGTTGATGTCCATGGATTGGAGACTGCATATGAAGTATGGAAGAAACTGGAAGATATCTATAGCGGTGATGAGCATGTTAAGATTGCCAAAGAAGAGTCTCTAAGAGGTAAATTTGATGATATGCGGATGGCTGAAGAAGAAAACATTCAACAGTATGGTTAGAGGATCAAGGAGATAGTCAGAGAGATCAAAAGTGTTGGAGGTGCAGTGGAGGATACCACAGTGGTTAGCAAGGTATTGAGAACCCTTCTACCAGTCTACGCTATCCAAGTTGCAGCCATTTAGGAACTCAATTCTATTGATAAAACAAAGGTAACTATTGACTCCATCATTGGTAAATTAATTGTATTTGAATTAAATGGTTTTGATGGAAGTGTTTAGAGGTCAAAATCTACATTTAGAGCCCCAGTTTAAACCCCACCGGTAAGGAAAAGCAGAGAAGTGAGCTACAGTCATGAGTCTAGATCCAACAGAGAGGTAGATGACAAAGATAGTCTGATTGAGCTTGAAGCATTGTTGGCCAAGCAGTTACCCAGAGGTATTGGTAAGTACAAAGGTAAATTACCTTTGAAGTGTTTTGCTTGTAATTGGATTGGACATATTCCTGATAACTATCCTAATGGAGATAATGAGCAAAAATGTGAGAAGTATAAGAAGTATAAAGGAAAAGGTAAAAGAGATCATCTCATTGCAGTGGATGGAGGAATTACAGATGAGGAATCTAAGGAAGATGCAAATGAGGACATTGTCTTTGTTGCTATTAAAGAAGAGACATTAGATCAAAAGGCATTAGTCTCTCGCATGGATAGTTCTGGTGGCTGGATTATAGATAGTGGTTGTTCATGTTGGAAATTGACACTCAATTGGTTGGTTTCACTATGTTGTCATTGATGGCAACATGGTATTGTGTTTCGACTTCATACTTTGGTTCAGTTGTGTATTGATAGGCACTTCACAGATACTTCACTGGCACCTATAGGGAAGATGGATTTCTTTGGTCATCTACAATGCAGGCCGACATGGTTTAGTAAAGGTTATCGGTATTGGAGGCCGACATATCTTGGATCTGACATCAGAAATTGATTTTAATGTTTATGTATTTATGTTATCTCGCCGACATGTGATTTGATATTGTATATATCTTTGTAAGCCAACATAAGGCATGTAAGTTTGTATAGGGTATATAGGTCAGTTTGATAGATCATTTTGATATAGACATGAGATAGGAGATATTGGATATGAGAATGTAATATGATGTGAAATATATCAGAGAGATCATGTATGTGAGGAAATTAATGTAAGGGTTATTCCGGTAAAGGGTTTAGGATTTCAGACCGAAACAGACAAAGCTTAAACCAAAACTATATTTTGGCATAGAAGATGCTATCTTATCAGTTCTCACTTCTTCGAATTGTAGTCTGGAATTTTATGTAGTCAGTGAGGCTCCTTTTGCGATCGAGTAGTGTGCTCTAGGCTGTAAGCCTTCCTGCAAGTGCAGGCCCCTCATATTTTGTAATATCTCTTCATATGGCCAGTGGATTGATATTGTGGATCACAAATCCCACTATGGTTTGTCCTCTTTGAGGTTTTCCATGTATAAATCTGTGTGTTATGGTTGTCATTTATGTGATTGGCTTATTGGTTGCTTTACTTCTTTCAATTCTATATGTACCGGTATACCGGTTGGTGTATGCATGTTTTAATAAGGCTAAAATTAATCTTTTCAGTATAACATTGACTCACCCCCCCTCTCAGTGTTATTGGATTCCAATAGTTCATACCATATGACCGGTGACCAAAGTAAGTTTCTTACTTTGAGAGAGTTTAATGCAGGTGTTGTGAGATTTGGGAATGACTCACCCTACATGGTGAAAGGAAAAGGATCCATCTCTTTGAATGGAAAAAGTAGTGCAGATGATGTCTACTAGGTTGAAGGACTAAAACACAATCTTTTGAGTGTTACTCAACTCAATGACAAAGGTTACCCACTGGAATTCAAGAATGGAGTCTACAAGATTTATGGAAGAAAAGGTGAACTGATTGCAATTGGCAAATAGACCAGATGTAACTTGTTTCATTTAATCTCTAAAGTCAACAGTTGTTTAATCACAAAAGTAGAAGATAGTTGGCTTTGGCATCGAATATTTTTTCATGTAAATTTTGATAACATTGTAAAAGTCAGTAAGTCCAAATCAGTAAGAGGTTTGCCATAGTTGGACAAACCAGTGAATGCTCTATGCAAGGAATGTCAGTTAGGGAAGATGGCATCCTCAACCTTTTAGAGAAAATATTTCTCAGCAAAACATTTTCTAGATTTGGTTCATACCAACCTTTGTGGATCAATGAGGACTAGAAGTATTCAAGGTGATTGGTATTTCATGATATTTACTGATGATTGCTCAAGGATGATGTGGGTCACATTCTTGAAAGACAAGACAAAAGCATTTAGCAAGTTTAAGGCATTCAGAGCCTTAGTTGAAAATAAAAGTGGAAAGAAGATAAAGTGCTTAAGAGATGATCAAGGTGGTGAATTTACTTCAGAGGAATTCACTAGATACTATGAAGATAATGGAATTAAGAGGCAACTTTCTGCACCTAGGAGACCATAGTAGAATGATATTGCAGAAAGGAACAACCGGTCAATTGTTGAAGCTGCTAGGACTATGCTAACTCAAGGAGGTATAGATAAGACATTCTGGAGATAACTTGTTAGCACAACTATTTACACAATTAACTGGATGCTGGTTAAAAGAGGTAAGCATAAAAATCCCTATGAGTACTGGTATGGTAGATCACCTAATGTCAATTACTTTAAAATCTTTGGTAGTAGTTGTTTTATCAAGAGAGGTGATTATGTTGGTAAGTTTGATGCCAAGAGTGATGAAGGCATATTTCTTGGTTACTCCACCAAGAGAAAAGCTTACAAGTGTTACAACAACCGGACCGAGAAAATCATTGAAAGTGTTAATGTCCGAGTTGATGAGTTTCCTGAGAAATAAGGAGAAACTAGTGAGGAGAAGGAGGAAGAAGAACCTTACACACTATTTTTGGAACCGGAACCGGTGAAGCCAGAAGTTGGTGAACAGGACACAGAAGCCCCAAATCAACTAGAATAGGGAGGTCCAACAGAAGAAGAAGAAAGTGAAGAAGAAGAAGAACCTGGAAATAAAGATCATGGCATTCCAAGGTATGTTAGACTCAATCATAGCCCTGATCAGATTATTGGAGACATGAATATAGGTGTGCTAACAAGAACAAGGATTAGAGAGAACTCATGTATGATTTACATCGTTGAGCCTAGAACTACAAAAGAAGAATTTGCAGATGAAGACTGGATTAAGGCAATGGAAGAAGAACTTGCCCAAATAGAGAAGAACAATGCTTGGTCATTGGTACCTAGACTAGAGAACAAGAATGTAATAGGTACAAAATGGGTATTCGGGAATAAACTGAATGAAGATGGAATAGTGGTCAGAAATAAAGCCAGACTGGTATGCAAAGGATATGCACAAGAAGAAGGTGAAGACCATGGTGAGACATTTGCACCAATTGCAAGATTGGAAGGAGTAAGGACTCTAATTGTATTTGCAGCATACAGAGGATTCAAAGTATATCAGATGGATGTTAAGTCAACATTCCTAAATGGAATATTGGAAGAGAAAGTCTACATTGAACAATCAGATGGTTATTCTTTAACTGTAGAAAAGGACATGGTGTGCAAATTACATAAGGCATTATATGGACTGAAGCAAGCACCTAGAGCATGGTATGAAAGATTGCACTCTCACTTGGTGAAGATAGGTTTTCAGAGAACCAGTCAAGACAGTAACATATATCTTAAGTCAAAAGGAGAGAAGATACTAGTAAGTGAGGTATTTGTGGATGATATTATTTTTGGAGGAAATGATGATATGTGTCATGACTTTGCTGATGAAATGAAGAGTGAGTTTGAGATGTCACTGGTAGGTGAGATAAAAAATTTCATAGTGTGAATCCAAAAGATGAAGGATGGTATTTTTATCACATAGTCCAAGTATGTGAAAGAAGTTTTGAAGGCTTTTGGAATGGAAGACTGTAAACCAGTTGGAACACCAATGGTTACAGGTTGTAAACTATCTAAGGAAGATGATTCTACAATAGTGGATGAAAAGGAGTACAAGTCAATGATAGGTAAACTGCATTATGTTATTCATAGAAGACCAGACATTGCTCATGCAGTAGGATTGGTTTCCATATTTCAGAAGAGCCCGAAGGAGACACACGTGGTAGCAACTAAAATAATTTTTAGGTATCTGAAAGGCACAATTGATTATGGATTATGGTATCTGATGCCCTGCAAAATGGACAAGGTTAGTCTAAGAGACAAACAACACAAGACATACAAGAAAATTGTTAGTGTTATTTAATCAAAGACTAATCTAAATAGGCATACCAAGAGAGACACTAAAAACATGAAAGCATATTTAACTAAAGAAGCAAATATGATGAGGCATCTCCAAATACCTCCTAACATGCTCTTAGCTCTTTCTCCCTTGTTCCTCTCCTCTCCAAGTTCCAAAATAGTGTAGCTCTCAGCAGCTTTTTGCACTATGGATGCTTATGGAGGATTGAGATTGTAGTATTGTGCTCTAAATCTAAAATGAAAAGCTAATACTAAGCTATTGATACTAAAAATGATTTATTTTATCCAAGATGACAATATATGAGTTAATTATGCTAAAATGCTCTCTTAAAATGTCTATAGCTTAAATGCATACAAGTTTTCAGGATCTGGATTATGAAGAAATGGGCTCTATTTATAGGGAAAATGGAGCAATGGATGGTTGAGATTGAGTAATCTCAACAAGGGTCAGGATTGAATGATTTCAAATCCATGTGATGGCTTTCAACCCAATCCCAGGATGACAAGTGCCAATGTGAGATAGGTTGAGAGTGGGGGGAATAAGCATTAAATGCTTGATATGACCTTGGGAGTTAAAGTCAAGGTTGGTTGAATGAATAAACTCTTTATTCAAAGAATAAAGCTTTTATCCAATGGATAAACTCTTGTGTAAATGTGAAATGGATGAATATGGTCAAAACAATAATGTTTGGGGAGACAAGTTTGAAATAACCATAAATGGTTATGTAAGAGCCATAAATGGTCATGTAAGAGCCATTAGTGGTCTTGGAAGACTTTGGGGGCTAATTTGTTGAACACACAAAGCATTAAATGCTTTTCAAAGACTTTGGAGTCTTTGAGAAGTGACTCCATTTTGCTTAGGAATGTGACAATAATTAGGGGATGGATTTGGCTAATTAGGAAGGGGTTAGAAGAATCTAGAAGGGGATTAGATTTTGAAATTGGATTTGGTGGGTGAGGGAAAATAGGATTTTTTTAAAAATAAAAATTCATTTATTTCAATAAATGTGTGCAAGTTGCATTTGTAGGAAAATGCAAGTGGGGGGGGGGCAATGATTTAAATAAATGTTTTATTTAATTTATTTAAAAGAGGAAAAGGAGATTTTAATTAAATAAATAGCTTTTATTTATTTAATTGATTGGAATTTGATTTAATGAATTAATTAAAATAAATTGAATAATTTATTTAATTAATAGAAGAATGTTTGGGGATGAATTGATTAAATATTAATTTAATTAACTAGTGGCTAGTGGATTTTTAAACAAATAAATAGCGAATATTTATTTAATTAGGCTGGACAGATTTGTGTGACTACAGTATCCATATGCAGGAGACTTTGATTTAAAAGTCTATATAGATGCAGACTATAAGGCAATGTTGATGACATGAAGAGTACAACCGGAGGAGAATTCTTTCTTGGAGGAAGAATAGTGTCTTGGAGCAGCAAGAAACAAAGTTGGATCTCTCAATGAATTGCAAAAGGTGAATATGTTGTAGCATATATGAATTGTACCCAAGCAGTCTGGATGAAACACATTTTGGAAGGTTTGAAGTTGAAGATTTCAGAACCGGTAAAGATTTTTTGTGATAACACCAGTGCAATAAACATTTCTAAGAACCCAGTGTTGCATCCTAGGACAAAGCATATAGAGATGAAGTATCATTTCTTGAGAGACAAAGTGCAAAGAAAAGATGTGTCATTGGAGCATGTATCTACTAAGGAAAAACTAGTGGATATTTTTACTAAACCTCTACCTAAGGCTACATTTGAGTATCTTAGAGGTAAGTTAGGGGTTGTAACCCTACATGAAGTCAATTAAACAAATGTGGAAGACATCAGTCTCGAAGCTTATTGAAGATCTTGAAGCAGAATTGGTGTAAAGTGGAGCTACTCCATAAGGGGAGCAACTAGTTGCATAATAGTGAAGCATGGAATGGTTAACCTTCACTTTGGCATTTCTGTCAAAGGGGGAGAAGAAATGTATATGATTGAATAGCCAATTACCAGCTGAAGACATGGAGATACAATTGAAAGAGAGTATATGGAAAAATGTAAACCAGGATTCCTATACTTGTGTATGTGCATTACTCGTATGTGCATTACTCTCAATCATCACAATCAAAGGGTATTGATATTTGTATTGCCATCAACGCCAAAGGGGGAGATTGTTGGTATTGCATGAAGATTGCATTGATGAAGTATAGTGTTGTCATTGATGCTAATAGTAACTATTTTCTCCACCAATAGGAATAATAGCTATAGTTAAAGTCTCAACCCGAAGTTTTGACATTCACTCTATGAAGTTACTATCTCCATAACTAAAGTTCATTTGATTGTCAACCCAGGGATGTATTACTTGAAATGGGTCTACATTATATATGCACTAAGTTCTCGCAATAGCTATCCTGCATTACTGCAGCAACTAAAATCTATTTGGGATAAGCAAGCAAGAATTAAAACAACTGAATGGCTATAGGAAAACTCTGCATTAACATAAAACTCACTTACAAAATTTTTAACTAAGGTCAGAGATGTCAAACATGAATTACTCTATTTTCTTTGGCTATAGGAACAATCAATGGATCTATTTCCAGTGGTTGCAGGAACAGTCAATACTAGGACGTCTACTGTGGTAGAAAAGGAAAACTAAATTTAACAAAGGCACATGAACACTCACCAAGTGGGCCCCCTTGGATGAGTGTATCCAAGATTCCAAAATAACTCTAAGTGCTCAGAATAACATAACTTTATTCATTGCTTTTCAAAAGTCGATACATCATTCAGAATGAAAGAAGACTAAAACACTTTGCAACTTTATTTCTAAATCTTCTGCAATTTATCACTCCCCTCCTTTCTAACCTCGGAGAAGAGAAAAAGACACTTATTTAAAAGAAAATTATAACAACTTCCTACAATTAAGATCATGCCAATGAGAAGAGGCAGATAAAATTCATGAAGGAAAACAGTCGGAGTCAAGCCACTAAAAACGTGGATCTACACCAAACCACAACTAATAATATAGCATGGCGGTATTACAAGATTGATGCTCACTAAAGTCAAACATAAATGAATCTTGTGCACCCTGCTACTCCTTTTCCACTCCTCATGCCCATTATCCTCTCCACTGATTTGAACTTTTAGTCGCCCCTTGAATATCTCAAACTGCCTTCTCGATGTGACAAGACAACCTTCTTCGCAACATCTCATTTATTCCTGCAATTGAAAAGAGATAACATACAAGCATATACATATCTATTTTAATTAATCATAACACTTATTCATTTCACACATGATATCACCTATGACAATTTGTATGGCAACAAGAACAAATAACATGGCTATAGGAATAACTGGCATGGCAAAAGGAATAGCTAGCAAAGACAAAACATGATTTAATGGGTTTAGTTTACATCTGAAATGAATATAGTCAAAATTTAATACATCATTACCATCCCATTATACAAATTAAAACGTGACAAAAAATGAGTTCTAGGAATAAAAGGAGCTAATATATCAGCTCATCATGCCCCCCAACTTAGTGTCTTGTTGATCCTCCAACAAGAGGAAAGTTTTTGATTCAAGCACTAATTTGCAAGTCACCAATAATTCCCTGACTTGTCCTTCCTGAAGCCAAATTTCAATAAAACCCCTTCATCTTTTTTAGTCTAGCTCATCTAGCTTCTTCTATGGGTGCCTCATAGGGTTTGTCTGTAATCCTGCATCCCAACAATGGCCACATGATGATATGGGGTTGGAAGATCAAGGGTAGATAGTCATTGCTTTTCATCCTACCCAAATGGATGTATTTAGGGGCTCTCTGGATAGCTGCATGAAAATTTGGCAGTGAATGAGGTTCACCCTGTTTTAGGTCCTCTGGAAGATTATTCCAACGCTGAATCAGACAATCAATTGCAGTTGCACTTTCATTTTCAATCAAGTGTTCATATTCCTTGAATATTTCTTCCCTCATTGGTAACACTTGACTCCTTACATCAGGCCTTGCTAATAATTTCTACCAATCATGATAAAGAAGTCATGGGTCCTTGGCTTCAGTCTTGAGTGGGAATGGACAATCAAATTCAAGATTTCTATATGCTTTGTCTTGAGTTCCCATGCTAATTTAATTTTTCACCCATGACATTAATGCTTTTATGTGGATATCACCAATGTATAACAAGGGATTCCACTCACTATCATAAGTCACATCATAGTTATGCAAATAGAATTCACACAATAAATTTTTAACAGCTGCTGGAAAGGTCTGATAAGAATTATTAAATTCTTTGGGGGTATCTAAAGAAGGACTAAGGTCTCTAATAATGCATTTTTTCTTAAAACTTAAATACCACTCTTTTAGATGCAAAGCATAAACCCTTGGAGGAGCCCTACATTGTATTAATTCAGGAACCATACTAGTAATTGTGTCAACTTTAGCTTCCAATTCTTCAATATGATTATCGTTCTTTTCAATTTCCTTCTGTTTCTTATCAATAATTCCATGTAATCTAGCCCTCTCTATCTCCCACTACCTATAAAATGTTAATGCAATAGACAAACTAGTGAAAGATGATAGAGGTCTGATAGATGGTACCTTAGGGTGTGGAATTTCTTCAACAGGTTCTTAAAATTGTTCTACCACATATGCCAGACTTGAAAGTCTGTCGGTGCCATGTTATTCTTGGAATTTAACCTCTGTTGGACTCCCATGTTCCTCTTATGATGTTTCTACTAAAATGACCTCCATTGCATCGCCTGTTGGTCAAAATTTTTGTGTACTATGCCGAGTCCTTCTTGCATACACTTTTGGAGTAACTGTAGGAATGGTTTCTACTAGAGGCATTGCTACAGGAGAATTTCCCTTTGGCATACGCCATTTGGCTGTAGGAGAATCCTGTGTTGCTTGAGGTTGCACCATAGTTTCTTCTTCTGCATCAATTATTTCTACTTCTTTCCCTTTTTTTAAAAAATATGGGCTTAATGTTTGTTTCAACCACCACATCTTTTGCAACAATCAAAGCTTCTTTGGCAACAATAGGTTCATTTCCTGCTGAAATTCTAGGAGATGAGGGCTCTCCTATGTCTTCCTCTTGTGCTGCTAATTCCTCTGCAACATGAGCATCTTCAATCCTTAATTGCAGTATATCTTCAAATACCCCCCATGCCATTTGAGAAACATCCCTAAGAGAATGTTCCACTAACAATTTTATCATGCCATGATGACTGACAGAACGATTTCCATTCTTCCATGTTTCTTTGGCACTTATGGAAATAAGGTGGTATAGAAAATTTGGCACATTTAACCTTCGGCCATGCCGTAAATGACTAAGCAATTTGAAATGGAATGTATGTAAATTTGAATACCTCCCATTGCAGGTAATGTATTTCATTATATATAATGCTATCTGGGGCCATTCTGCTGGAAGAGATACCCATCTAATTCCCTGCTTATCCATTGTCAGAGGTCCATCTGTGGGGTGTGTAAATTCTACTCTAGCGCTTCTTGCATCATTGGATTCAGGAAACAACTCTCCTTCCTGCAACAACCTAGTAACTTCATCTATTCATTGTTCTATAGCAATAAACCTCAATCCTTTGACATAAGCCTCTCCTTCATTGAATGAATGCATGAATTTGGAAGTAATTTCTTCATTGTAATCTGTTATTTTCAGAAAATAATTAATCCACCCATTCACCCAGAAACAATGCTCACACAGGGCATCCTGCAACAACGTGTCATGTATTATAGGTTCATGGCAGATAGGATCTCCACTCATGACTATTTCAGCTCACAAAATAATTTCCACAGTTGAGAATGAGGGCATGAAGTAATATGGAGAACTGAAAATATTTGTTTGAAAATTTCTTACTTACTTCCAGTTTCAACGGCAGAATGCATTGCTCACTTGTACCAAAGAATGTCTCATTAAAAAGAATGATGGTAGGCAATCAAATCAAGTTACTGACAAGGATGGATAATTACTTAACTTGGAAATCAGACCATAAAACACCTCCCCCAACTTATTTTGACATGTGTCCACACATGCGGAAAGGACAGAGGGAAGTGTACACGGATTGAAATAGGCAACAATCATAGTAAAATAATAAATGTGCAATTAATAAAAAATAAGCTATGTACATACCTGCAGTTGTGCCAATAAATGCTGCATGAAATAGTTAGATAAAAATATGGGTGAAATGAAATGACGTGACATGAATGAAATGATAGACAAAGAAATGAAGTGGGATGATGTGTATGGAAAAATTATTAATGGAGAATACTATTTCTATAAGACATGGAAATATCTTTATGAAATGATACTTGAAGAATTTATTGAGTGTTAGGAATGTTCCCTACAAAAGCTATAGGAACCACACCCTTAATGTTTTCTTTAGTTGCTGTAGAAACTTCTTCGGTTGCTGAAGGAAATTCTCCATGTGCTGCAGGAACTTAACTAGTTGCTATAGGAACTGATATTTGATTTTGACTGGTGAATTGCTGCAAGAATTGTTCTTTGGTTGCAGGCTTATGATATTGGCGTAGTCAATGACCATTTACTAAAAGATTGAATCAGACTGGATCAGTAGTGGTCAAGCGAACTGCTCCATTTTTGAAAACTTCTTCTATCTCATATGGGCCTAACCATCTTGTCTATAACTTTCCCATAGTATCCTTATATCTAGAATCATATAGCAACGCCCAGTCACCTGCTTGAAATTTCTTCTCCTTTTTGTACTTATCATGCCACTTAGCTCTCTAATTTTGAATAAGTTTTGTTTGTTGGACAACCATCTTTCTCAGCTCATCCAAAGCATTTAATTGGTGAATGTGGTCTCTTTGTGCTCAGAAAGTGTCATATTCAATTGTAAAGTTGTTCTCAGAGTTTTATGTTCAAACTCAATAGGCATCATTGCTTCTTTTCCATACACCATTTCAAAAGGTGTAAAACCAATTGGTATTTTCCATGTTGTTCTGTATGCCCAAATGGCTTCAGGAAGTCTTTGAGACCAATCTTTTTTATGAACAACTACCGTTTTAGTAAGAATGGCTTCTAGATCCCTATTTGTGACTTTTATTTGACCATTTTCTTGTGGATGGTATGGGGTAGACTTTTTGTGCCTGATATTGTATTCATTAACCAATGGTGCAATCAATGTGGAAGTAAACTGTGGTCCTTGGTCTGAAACAATTTCTCTTGGAACTCCATACCTGGTAAATATTTCTTCATAGAGAAATTCAGCCACTTTATTATCTCTTGCATGTGTCATAGCTCGTGCTTCCACCCATTTGGTGACATAATCAGTACATACTAGAATATAAGATTTTCCATTGGAAGGAGGATCAATTGGTCCAACAAAATCTAATCCCCATTTATCAAATGGTGCAACTAATATCTGTGGATATAAAGGCATCTCATCAGATCTAGTAGGCCTACCCATGCACTGACATCTATCACATTTCCTGGTGTATTGTGTTGCATCCTTATATAATGTTGGCCAATAATATCCTGTGCCCAATATTTCAAGTGTTGTTCTTTTAGTAGCAAAATGTCCTCCACATGGCTCATCATGGCATGCATGAAGGATATCATATGTTTCATCCTCTCTAACATGTCTTCTCATGACTTGGTTAGGTCTAGTATAAAATAAACAATCAACAATCCATGACAAGTTAAAGCTTTTCTCAACTAACAATTTTCTTTCTTTAGAAGAGAAATGAATTGGCATTCTATTAGCAGCTAAATAATTGGCAATATCAGCATGTGTGTGCTTTTATAAGGAACAAATGTTCATCTGGAAAAGCATCATCTATGGCTATAGGATCATCCTGCAAATGAAGCCTAGAAAGATAATCTGCAACCACATTGGACTTTCTTGGTTTATCAACAACTGTAATATCAAATTCCTACATCAATAGTAACTAGCGAGCCAATCTTCCTGTAATTGAAGATTTATTCATGAGATATCTGATTGCGGTATGATCAATATGCACAAATATCGGATATCCTATTATATAATGCTTGAATTTGTTGAGTGCATATATAACTACTAACATTTATTTTTTAGTGACAGTGTAATTAAGCTCAGGCCCCTGCATGTTCTTGCTGATATAATAAATTGCACTCTCCAAATTGTCAATCTTCTATCCCAAAACTGCTCCTATGGCATAATCTGATGCATCTATATGAATATGAAATGGTAAGGACTAGTTTGGACACTTAAGAACTGGTGCTTGGGTTAATGCTTGTTTGAGCTTCAAGAAAGCTTCATTGCATGAGGAAGTCCAATTAAATTCCATATCCTTGGTCAAAAGAGAATATAAAGGACTTGCAATTTTGCTGAAATATTTGATAAATATCCTATAATATCCAACATGACCAAGAAAACTCCTGACATCTTTTTGCTTTACTGGTGTAGGGATATTTTGAATGACTTCTATTTTTGTTGGGTCAACTTGTATTCCATTTATAAAGATATGATGACTAAGAACTATACATTCCTGCATCATCATGAAATACTTTTCACTATTCAATGATAAATTATAGTCTTCACACCGGTGCAAAAATTTCTTCAGGTTCTTGAATGCCTCTTCAAATTTTGAACCATAGGTTGTAAAATCATCCATATAGATTTCCATGCTATCCTGGGAAATATCTGAAAATATGCTTATCACTGCTCTTTGAAAAGTAGCTGGAGAATTACATAATCCAAAAGGAAGGACAAAATATGCACATGTTCCCCAAGGACAAGTAAATGTCGTCTTTTCCTGATCCTCTGGGGCAATTTAAATTTGGTTGTAGCTGTATACACCTAAAAATGGTCTGAAGATAGTTAATTAAATAAGCTATTATTTAATTAATCCCCCTCCCCAATTTAATTGAATTCATTAGCAATTTAATTGAATTCTTCCACTCATCTACTTATTAATAAATCTAAGGATTTATTTAATAGGTTCATTTCAATAACCCCTTTGATTAATTAATTCAAATTAATTAATCTTTCCCCCATATTCAATTAATTCTTCTAATCCCTAATTAATTAAAATAAATCAATTTATGAGTTGTTGAAAGTTAATTAGCCTTTTCTTATTATTTGAATTTTTAAATTTAAATTACCCACATGCCTCCTAACCTAACCTCTTCTAAACCTAACCCATTCCGTCTAACCCTAGGTTTAATTAAACTTATCTTAGTTTGCACATCCTAACCTCCTTATCCTAACCTCCTATGGTGTGGATACTCTCCCCTTGAGACACATGGCATTCGTGGGCCACATGTCCCCTCTCTTGGAATCCCCTTGACACTTGTCACCATAGAGGTGACAAATGTCCCCTTTCCTCATACCTCTTTTCCAACCTCCTCCAATTTCCCCATTGATATCTTCAGACTAAATCTTGACCGTTGATTCCTACCACCTCACCCCTAGCCTTGGAAATCCTATAAATATGCCCCATTTTAGAGCACATAATCATCCCATCTCATTTGCATTTTAGGCATTGTTACTATAGGCATAATATCTCTTAGCATATAATTTGAGCATTGTTATTATAGGCAATTGCATCTTAGATCTAGCTGAATTTGATCATTTTCTAGCATAATTGTTGAATCATGTAGCTTAATCATTCTCTTTTCTAGCTTAATTGCATCATTATCATTTCAAATCCTCCATCTAGGTGTAGTCAAGTCACTAGAATTTGCTTATCCAGATCTGAGAGAAAATCCACACTCGCATCTCTTAGGAGGTGATAGATTGCTTTGCCATGGTTTTATCTTTCTTTGTCTTAAATTTTCTAACCATGCTTGCAATGATCTATTGAGTGTTTGTGTTGCAACTATAGGTATCACACTTCATAGGCACAACAATAGCCACAAAATCCATCAAGAAATGAGAAGTACCGCTTCCCTGGTAAGGAGTCTAATACCTGATCCACATGGTAATGAAAAATGATCTTTCCTAGTTGCCAAGTTCAAAGCTCTGTAGTCCACACATACCCATCATTTTCTTCCTTTATTGGGAACTATCACTAAAGGTGACACCCATTGACTATCTGAACTAGGATAGATAAATCCAAGATTTAATAATTTCTGCAATTCTTCTTTAACTATTTCTCTTAATGCAGGATTGATTCTTATATGTGGTTGTCTAAGTGGTCTATAGTCTTCTTTTATGTAGATACAGTGGGTACAAATTGTAGGATCAATTCCATGCATGTCCTTGTAATCCCATGCAAAAGCATATTTATGACATTTGAGGAAGTCCACAAGTGCTACTCTTTGGGTTTTTGTGAGTTTACTGTTGATATTCAAATATTTGTTTGAATCAAATTCCACTTTGATAGTAAGATCAATCCGCGATACTTCAGAAAAATGAGAAGTGTAGACTTCTTGCGGCAACAAAGTATGTAGTATATCACTGGCTATAGGAAAGTCTAATTCTGAAATATTTGATACTAACTACCGCGACTGTTGCTCTTGTCTTAACTCATTTGTCAGAATTTTAGAGAGAATTGAGTCATCATCATGAAGTTGGATGAATGATCCTCTATTAATCATCATAAGGTGATTGACAGAGTCAACTCCTTCTTCAAATTCTTCTCCCAAGTTAGTCCAAATGATTTATTGTTGATCAAAGTGGGACTGAGTAGGAGAATATAGAGCTAGAGTTTTGGTAGAATTTCCATCTGAGATAGTCATATCCCCTGACTGACATCCAATATATGCATCAGTTGTAGCAAGCCAAGGTCTTCTCAAAATCACTGGATATCCTCCCAATGTGGCCTTAGGAGACAAGATCATAAAATCTGCAGGGTATTCCCAAGAATCTAAAGCAACAACTATATCTTCAACCATACCATTAAATCAAACTATGGAGTTGTCAGCAAGCTGTTGGACTATAGGTGTAGGTCTGAGACTAGTTATTTTAAGCCTTTGCATAATATCCCTTGTCATGACATTAATGGTTGCTCCAAAATCTATCAAAATATTCTTTATCTGAGTGCCATTGATGATTATATTCACAACAAGGCTACCAGGATCAACATACTTAGGAATTGAAACTTTTCCTAATATCAGCCAATTAACCCATTACATACACTTTTTGCGGATCTTTTTTCTTTCTACTAGGCTTCTTTAGACATGCTTCCCTAAGTTCCTTACCATATATAGGGACATCCTTAATAGCTTGTAACAATGGAATTTTAACACATACGTGTTTCACCTGATCTATAATATCAAAACTTTGTTCCTGTTCTAGAAGAATCTCTTTTGCTTGCAACCTCTGAGGAAATGGAGGTATTTGCTGATTTTGAGGTATTGGGATTGTTGGACTAGAGATTTCTTGTTCTTTCGGTATCTCAGATGGGGATGGGCTAGGCAAAATTGTCCCAGATCTGAGGTGAATATCACTTATAGATAGAGAATAGGTTGGGTATTGATTAGGATCAACTGAATAAACGTGTTGTTGTTGTTGAGATTTGCTATTAGGATTCAGCATTGGTTGAGTGGGCAACTATGTGGATTTAGGTGGAACAGTAGTGGCTCCAGGAGGAGTCATTATTGTAGGTGGTTGTGGCTGTTGCATAGGTTGTTGATATCCAGATGACTGATTTGTCTATGGCTGACCCCCCCTCCATTGAGGAGCAGGTTGCCAATTTCCTTGAAATTGTTGCCATGGTCCCTGAGGTGGAGACCAATTTCCTTGTGGTTTCTACCACTGTGGAGTTTGATTGGGAAAATGCTTCCCTTGGCCTTGAGGACCATACCAATTTGGATAACTACCAAAATTTTGAGCATATGGAGATTTCCTTTGATTATTTGGTGCATAGGAATTTCCACTATAACCAGAAAAAGAAAGTGGATCAGGAGGCATACCTTGTCTTGAAAAAAATGGCCTTCTTTGAGAAACATAGAAAACTTGTTCATCATCGCCTTGTATTATCTTGAAATCAGGAACTTCAAGATTGGCAACCATTTTACATCTGCAGTCTCTTTTCCTTTGTCTACAATGGGGGCAGAATTCTGCAAGAAATGCACCAGCTTCCTCATGCTTCTTCTTAGCTGAAAGTGTGTCCAGTTGAGTAGCCATATTGTTTATGATATCCTCCTTAAAATCCTTCAACAAATGGCTAAGTTCCATTGTAGAAACTCCATTACCAGATGTTGATGAAGAAACTCCTGGATTGAAATGCCTACTCTTCTTAGAAGCAGATCTGGAACACTTTAGACAAATTTGTCTAATGTCATTCCATGTTGATTGTGATATGTCACCTCCTCCCATAAGATCCAAAGCATCTGTGAATTCATCACCAATTCCTCTAAAAAATATCAGCTTGAGAGAATCTTTATTTAGAGTGCTATGCTTGGAATTTTTGACACTAAATAGAAACCTCTCTAGATAATCCTCAAGACTCTCATCTTCTTTCTGTGTCATTCTAAAAATATCATCCCCATGGCGGTCAGTACTTCTACAATAATCTTTGTATTTCATGAGAAACAATCATTTCATCTCATCCCATGTAGTGATTGTGCTACTCCCTAGACTCATAAACCATCTTAAAGATGATTCTTTCAAAGTGGCAGGGAATATTTTGAGTCTATGGGCATCTGTAGTATAATCAAAACTTCTACAAAGGACATAAAACTCAAACAAGAATGTGTCTAGGTCCTCTATCACTAATCCATAGAATTTAGGGAGGGAAGAAGTTGGAATGTTCTTGAGATTAACATTATCATGTTGATTAGAAATAGGGAACTCAAATGTTGGTACTACAAGTTGAGGTGGGTTATTCCCACCAGGGGGTGGATTTCCTTGCATTGAGATTTGGAGAGGATTTACTAAATGAAGTTCCTCTTCAGGAGGTCCAAAGAGAAAATGGAGGCTGCTTTCAAGAAGTTCAAATTCAGGAGGGTTCAAATTTTCTGGGATTTGATATAGTGCAGCAAAAGGATTTACATCTGGGGGGTCATATGGATCGATTCTTACATGATTAGGATGATTGGGAAGGAATCTACCTTGAGCATCTTTTCTTCACCTATGCATGCAGATTCATAAGAATTACTTTAAACAAACTGGGCTATCAAAACCAATTAAACTGAAAACTAAAAAGATAATAACCATAACAGGTTCTTAGTTTGACACCATCCCCGACAATGGCGCCAAAAATGTTTTCTCCACCAATAGGATTAATAACTATAGTTAAAGTATCAACCCAAAGTTTGGACATTCACTTTGTGAAGTTACTATCTCCATAACTGAATTTCATTTGATTATCAACCAAAGGACGTATTACTTGAAATGAGTATGCATTATATATGCACTAAGTTCCTGCAATAGCTATCCTGCATTACTGTAGCAACTAAAATCTATTTGGGATAAGCAAGCTAGAATTAAAACAAATGAATGGCTACATAAAAACTCTGCATTAACATAAAACTCACTTAAAGAAATGTTAACTAATCCCAGAGTTGTCAAACATGAATTACTTTGTTTGCTTTGGCTGCAGGAACAATCAGTGGATCTGTTTCCAGTGGCTGCAGGAATAGTCAATACTAGGACGTCTACTATGGCAGAAAAGGAAAACTAAATTTAACAAAGGCATAGGAACACTCACCAAGTGGGGCCCCTTGGATGAGTGTATCCAAGCTTCCAAAATAACTCTAAGTGCTCAGAATAACATAACTTTATTCATTGCTTTTCAAAAGTTGATACATCATTTAGAATGAAAGAAGACTAAAACACTCTACAACTTCATTTCTAAATATTATGCTCTTTATCCCTCCCTTCCTTTCTAACCTTAGAGAAGAGGTAGAGACACTTATTTAAAAGAAAATTATAACAACTTCCTACAATTAAGATCATGCCGATGAGAAGAGGCAGATAATAATGATAAAGGAAAACAGTTGGAGTTAAGCCACTAAAAACGTGGATCTACACTAAAACACAACCAAGAATATAACATGGCAGTATTACAAGATTGGTGCTCACTAAAGTCAGACATAAATGAATCTTGCATGCCTTGCTATTCCTTTGCCTCTCCTCACACCCATTATCCTCTTCGCTAATTTGAACTTTTAGTCACCCCTCGAATATCTCAAATTGTCTTCTCGACATGATATGACAACCTTCTCCACAACATCTCATTTATTCCTACAATTGAAAAGAGAGAACATACAAGCATATACATATCTATTTTAATTAATCATAACACTTATTCATTCCACACATGATATCACCTATGACAATCTGTATGGCAACAGGAACAAATAACATGGCTACAGGAATAACTGGCATGGCAACAGAAATAGCTGGCAAAGACAAAACATGATTTAATGGGTTCAGTTAACATCTAAAATGCATACAGTCAAACTTTAATACATCATTACCATCCCATTATACAAGTTAAAACGTGACAAAAACTTATGAGTTCTAGGAATAAAAGGAGATAATATCTCAGCTCATTAGTAACTGGTAATGAAGTTGTATTGCAACTAGTAATGATGCAGTAATGCAACTAGTAGTAAAGCAATGCAGACAACCGGTATTGGTATTGTTATTGAAGCAGAGTGATCAAACGGTAACCCTAACTAGTTGATAAGCATAACCCTAACCAATGGAGCTTGGTGAATCAGTTGTGATGATCTATGATTTAATGATGATCAGAGATGAAGATGCCACGTATGCATGATGCACATGATGAGTTTCAAAGTGATTTTAGCACATGAAGATAACTGTTTATCTTTGGAATGAGAAAATGCATAACATGAAGCAAAAAATTTGTGATGAGCTATAAAATCCAATGTGCGGTTATCCAAGAATGGTTGATGTTGTCTACAACAATGTGTAGTTGATTGCTATGTAATCTAATGGTTATGATTAAACCGATATGTTTGTAATCTCTATGAGATTTGTAGGTTTTATGTTGTGTTATCGACCTATTGTATTTGTATTTAAGGTCGATGAGTTGTTTTTAATTGTGTTGGCAATTTAGTTAAGTGTTGTAGTGTGATTGTTGCTGAACTAGAAGGAGTGTTTGCAGAATGTTGTGAAGGCAGATAGGAGCATAAAAGGATTTGATTAAGAAGAGTAGTGCTATTACCAGATTAGCAAAGATCCTGTTGTTCTCTAACCATTACAATAGTTAAATCCCCTAACTGGGTAAGATTTAACAAGCTTGGTGTTGTTTAAATCCTCTAACCAGGTGATCCAATAGCTTGGATTTGAAATCCTCTATTGAGGTTACTCCTAACAGGGTATTGCCTTTAATGGGGTATTGTAGTCAATCCCTTAACCGGGTGGTCCCTAACCGGATCTGTTCTTAATAGGATATTATTGTATAAGCTTCTAACAAGGCTTGGCTCCTAATAGGGTGAACTTCAGAAGAGTTCAAAATACTTGTGGGTATTCATCCCCACCATGGTTTTTCCCATTTGGGTTTCCACATGAAAAATCATTGTGTCAAGTGGTGAATAATTTTGTGGATGTGTTTTGATATGGTTGATATGATTAGTTGGTAAATACACTTAGATATGTTTAGATGATCAAAAGTGATCTGAAATGAGCTATTACTGATGTTAGTAAAGTGGTTTAATGTTTTGGTTAAATGTTTTGTGAGTTTCAGATTTGTTACATTGTATCATTGATGTTTTGGTCAACTGGTAAAGTTTGATAGTGCAGTTGTAGTTTTTGATATAGTGACTAAACTGGTTAGTTTAGCAAGTTGTTTCTGAGTTGGGATTAAGTTTGGTGAAATTTTAGTTTGTCTTCTATCTATTGATTCACCCCCCCCTCAGTAGTTGATCGAATCCTTATTGTTTCATCATATTATTATTTACACAAATGTTTGGTCTGATATTTTAGTACACCCTTAATACCTCTAACATCCTTTGGTTTTTTGAATGAAACTTAAAATATTTGAAAAGAAAATATTTCTCAATTGATTCCTTTGTTTGAACAAAAGACAAAGTAACATCTGTCCGAGTTATATAGTGTTGAAAACTTACTTATTCTATTTGATCTATAGTGAAGTATTTCTCATTAGAAATTTGCTCCACCTTCGACATTCTATCCAACTTTATCCTCCTACTTGCTCATTTGTACAGTGTACAAGACAACCTTGACTGCTCTAGGATCATCACACTTTGGATCCTATAACTCATCACGTGATTTCCACTTCATGCAATGCACCCGCTCATTCCCAAGATAAAATAGTTATCTCTATACACCAAAACCACTTGAAACTCATCACGTGCAACATGCATACGTGGCATAATCATCTCCGATCACCACCAAGCTCCATCGGTTAGGGTTTGACATATCAACATGTAGGGTTACCAGTTGATCTCACTGCAGCAATAGTAATACCGGTTTCCTTCACTAGCTCAACTACTGGTTGCATAACAACTCCATTACCGATTACAATTGACATCAATGACAACACTTAAATTTATCAATGCAATCTTCATGCAAATTTCAACAATCTCCCCCTTTGGCATTGATGGAAATATAAATATCAATACCCTTTGATTGTGATGATTAAGAGTAATGCCCATACATAGGTATAGGAATCCTTGTTTACATTTTACTGTGTACTCTCGTTAAACTGAGTCTCCATGTCTTCAGCTGGTAACTAGCTAGAGTTATTCTCCCTATAAATCATACAATTCTTCTCCTCCTTTGACAACAATTCCAAAGTGAAATTAAAACATTTAGTGTCATACTTCACTATTCTAAAACTAGTTACTCCCCCTGTGGAGTAGCTCCACTCTACACCAATCCTACTTCAAGATCTTCAATAAGCTCCAGGACTGATGTCTTCCAAATCTTTTCAACTGACCTCATGTAGGGGCACAACCCCTATTTTACCTCTAAGATACTCTAAAGTAGTCTTAGGGAGAGGTCTAGTAAAGATTGTTGGCCATTTGGTGGAATTGATTAAGTGTTGCATTGATATTTTATTATTGATGTCAACACTAGCTGTTTGGATGCATTACCGACACCCTTCTGGTCCCGATAGGTTAAGTAATTTCTAATTAACTTGGACCCAACATGATCCGATAGGCTCTGGTATAGTCTAATGATGGATTCAACTTATTTATGATACTTATACTCATATTTGGTCAGTTAGTTTTGGTCTGGAGATAGGATGCTATCCCGCTTGCTTAGAAGATTGATTTCTGATTCTGGTGAGGGTTTCACCGACAGAGCTTCTGATAGAGATCTTTGATGAATTACATAAGTGGTGTTAGTGTAGATTCTAGTTGAGTTTCAGGATGTTGTTGGTGATCATGTTCGATAATTGGCGGTTGAAGATCATTGTTGTAGAATGTGGACCTATACTAGGTCCCGGTTGATCTAGGTTATGGACCGACTTTAATGTAACGTGTGGACAAGACTTATGGATATATTTCTGAGATGTCTTATGTGTTGATATTATTTGTTTGGTCTAAAGCCAACATGGTTTGTAATTATGTAATTGGTTTATTGTCTGGTGGCCGACCTGATTGTTTATGGTCGAGGGTTTTGTATAAATAGATGTAAGATCTCATTGTAGACCATCATGGTTATATGTAAGAGGGCATGGTCAAGGAATGTAATGTGTGAATAACATAATATATTTTAGGTAGAGGAGTTGAATGATCATTTGAGATTGAATTGGGTTTATGTAAGAGGATTTAGTCCTTTGGTATTGAGATTAACCGGAACTATACTCAAGCATAGGAGATACAATCTTTTGCAGTTCAATACTTCTCCGGATTGAAGTCTGGATTTATATGTAGTCAGTGAGGCTCCTTTTGTGATGAGCAGTGTGCTCTAGGCTGTTAGCCTTCCTACAAGTGTAGGCCCCTCAATTGTAATTCACATACTTAATGCAAAAGTATTATCTAACTATGGGTAGGCTTCCCACTGTGGTTTTTCCTTTTATTGGGATTTCCACATACAAATATTGGTGTTATGTGGATAGATTTTACTCCGTGATTATTGTTTATGTTTAATTAGTTTATTTGATATTTTGGTATTAATGTTTTGGGTTCTGGTATTAAACATTAAATTGCTAATGGTTCCTGTAATCTGTGACAACTGATTCACCCCTCCTCTTAGTTGTCTTCTATTTATTTGAACTGTCTAACAATTAGTATCAGAGCTTTGGTCCTCTCTGTAGAAATCTTAACCACTTGAGGAAGATACTTTGGTGACTAATAGTTCAAGTTCATCCATTTCTTCTGGAGCTATCTTTCAAAGGGATATTCTGAGGCTTGATTGAACAAATTACACAGTATGGAAGATTTGGATGGAGACCGACCTGAGATGTCTTGGCAATGAGATTTGGGAGATCACACAGAATGGTGTCACACCCTATAATCCTAGATCTGGTAATCCTCCTCTGACAAACCTAGACAAGGAGCTTGAGAATGATTGTAGAGCAAGAGAAGCCCTCTTGTGTGCACTTTCTAATCAACAAATAATGGGATTAATAGATAAATCATCTGGAAAGGCTATATGGGATAAGTTGGAGACTCTTAATGAAGGTGACCCCATAGTGAAGATTTCTAAACTTGATGGTTACCAGGTGAGATATGAAAACCTAAAGATGGAAGAAGATGAAAGGATTACTGCATTCATGGAAAGGGTAAATGAGATTGTTATGAGAATTCAATGTTGTGGTGGAACTCTAAGCGAAGATGAAATTGTTTCTAAAGTCTCGAGAGCCCTACCATAGGCTTACAAAATGAAGGAAACTTCTATTAATGAGTTGAGAATAATGGCTAATACATCTATCAACCAAGATACTTTGGTTGGGAAACTATCTGCTTTTGAGCTTGAGGAATTTGGAGCTTCTCGAGCTGTGAAGACTGAACCTAGTTTTCATTTATCTACATCTACAACTGGTAAGCAAGATTGAAAATCTTTACATGCAAAGGAATTGGAAGATATGAAGAGAGAAGATGACGAGTTTGAGAAACTTGAAGCACTATTTGCTAGAAGAGTACCTAAAGGACCGAT
This sequence comes from Cryptomeria japonica, assembly GCF_030272615.1. Lineage (NCBI taxonomy): Eukaryota > Viridiplantae > Streptophyta > Pinopsida > Cupressales > Cupressaceae > Cryptomeria > Cryptomeria japonica. Next base: position 459,937,888 of record NC_081411.1, read on the forward strand.
AGAAAGTAAGTATGAAGGAAAAACACCTTTTAAATGTTTTACATGTAAAAGATTGGTCATTATGCATCTAGATGTCCTGAAAGGAATTCAAGATTTGAAGAAAGAGTTAGAAGATAATTTAATCCTAACCTTAGATATCAAAACAAATATAAAGACAAGAAAAACAGAGACAAATCGTGCTACATAGCGGATGAGGAAGGTATTATTGATTCAGATGGGAAGGAATGGGTATTCCTGGCTATCAAGGAAGATGATCTGACACTGGAAGAAAATGTACCTGAAGAGAAGGCACTTGCTGCTAAAATTGAAGACAATGATGAATGGGTAATTGATAGTGGTTGTTCACATCATATGACTGGAGATAAAGGGAAGTTTCTATCTTTCCAAGAATTTGATGGTGGTGTAGTTAGATTTGGAGATGAAAAGGAATGGATGTTCAAAGGAAAAGGAACTATATCACTGGATGGTAAGAACAATACTGACAATGCTTATTACATTGAAGGTTTGAGGTATAATATTTTGATTTTAGGACAAATGGTAGACAAGGGATTTCAATTACAGTTCAAGGATGGAAAATGCAAAATCATTAACAGATCTAGCTTGGAGATTGCAACTGATACACAAATAAAAGGTAATATATTTTAGTTAAACTCTGGTGAAAAGACATGTTTGATTACACAGATTGATGAGAGTTGGCTATGGCATAAAAGGCTGTGTCATGTGAATTTTGATTGCATTGTGAAGATCAGTTCAACTAAGGTAGTTAGGGATATACCTAAGATTATGAAGCCCTATAATCCGGTATGTAAAGAATGTCAAATGGGAAAATAGGTCAGAACCTCTTTTAGGAGTATATAAGATAAATCAAATGATGTTCTTGATCATATTCATACTGATTTGTGTGGCCCTGCTAGAGTTAAAAGTTTTCAAGGTGATAGATATTTCATGCTAATCATTGACGATAATTCTAGAATGATGTGGGTTACTTTTCTGAGAGAAAAATTGAAGCATTTGAAAAGTTTAAAATATTTAAGGCTAAAGTGGAAACTAAGACATGATTGAATATTAAAAGTTTGAGATCGGATCATGGTGGAGAATTCACATCCAGTGAGTTTGATAACTTTTGTGACAAGAATGGTATAAGAAGACAATTTTCTACTCCCCGGACACCTTAGTGGAATGGAGTTGTGGATAGGAAGAGCAAAACTATCTTGGATGCTACTAGAAGGATGACGATGGAAGCTAGTCTACCTCATATTTACTGGAGAGAAGTAGTGAGCACAATGGTTTATACATTAAATAGAGTACATATCAAAGGAGAAATCGGTAAGACACCTTATGAATTATGGTTTGGCAATACACCTATAGTTAAGTATTTCAGAATTTTTGGTAGTAAATGTTATATAAGGAGAGATGATATTATTGGGAAATTAGATCTTAGATGTGATGAAGGCATATTTCTTGGTTATTCTAATGAAAGAAAATAATATAGATATTATAACAAGTGATTGCAGAGAATTGTGGAGAGTGCTAATGTCAAAGTAGATGAGCTGAACAAAAGTCAAATCGGAGTTTATGAGAAGGAACCAGTGATTATATCTGAACCGGTAGCACCTTTACTAGAACAAAGAGTTGAACTAGTTACTCTAGCAACATCAGAGAATTCTACAGTACCTGAAGAATAGGGAAGAGGAAAAAAAAGTCAGAAGACTCCTAGGTATGTGAGATTGAATCATTTAGAAGATCAAATCATTGGGGATAAGAGCAATGGAGTGATGACAAGAAGAAGACTGGCAACCAATCAGGTATGTTTAATTTCACCAGTTGAACTGGTATCAGTAATTGAGGCATGTAAATTTGAATACTGGTTGAAAGCTATGGAAGAAGAATTAGATCAGATCAAGAAAAATAACACATGGACCTTAGTTCCCCGGCCTAAAAATAAGAATGTTATTGGAACTAAATGGTTTTATAAAAATAAATTGAATAAGGATGGTCAAGTTATAAGGAATAAGGCTAGATTGGTTTATAAAGGATATTCTCAGAAAGGAGTTGATTATGGAGAGACTTTTTCACCTATAGCTAGGATTGAAGCTGTAAGATTACTTCTTGCCTATGCTTCTTATAAAAACTACAAGGTTTATCAGATGGATGTTAAATGTGCATTTTTGAATAGGGATCTTGATGAGGAAGTTTATATTGAGCAACCTGATGGGTTTTCACTAGCAGAAGATACAGATATGGTTTGCAGGTTAAGGAAAGCTTTATATGGATTGAAACAAGCACCTAGAGCTTGGTATGAAAGGTTGGATAAATATCTTTTGAAGCTTGGTTTTACTAAGGGAAGTGCTGACAATAATTTATATTATAAAATTATTGATGATGATATATAGATTATTGAAGTATTTGTCGATGACATTATTTTTGGAGGTGAAGATAAGTTATGCATAGAATTTTCTAAGAATATGGAGAAAGAATTTGAGATGTCTATGATTGGTGAGATGAAATTTTTCTTAGGTTTGTAGATTACTCAGATTGACAAAGGTATTTTTATCTATCAAACTAAATATGGTAAGGAATTATTGAAGAAATTTGGTATGGGAGATTCTAAACTGGTAAGTACTCCTATGGTTACAAGTGAGAAATTGGCAAGAAAAGATGTTTCTGCACTGGTAAATCCTACAAGATAAAAATCTATGATTGGAGGTCTTCTTTATTTGACTCAGACTAGGCTTGACATTATGAATGTTGTTTGTATTGTTTCAAGATTTCAGAGTGATCCTAGAGAAAATCATGAGATGGCGGTAAAAATGACTTTTAGATTATTGCAAGGTACATTAGAATATGGCTTGTGGTACCCTAAGGATGATAACTTTACTTTATGTGTATATACAGATGCTGATTGGGATGGAGATGTTGATGACTAGAAAAGTACTTTTGGTGGAGATTTCTTTCTTGGAAAGAAGTTGGTTTCATGGATCAACAAGAAATAGTCATGTACTTCTTTATCTATTGCTGAAGCTGAGTATGTTGCTGGTGCTACTAACTATACACAAGTTTTATGGATGAAGCAAATGTTGAAGGATATAAAGGTGGATTGTGATGCACCAATAGTTATTCACTATGATAACTCTACTGCTATTGATATATCAAAGAATCTGATATTTTATTTTAAAACAAAGCACATATCTATCAAGTATAAATTTTTGAAGGAGAAGGTGGAAGCAAATGAGGTTAGATTGGTTTATGTGAACACTAAAGAGTAGATTGCAGATATTTTCACTAAAACTTAGTCCAAGGAATCATTTGAGTACATGAGAGATAGATTGGGAGTTTCTGCCTCTTTGGTAGAGACTTAATTGATGTGGTCCAGCATCAGTCCGACATGCATGATCAAAGATACTATTCTTTCTGGTACTGATATGGGATACTACTGCTCAGGGGGAGTAGTCAGCTTTGTGATTCAGAGGCTTATGTTTTTGCTTTGATACTTCTATCAGATATCTGGCATTGATGTGAAAGGGGGAGTGATATTGATGTGAAAAATAAAATGAAAGGGGGAGATATTGACATTCAAAGCTGTATTTGGGAGATTGTTGGTTGTCTTCCATTGGGGGAGACTTGTTTGGCATTTCTTGGTACTTAGATGTTTTTCACATTTAGTGTTGCCATCAATGCCAAAGGGGGATATTGTTGGCCATTTGGTGGAATCGATTATGTGTTGCATTGATATTTTGTCATTGATGTCAACACTAGCTATTTGGATGCATTACCAGCACCCTTCTGGTCTCAATAGGTTGAGTGATTTCTGATTAACCTAGATCCAACATGATCTGGTAGGCTTCAGTATAGTCTAATGATGGATTCAGCTTGTTCATGATACTTATACTCATATTTAGTCAGTTGGTTTTGGTCTAGAGATCGGATGCTATCCTTCTTGCTTAGAAGATTGATTTCTGATTCTGGTGAGGGTTTCACCGACAGAGTTTCTGATAGAGATCTTTGATTAATTGCATAAGTGGTGTTGGTTCAGCTTCTGGTTGAGTTTCAGGATGTTGTTGGTGATCATGTTTGAGAATTGGCAGTTGAAGATCATTGTTGTAGAATGTGGACCTATACTAGGTCCCAGTTGATCTAGGTTATGGACCGACTTTAATGTAACGTGTGGACAAGACCTATGGATGTATTTCCAGGATGTCTTATGTGTTGATATTATTTGTTTGGTCTAAAGCCGACATGGTTTGTAATTATGTAGTCGGTTTATTGTTCGGTGGTCGACCTGATTGTTTATGGGCAAGGGTTTTGTATAAATAGATGTAAGATCTCATTGTAGATCATCATGGTTATATGTAAGAGGTCATGGTCAAGGAATGTAATGTGCAAATAATGTAATATCATTTAGGTAGAGGAGTTGGTTGATCATTGGAGATCAAATTGGGTTTATGTAAGAGGATTTAGTCCTCCGATATTGAGCTTAACCGGAACTATACTCAGGCATAGGAGATGCTATCTTTTGCAGTTCAACACTTCTCCAGATTGAAGTTTTGATTTATATGTAGTCAGTGAGGATCCTTTTGTGATGACCAGTGCGCTCTAGGCTATTGGCCTTCTTGCAAGTGCATGCCCCTCAATTGTAATTCACATACTTACTGCAAAAGTATTATCTGACTGTGGGTAGGCTTCCCATCGTGGTTTTTCCCTTTACTAGGTTTTCCATTTACAAATCTTGGTGTTATGTGGATAGCTTTTATGCTGTGATTATTTTTTATGTTTAATTAGTTTATCTACTATTTAGATATTAATGTTTTGGGTTTCGGTATTAAACTTTAAATTGCTAATGGTTCCTGTAGTCTATGACAACTGATTCACCCCCCCTCTCAGTTGTCTTCTGGTTATTTAAACTGTCTAACAAAGATATCCGCTAACTGTTCCTTAGTAGATACATTCTCCAGTAATACATCTTTACTTTGCACTTTCTCTCTCAAGAAATGATATTTCAGCTCAATATGCTTGGTTATAGCATGCAACACCGGGTTCTTTGAAATATTTATTGCACTGGCGTTATCACATAAAATCCTTACTGGTTTCATGATCTTCATCTTGAATCCTTCCAGAATGTGTTTCATCCAGATTGCCTGGGTACAATTCATATACACTGCAACATATTCAACTTCAATAGTTGACTATGATATACAACTTTGCTTATTGCTGCTCCAAGATACAAGCCTTCCTCGAAGAAAGAATGCACCTCCGGTTGTGCTCTTCTTGTCATCAACATTTCCTGCCCAGTCTACATCTGTATAGAATTTCAAATAAAAGTTACTTGCATATGGATACCATAATCCATAATCAATAGTACCTTTCAAATATTTGAATATCTTTTTAGTGACTACCATGTGTGTTTCCTTCGGGTTTTTCTGAAATCTGGCAACTAATCCAACTGCATGAGCAATATTCATTCTGCTATGAACAACATAATGCAATTTCCCTATCATAGACCTATACTACTTTCCTCAATGGATGTAGCATCATCCTCCTTAAACAATTTACAGCCTGTAACCATTGGTGTCCCAACTGGTTTACAGTCTCCCATTCCAAATATCTTCAATACCTCTTTCACATATTTTTACTGTGTGATAAAAATACCACTCTTCATTAGTTGAATTTGCAAACCTATGAAGAATTTTATCTCTCCTACCAGAGACATCTCAAATTCACTTTTCATCTCATTTTCAAAGTCATCACTCATGTCATCATTTCCTCCAAAAATGATATCATCCACAAACACTTCACTAACTAGTATCTTATCTCCTTTAGTCTTGAGATATATATTGTTGTCTTCACTGGTTCTATAAAAACCTATCTTCACCAAGTGTGAATGTCATCTTTCATACCATGCTCTTGGTTCTTGCTTCAAATCTTATAGTGCCTTGTGTAGTTTACACATCATATCTTTTGTATTAGTGAAAACATAACCATCTGGTTGTTCAATGTAGACTTCCTCTTCTAGTATTCCATTTAGAAATGCTAACTTGACATCCATCTGATATACTTTGAATCCCTTATATGTTGCAAATGAAAGTAGAGTCCTAACACCTTCCAATCTAGCAACTAGTGCAAATGTCTCACCATAGTCTTCTCCTTCTTCCTATGCATAACCTTTGCATACCAATCTGGCTTTGTTTTTTACTACTACTCCATCTTCATTCAATTTATTTCTGAATACCCATTTAGTACCTATTACATTTTTGTTCACTGGTCTCAGTACTAGGGTCCATGTATTGTTCTTCTCAATCTGGTCAAGCTCTTTTTCCATAGCCTTGATCCATTGATCATCTTTGAAGGCTTCCTTTGCAGTTCTAGGCTCAATAGTGGAGATAATACAAGAACTCTCTCTTATTCTTCTTCTCGTTAACACACCAACATCTTTATCTCCAATAATCTGATTAGGATTATGATTGAGTCTCACATACCTTGGAATAATATGATCATTATCTCTAGGTTCTTCTTCCTCACTATCTTCATCTTCTGCAGAATCTACCTGTTCCAATTGAACTGGTGCAACAACATTCATTTCACCAACTTCTGGCTTCACCGGTTCTGGCTCCAAAATTAGAATGTAAGGTTGATCTTCCTTCTTCTCCTCACTAGTTTCTCCCATATCTTCAGGATACTCATCCACTCAGACATTATCACTTTCAATTATCTTCTTTGTCTTGTTGTTGTAACATTTGTACTATTTGCTCTTGGTGGAGTAACCAAGAAATATGCCTTCATCACTCTTAGCATCAAACTTTCCAACATAGTTACCTCTCTTGATAAAACATTTACTGCCAAAAACCTTAAAGTACTCGACATTAGGTGATCTACCATACCAGTATTCATAAGGAGTTTTATCCTTACCTCCCCTTAACCAATATACGGTTCATAGAGTAGATAGTTGTGTTGACAGCTTCTCTCCATTAAGTTTTAACTACACCTCCTTGTATTAGCATAGTTCTAGCTGCTTCAACAACTGACCGGTTGTTCTTCTCTGCAATACCATTATGTTGTGGTGTCCTAGGTGTAGAAAGATACCTCTTAATTCCATTGTATTCATAGTATCTAGTGAATTCCTCTAAAGTAAATTCATCGCCTTGATCAGTTCTTAAGCACTTTATCATCTTTCCACTTTCCTTTTTAGTTAAGGCCCTGAATGCCTTAAAATAGATAAAGGCTTATGTTTTGTCCTTCAAGAATGTGACCTACATCATTCTTGAGAAATCATCAATGAAGATCATTAAATATCGATCACCTTGAATACTTCTAGTCCTTATTGGTCCACAAAGGTCAGTATGAACCAAATCTAGCAAATGTTTTGCTGAGAAAGATTTGCTCTTAAAAGTTGAGGATGTCACCTTCCCTAATTGACATTCCTTACATAGAGCATTCACTGGTTTGTCCAACTGAGGCAAACCTCTTACAGACTTGGACTTACTGACTTTGACAATGTTATCAAAGTTTACATGATAAAATCTCTGATGCCAAAGACAACTATCTTCTATTTTAGCAATTAAATAAATGTTGACTTTAGGATTTACGTGAAACAAGTTACCTTTTGTGTTCTTGCTAGTTGCAATTAGTTCACATTTGCTTCCATAGATTTTGCACATTCCATTCTTGAAATCCAGTAGATAACCTCTGTCATTGAGTTGAGCGACAGTCAAAAGATTATGTTTCAATGCTTCAACCCAGTAGACATCATCTGCACCGCTCTTTCCATTAAGAGAAATGGTTCTCTTTCCTTTTACCATACAGGGTGAGTCATTTCCAAATCTCACAACACCTCCATCAAATTCCTTCAAAGTAAGAAACTTACTTCGGTCACCGGTCATGTGGTGTGAACAACCACTGTCTATAATGCAATCATCAGAACTATCTATGCAATAAACTAATGCCTTTTGATCAGATGTCTCCTCTTTAATGGAAACAAAGACAATGTCTTCATTTGCATCTCCCTCAGATTCCTCATCTATGATTCCTCCATCAACTGCAATGAGGCAATCTATTTTACCTTTTCCTTTGCACTTCATACACTTCTCACATTTATGCTCATTGTCTCCATTTGGACAATTAGCTGGAATATGTCCAATCCGGTTGCATGGAAAACATTTCAAAGGTAATTTACCTTTGTACTTATTGGTACCTCTGGGTAACCACTTGTTCAACACTACTTCAAGCTCAATCAAACTGTCTTCATCATCAAGATCTCTGCTGGATCTTGACTCATGAATGTGACTAGCTTCTCTACTTTTCCTTACAGGTGGATTAGAAACTGAAGCTCTAAATGCAGATTCCAATTTCTGAACACTTCCATCAAAACTATTTAATTCAAATGTAGTTAGTTTACCAATGATGGAGTCAAGAGTTACCTTTGTTTTATCAATAGACTTGAGTTCCTGAATAGATGCAACCCGGATATTGTAAACTGGTAGAAGGGTTCTCAACACCTTGCTAACCACTGTGGTATCTTCCACTTTACCACCATCACTTTTGATCTCAGTGACTATCTCCTTGATCCTCTAACCATATTGTTGAATATTCTCACCTTCAGCCATCCCTATGTCATTAAATTTACCTCTTAGACTCTCCTCTTTAGCAATCTTCACATGCTCATCACTGCTAGAGATATCCTCAAGTTTCTTCCACACATCATAAGTAGTCTTTAGATCATAGACACCAACATACTCTGAATTAGACAAGGAACTAATAATGGCCTCCAATGCTTGATTATTCTCTTCTTGCTCCTTCTTTTGATCATCAGATAGAATCCCACTAGGCAAGGTATATTTGGTAACAACATGTTCCCAATATTGACTCCCTAAGATTTTGATATAGATCTTCATCCTATCACTCCAGATTCTGTAGTTTTCCCTATTGAACTTTGAACCTTGTTTCTTCATCATGTTCTTCTAGATCTTTACCTCAAACTGTTAGGCTTAGACACTGGAGGACCTGAAATGCTTTGATACCAATTGATGATATGATGAATCAATAAGGATCCATACAACTATTGAGAGGGGGGGGTGAATAAGTAGATAGAAAACAAACTAATCTTTCACCAAACTCAAAACCCAACTCATAAATCAATCTTTGAACTAACTGGTTCAACACTGAGTAATAAATTGCAACTTGCACTGTCAAGTTTACCGGTTGACTAGCTTACCAAAATAATAATGTAACATATCTGAAAGTCTCAAACCATTTAACCAAAACATCAACCCACTTTACTAACATTAGTAAATGCACCTTTTAGATCACTTCCAATCATCTTAACATATCTAAGTAGATTTACCAGTTAAACAAATTAACCATATCAAAACATAACCAGAAAAACCATTCACCACTTGACACAATGATTTTTGACGTGGAAACCCAAATGGGAAAAACCATGGTGGGGATGAATACTCACAAGTATTATGAACTCATTTGAAGTTTTCCTTGTTAGGAGCCAATCCTTGTTAGAATCTTTACAAAAATGTCCTATTAGAAACAAATCCGATTAAGGACCACCCAGTTAAAGGATTGACTACTATACCCTATTAGGAGTAACCTTGATTGAGGATTTTAAATCCAAGCTAAAGGATCACCTGGTTAGAGGATTTAGAGAGCACTAAGCTTGTTAAAGCTTACCCAATTAAGGGATTTAACAGTTGTAGTTTTTAGAGAACAACAAGGTTTTGCTGATCTGGTAAATAGCACTACTCTACTTGATCAGATCATTTTCATGCTCCTATCTGCCTTCAAACATACTACAGATAGATCTTTTGGTTTGAAAATCAATCACACTGACACTTAACCAATATTTCTAACACTACAACAAAATAACTCACCGACCTTAGAAGCAAAACAATAGGCTGGTAACACATCACAAGACCTAAGGTCTCATAGAGATTACAAATAAATCAGTTCAAACATGATAGTTATATTACATAGCAATCATTTGCACATTGTACAAGATAACCTTGACCACTCCTGGATCACCGTACATTGGATCTTGTAACTCATCATATGATTTCTACTTCATGCAATTCACTCGCTCATTCCCAAGATAAAACAATTATCTCTATACACCCAAATCACTTGAAACTCATCACGTGTAACATGCATACGTGGCATAATCATCTCCGATCACCACCAAGCTCCATTGGTTAGGGTTCGACATATCAATAGGTAAGGTTACCGGTTGATCTCATTGCAACAATAGTAATATCAGTTTCCTTCACTAGCTCAACTACCGGTTGCATAACAACTCCATTACCGGTTACAATTGACATCAATGACAACACTTAAGCTCATGAATGCAATCTTCATATAAATGCCAACAACCTTACTCATTTTGTTAGTGGTTTGGTCCACTCCTATTTTTGATAACAAATTGATAGGTAACTTCAGTGATTCATAGATCGAATTAGTAGTCATCATTTGTATCCATTTCACCATGAACACATCTTGGGCAATTATAATCATCATGTAGCTTTGGTGGTACCAAATAACACATATGAACCACTAGATATGGTTCTTTCCACATGATGCGCGAAGTCTTTGTCTTCCAGGGCCCATAGATTCCAAGAGCATGGGTGGATGGATTTCCCAATTCTTCATGATAGGTATTGGTTTGGATCCAGACAAGAATTTGGTTATTGAACAGGTAACAAAGTTGAGCTCCTATGGTCTAGTGTTGATACTGAGATCCTTCTCCTCTTGTTCCATATGTCTGACAAAAATATATGTTAATGTAATTATCAACATGAGATTGAAATGTTAGTTTCTATAATTTGCCTTTATATCCAGAGAAAGGGAAACTTAGTACGATTTGGGTTCAGGTCCTTGAAAGAGGTCTTTTAATTTTGTTATTCCTCCTTCATCATGTAACCATCATTCAAGATGATGGATGTGGGGATTGACTGACCATTATGGAAAAAGATGTTGAATCCCCAAATACTAAGCAATTTCATCATCCACTTCTTCTGTAAGATAGGTCTAGATAATACTATCTGTATTCCAAACATTTATAGTAGAAATAATTGTAGAATCTTCATACATTATTACTCTATTTGTTGAACCCAAGGAAGGATTGAGAGGGGGCGAGGGTTGAATCAGTCCAAAAATAAAAATTAAATACAACACAAAAACAATTAAACTTTAACACACATCCAACACATGAACATGAAGATTTATATGTGGAAAACCCAAACAAGGAAAAAACATAGTGAGCACTTGCCCATAAGAATATATCCACTATGAATAGAAATTATTACAAATGGGATCTCATTACTTCTATAGTGCCCGCCAATAGACCCCAGGGAAAATTACATCATCTATCCTAAAAGAGTCGAATAATTTTTTTTTGTTTACTAACTAGGTTTCCATCTACTTACATTAGGAAATGAGTTTAAGAGTTGGTTTATAAGTTTCATCTTAAAGTTAAATGCTTGATCATTTTTTGTTACTCTATGTTTCCAATTCAAGTGGAATCATGTTTATGGGGTTTCTTAATCTCCCTAGGGCAATGACGTCACTACTTAAATCACATTTACCTACAATTCATGATCATTTCATTACATTACCATCATCATAATAATGCACATATATGCACCTAATGTTCTCACTTATCAAGGAACACCACTACATACATGCACCCAAGTGTACTATCTAACATAGAATCTTCACCCAAGAATATTATACATATGCTTCCCTCTATTCTCCTAATGTATCCTACCAATAATAATTCTTAACGACTCCATACTAAATATGATATACACATCCCTAATCCCTAGCTCATCTAGGAACTAAAACCATACATTCCTACAAGCCAACCAATCACATATTCATATCACAACCTACTTACTATGACAACACTAATGCATTGATACACATAATCCTTTTGTTGCATGACGTGTAGTAAGGAGCTACCATAACATGTGTATTTCCTAAGAGAATGATGCATCCCACTCAATGCATAGCCTATAACTTTCGTGCTTATGCTCTAACATGACATGTATGAACTACTACCATAATAATGTCTATTCTTATATCACTGTTCTCTTACATAATGCATCACATGAGTTCTATTCTCACTAACTCTACCCCCAAATGCATGCACACTAGCCTACTCATGTAACTATATGCACCATGATATTGTTCATATATTATAAATTTTATTGCAGCCATCACATAAGTACAATATCCCATAAAGTCTTGAGGTTATCAATTCTCTATTTTTGTTATAGTTTTCAGCCATCTCAATGAATGCATGCATGACCATATATGTTCTTGATGATATCATTCTACTTAGTTTCATTATGAATTTCAGCCTTATGGCTGATTTAGTTCTCATGATGCTGTCTTTTGTCAATATTATGTCTTATGTTTTCTATCCTACTATTGATAGATTGATAAGGTCTTGTTTTAAGTGTCTTTATTCAAGTCAAATAAATGAAATACTAACATCTACTTATATTGCATCAACATTCTCATGAGAATACATTATTGTTATTTGCTATTTCATTTTCTTTGTTTAAGGCATAACATAATGAAAGTAAATAAAGTACTTTCCCTTTAATTGCATTATGATAATATCCACATACATATATGTATTTTCTACTTAACATGTTGATGCCATGTAAAGATCTACATTGCTGATCCAAACTAATCTTAACCATGAACTCTTACATTACAACTTACTAATCACTTTTCAACATAAGTAAAGAAATTCCATTAAATATTTTTGCGTTCTCTAATCTATGTTACAACTCTCCAAGTCATGAAATGCAATATACAAGAACAATATTACATAAGGAGTACAATCATGAGTTCAACTCACTTCCTTTCCAACATTCCTATCCTATTATATAATGAGAGCACCTCAAAATCATGAAGTATACAATACATAAATCTACTCCAAGAAACCATAGCCACCATGAAGTAAGATCCAATCCACGTAAGAAGAGAAGCACCTACAATAGGGAGAAACCCCAATGGCAAAAATATCCAACCACCTGACCAACGTGGAACCTACAAGGAACCACCCCCTGAGCTAGGAGATATCGCTAGGTCCCAACTCCCACTCTACACCTAGATTGATGCTTAGACCAAAGGAATAACATCAAGGATAACTTTCATACACACACACATGGACCAATCACAATGCAAGTCAACAATCAAGGAAACTCCCAGAGGCCACCACATCATCAATCATGAATGTGAATGCAAATCAAAGGGACACCTGTACAAAGGGAGTGTCATCACATGCCAAACCAAATAAAACTAGGCTCAAGCCTAAGGGCATGTAGATCCATCTCAACCTATGAGAGACCAAGGGAGATTGGCTTACCATCTCCATGATCTTCTCATGCTCATCCTAAAACATCCTCCCTAGGACTGAGTCATGAGGCACAATCAATTTTTGTCTTTTTAATTATCTAACTACCCAACCTAATTTATTTATTTAATTATCAGTTAATTACAATGGCAGGTAAACTCTTGTGAGCCCAAGGGGACGAGACTTCATGCATCCTTACAAGGAACTTCATGATAGCCCATCTCTTGTGACCCTCGATCACCGCAGAGGAGCCCACTCCCTTTGCATGGACCTATAAACCAACACAAGAGGCTCCAATAAAAAATAAAATCTGAAATAAATCATCATGTCATAGCATCCCACACATAGACATATGTTCATGAGAAATTAAACATAAACATAACATAAGAGTGAGCCTCTTGACCAAGAAAAAACATAAACTAAAACATAAAAATGTTGTAGATAACAACATAACCCAGCAAGGTCTCCACACTTGCTGTCCCAAAATTAGAAGTATGCAATATTCATCCTCATGGAATGAATCATCATCAGGGTACTCAAAAACCATAAATCTTGCATCAATAAGTATCAAACTGAAAATTACGCAAATCAAGAACATAACATCAATAAGACGGCCTCCGGTACCATGATGCCACATGACTTATAGCATAAAATGACTTTGACAAAAGAAAGACAATAAGATTAAAATGAGGCATCATTACTAATACGCTTAGCCCACACTATAACTCGTGGGCTTCACCCCAATACACTGCTATACTTAATGCTTCCGACAACCAATTGTCAACACAAACCAACTAGACTCTAAAACACAACCAAAGATAACATCCATTGAATACAATTAAAAACTCATGATCTTCCTATCGCATAAGCGACAGGAAGTTACCTTAAGAAATTCTGAAATACATAATAATACCAATTAAGAAAATGCCACATATACAAAATTATACAGAGAACATATTATTAACAATTACGTTACTACAGTATCGTATTAGTATAAGCTAAAACAATGACTGTCTCGCAACATGGCTAGAAAAGATAAGATCCAAAATACCATTCATAACTCATGAGAATAACATCTATACCCAGCTGAAAGAAAAATATAATCTTCAGATCAACAAAGTAATTCTCGGCATGTTTGCCCTCTAAGTTTTCCTCTACATTGCCAGACCCATCGAATGTGGGTAGCAGTTTGTAGACTTGCCCATCGAAATGGGCATGTAGGAAGAATCTATTAATTGCTAGACTAAACTACACGACAGAGGGGTAACATTTTTAAATCACCTTATATCGTGGTGTTTTTATTTCATTTATCTCTGTTCGCAATTGGGTGGACTAAAATTTGGTGCAAAGTTATATTTTGTTGCACACCACATATCGTGGTGTTTTTACTTTTATTATTATTTTTTTTTGGTTCATTGTTGGGCAAACCAGCTAAAGGAAAGGGGTTGCGCTGGGTTAATACTCCACATCATGGAGGTTGCAATGGCAAGCACCCACGATGGGGTCTCATGGGGGTTGTACCCACAATATACACATCATGGTATAACACCCACGTTGCCACATCGTGGTGCTATGGAGGGGGTGCTGCAACATCAACACAAACAACATTCATATGCCCCCCCCAACCAAATTAAACAAAAGAAATAAAAATACATAAAATAGGGAAGAGACAAGGGCATCCATAAACAAGTAAAATTTGAATTTCATGAACAAAAACTCCTCATCCCATGAAGGGATTCAACAATTAAATTCTCAGAAATATGCACTAAAGTTTAAACACCAGATTTACTGGAAGCTCAATTTGCATAATGAAGGGTTTTAGACCATAAGGAAAATAAAACAAGAAATTCAATCTTTCGGTTGTACATTCAAGATGTAGAAATAAAAGAACTAACTGATCTTTCACTATCCAAGCAAACACAGTAAATAAACTTTATTGCTCCAATATCAACATTCACAAACAACTTAATATGCAATGGATTCACACATATTCCTCAACCCATGAAAATAATTGCAGACACAAGGTAATATTGAAGGAAAATCTTCAACAAGACTAAGGTTTTCAGACCCACCTGGGGAATTCAAATGAGGAGTTGCTTCGCTAAAGAAGAACCTCTCCCAATCCTCCAACAACAACCAGAAATCCAGCCAAGCTCCTCCATAAATCACAAATTGTAAAAGCCCCAAAATTTTGCAGATAACTACCCAAAAAAGAGAGTGAAATGATGGATAATCAAGAAGAAGAAACGAAATCATGATAAATTCCTAAAATGCCCCAACCTCCCAGCAAACCAATCAAATTGTTCCTTTTAAATTGTGTCTTCTTTAAAACTATATAACATATCTATATTTTATTTTTCCCCCACTAACTTTTGGATGGGGAATTTAAAATTCCAAAAATAATATGTCAATATAAATTGGGGAATTATATTATTATTTAATCCCCTTAGCATTATTCCACACTATAAAAATGATTATAATAATTAAATAGACTCAATTAAGTAAATCAAGACGGATAAAAATATATTAAATAAAAATTGAATAAATATTAAATAAATAATTAGATAAATGATAAACAATAAACAACATTATCAATTAAATCAAACTATAAATAATAATTATTAAATAAAATCTCAATCAACTTTAAATAATAGTCATCAAATAAATCTCAAGTGACATAAAGTAATGATTATTGATTTAAATTCAAAAGTGAAAATAGTCAAATATTAATAAATTACAATAAGGCTCAAATCATTAAACATCAATAATTGAAATAACACAATCACAAATTAAGATTAAATTATTACTTAATCAATAATAGATCATTAATTGTAAATTAAATAGATTAAATAACCAATCTATTGCTATAATCAATAGATCACATTAAATAAATCAAACAAATTAAATACATAAACTCACCATACCTCATATTCACAATCATGACGACATGATGACATGACATAGAATGCCAAGATGGACCACAACCCTGGATGACCAACCTAGACCTAGAGTGCGGGTAGGGAACCAACAACACCTCCGACCAGATATTCGCCATTGGGAAGAGGCACGCTTGCACCTGTTGAGCCAGAGGAGCTCGCACTCGGTTGCCCGGGAGGAATGAATGCCTTAGTACTTGCAAACCTATAACCACCATGAAGATACATGTGCATATATACATACATATATATATAAATATATATATATATATATATATATATATATATATATATATATATATTTATAGCAGACAAGTGGAGGAATTTTGCAATGACACATCCCGCTTGCAAGAGTGATGTGACGTTGATTCCCCCATACCGATAGTCACACAGTATCCAAAAAGTAACACATAACACATGCAACATCGCATCATAAATAAATCGGGCTAGGTTTAGCATGTCCATTTCATAATAAAGCAAGATCAGTAAAATCTATTAGATCACATGATAATCAAAATGCTAACACTATCCATCTTTGCATCAACCATGACATATATACATATAGAAATTGATCATCATCATGTTAAACATCTAAATCACATAAAGTCGTAACTAAACATGAACATAATCACTAATATTAGGAATCATGGAATCATGTAATGTCTATCAATGATCAACAATGAGGTACATATGAAAAGCCAAAAAAAAATCCATGCATCATGTATATCTAATCCTATCTATCATATCCATTGCTCAAAAATAAAGATCCGACAAGGTCTACCAAAGTGGAATGAGAATCTACTCAAAGGTGAACACTATACCGTCCTCAGTACAACCATCAGACAACGTGAATCCGCATAATGTCTAGCGTCGTGCTAAGAAACTAAAATAGCTACCATTCTAACCATAATCTTGAACATCCTCTCATGGCCTTGGCGAACCTATCACATGTATCGCATCAATTGGGTTGAGGAGGGGCATTACAGCTTCAAACTTGGACACAAAGGCTAATTGATTATGGGGAAAGATACAAGAGGACTTGCAAACCCTGAAGCTAACTACACTCAGGGCAAGATATTAAAAAATTATTTGAAAAGAAGGATCTCTTGATCATGAAGTTTTTCTTGAACTCTGCATCAAGCAACCAACATGAATACATACACAAATCCAATCTCATCTACCAACACTCTATCTCAACTCTCTATCACAGTCTCAACACATCTTGTATATCATTTGAACACAACTCTTCTTCTGCTCTTAACCAAACCTCTGATCTTTTCTATTCACCATATCTACTCTCACTCACATCCCATCCTCATGTTAGGTACTTGATAAGTCCCAAAGACACTAAGAGGGGGATGGGGGGGGGGGGGGGGGGGTGGGGTGGGTGAATCAGTATCTAACTGGTAAACAAAAGATTTAAACTTGTTTGCAACTTTATAACCCAAATTAATATACCAGTAAGCAAATAATAATGCAGTAAAGAGAAAAAAAAGTATAACCATTAATACACACCATAACACAGATATTTTTGGCGAGGAAACTCGATAGGGGAAAAACCTTGGTGGGATTTGTGACCCACAATATTTACTCACTAGCCAATATGAATAAATTTTACTTATACAATAGGGGCCTACACATGCAGGAAGGCCAATAGCCTAGAGCTCACTGCTCAACAATAAAAATGGAGTCCCACTGACTACAATTGGATGGTTAAATCCAATGACAATGTACTACTCAAAATAGCATCTGCAATGTTGGATTCAGTACTGGTTTAAGTTCTATCAAATACCTCTACCATAAACTTGCTTTGCTCTGCTCTTCTCTTATTCGCTCATAAAATAATTACATCATAATGCATATATAGTTATTCTCTCTCATATACCACTTGCATTCATTACCTAATTACATTTTCTTTCTTACTTTCAAAATGTCCTACAAGATCTCATACATATATGAGTCTTTACAATACATCATGTCGGTTATATAAATAATATTACAATACAAAACAATATAATTTCCATGTCGGCTAGGAGTGCCAGCAATATCTTCTGTCAGTGTAGACTGGATGCCGGTGTGAATAACCTTGTAGTGCCTGATGGTGCCAGTAGATGATGTCTATTGCCAGTGTAACATGTGAACCATGTTACCAATTGGTTGCCATCAATGACAACATCAACTATTCTCATCTGAGTGTATAATGCCAACAATCTCCCCCTTTGGCATTGATGGCAACACTCATGAGAAAAATCCAAAAGCTGATATCCAAAAATGAAGTCCAAAACTGATCCAAGAATAAGAGTGCTCCCCCTGAGCAAATGATCCCTTCTGTGCATTTTTCTCCCACACTACTACTCCACCTTTGACATCAATGACAAAGGATGTAAAAAAGAATCAAAGAATTCAAAATTCTACCTCAAAGCCTATAACTGGTTATGTACAATTTGAAAAATATCCACTAAAATCAGATTAAGACTTTGCATAAATTTAGTGCTAGCAGAAATAATGATTTCAATCTATCTGATCATCCCGGTCAGATACTGCATCTATTGTTCTGGTGAACTTTCTCCTTGAATGGTTTCTTTAGATAGCTCAATCCACTATTTTATAAGGTTGTCCAATCTAGGACCAAGTTTATTTTTCAGTTCTTAGGCCTTCATTATTATCCTTGCTTTTTCCTTTTCTAATTTTTCAATCTTCTCTTCAAAAATTGCCATTTATTGATCCAAAAATGAAGTAAGTTTCAAAGAATCTATCATGTTATCTTCTATATCATCAATATCCATTTTTGTTTTCCTTATCTCCTCATCAATATCCTTTGTTAGGTGGTGAGGCTTGCATGCTTCCTTATACAATTCTTTATATTCCAAAATAGTGGAATTAAGTGCCAGTAATAAAGAATCAATATGCTCTGTATAGTCCTTAATAGTCTTATCAAAGAATTCACATTTCTCCTTATTCACCCTTTCAATAACAATCTCTTCATTAATTTTATCTACAGTTAGAATATTTGAAGCAATGAATTTGGACAATGTGTCCAATTTACCTAAAGATCCAGAAATATGATCTATCTTACAATCTAGTGCAATCAATTGCAAAATAGGTAAAGTATCATCAATGGCCTTAAATGCTATGGCATTGCATTCAGTGATCTTCTTTATGGAATCTAAAAGTACATCTGTCACATTGGTAGGTCTGTAATCCATGGTGGAAGTGCTAGGCGGAGTGTGAGGTTCTGCAGTTGGTTTCTTCTCATCTCCGGATTCCTTAACCACTTCTGCTATCTTGCTTCCATCTTTAACCTCTGCTTTATTAGCTGTTTCTTCCTTATGCTCACTCCATTTTTCAATTTTGTTTTCATCCTTATTGTCTACCTTACTAACTGCCGGTTCAGATACACTCTGTTCTTGTCCCTTTTCTGCTACTGCTTTTGCTTATGCTTTTGCCAGTACTTCAGTGTTAAGCTAAGTATTAGCAGGGATGGACTTTGATTTCTTAACTTCAACTGTTATCTCAATATTCTGCTGAGAGTTAACAGTGTTGATTGGTGACTCAGAGATCTCAATATTTGTAGCTTCAACTCTCTTTACCTCTATAGTTCCCTTATCCAATACAATATTAAAGTCCCGAGTGTCCACATTCATGGTAAAAAGAATGTCGGACTTTGGATTAGTGTCATCTTTTGTCATTTCCTCTTCCTTTTCTTTAGATTGACTATTAGTTTGTGCCGATGTCTCTGTAGTTATTGGTGGGGTGTCCTATGCTAGTGGAGGAAGGTTATCCTTGACCGTGATATTAGTACACTTCCAATTTTCCCTTTACCTTTATCTTTCTGATATACTTTGGTAAATGAATTGTCCATTTTCTGTCTATCCTTCTCTTCTTTCTTCTCTCTTTCAACAAAAAATATATCCCACTTATCTGCTGTCTCATCTGCAATTTCCTTAACTCTGCCTTCCATAAGGCTAACTGTTCTATTTGCCTCTAACATTAAATCATCAATTTCCTACTTGGAATTAATAGGATGCACAACAAGTAGAGCTTCTACCTTAAATTTCTTGTCTAACTTCATTACAGACATTCTCTTAGCCTCTAATCTTAAGTATAAATCATTTGGTAGATCATCTACAACTTCAATACGAACTTTCTTATAGATATCAAGATATAAAATTATACTTTCTTCTATAATATCCTTATCTGAATCCTTGAAAGAATGATAGAATTTATTTATATTACTAAGGTTACCATCTTGGGTGATTTAATTGATCAACTCTTCCAGTGTAAGAGTATCTGGTGCCTTAGGTTTTGGTTTATTCTTTAGAGTCACTTTCTTCTTTGTACCATTGGGCTCTCTTACAGCCTATTATTTTGTTCTCTGTGTCCTTAACTTCTTGGGAGATGGAGCAGGTGTTGTTGAGGGTTTTCTTTTCTTCCTATCCATTCTCTTGAATTTAGCTGCCCTATCACTATCAAAATCAGATGAAGTAGCTAGAGGGGAAATGTGAGCTACTATTTTCTGCTCTGATTGACTTACATTCACACTAGCAACAATACCACTGATAGGGATGTTAATCAAAGAGAGCTAATTCCTTGTTTAATGGCAGTCAGATGTTATCCTAGTGAGCTTCTGATGCAGAGACCTCCTTGTTACCTACCAAAAACCTCTAAATGTATGACACTGACTGCTTAACACATGGATGGGATCCTATCAAGGCAAGGATCTACAACTTTAATACAATCTTCTCAACATCTCTAAGACCCTCTCTTACTCAATTAGGGGTATCTTGCTACAACACACTCCATGGTATCCCCAATGGTTAGAAATCAGTTTCACATCAGTTTTGGGTCCTAGAAAACTCCCCAAGTTCAAACAAAGCACTAGTGGCAAGGGTACCTACTCATTCCTTAAGAAACTCACTCAATTAGGCCTAGTCGCTTGTAGCCCTATTTAGTGGGTAAAGGGACCTTCAGTTCAGATTTTCCCAAACACCTTGGTAAAAAAAACTGGATTCTGACACCCTTTTGGAAGTTATACAAGTCCCCAAAAGGAAGGGTCAAGGTCTGGAAAATAAAGGTCTTTGCCGGTAGGAATTTGACTGTCCTAGAAGGGCTAATTAGATCTCTTTTGTGAAACAACTATGTTCAGATGAATAAACTAGTGGGTTACAATCCCATGGGCATGTTGGAAAACATAAATCAAGAGGGATTCTAGGGTTGTATGTCTGGAAGCATTGCCATTTGCACACAAGGTGATTTTGTTTGTTCAAGGTCTAGGTAGCCACATAGAGATGTCTACCTAGGGTTGCTTAAAACACTTCTCTCCCTTTCTCCTCCTGCAAAAAAATCTTATAACTCTAAAATAAATTGACCATACTTGCCTTTCACCAAATCCCATGAGACTCAGATTGGTAAAGTGCAAGATATGGCCATGAATGAGGAAAAACCCAAGGTAAACCTTGGTTTTCCGGGTACCTATAGCAAAACTTCAATATCAGGAGCAACACACACAATCAAGTCTCCAAATAAAAACAATAGAGTCAAATCTCCTCTCAAATGAATTTACATCATTGGGAATGGATCCCAATTTGTACAGAACCATACCACGGACCAAAAACTCCAGAATTGCAGGAAAACTCAAAATTGTATTGGTTTGTTTGCATCAGAATTATTCTCCGTACAATCACACTCTTGGAAATTGGATCCTTGAGGTGTATAAACCATTCCTCAACTACTCTCAACTAAAAATCAAGAGGTTAGAGATGTTGGAGAAGTTTCAAATTAAAAAATATAATAAGTGCATAAAAGTTGCTCATGACAACTTTTGACAACTTTTGCAAAAGTTTTCAAAATGTCATCTTTCGCCTCCTAATGCCTTAGGTCAAGTTCAACCCCTCCTAGAACATCTTAAAACACTCAAAACCAAAAAATTGGATCCCTATTGTCCAAAATTCCTAATTGGCTCATAGAAATGCTAAACTAGGAGTTTGGCTCACAAGATGGGATTCATTATTACAAACATATAATGCATGATTAAAAACCTCTATAAAACATCCTAAAGACATTGTTAATGCCTTATACTCCCTTATCCAAGTCTGTCATGTCATCTTGAAGGGTTTGATGAGGTTCTCCTACACCATACTCCTTAGAAGAAGAAATCTTAAGTCCACTTGAGATGAGAGCCTGGAGGTCTGCACCATGATCTTTGATCTGTTGCTCTGTCATCCAGACTACTTCAGTATCAGGTTGTCCTTTCCAAGCCACTAAATACTCCATGTAAACTTTACTCCTGGTTTGCTTGGCAACCTTAGCATCTAGAACCTTATGCAAATTTGGTGGTTCATGTTAGGACCAATATGGAAAGCTAATGTACTGAGAGGGGAGGGGTGAATCAGTACTTCAAATATTTTCTTGAACAATAACTTTACTGTTAAGCATAAACCAAAAACTACTATAACATAATATAATGCTAAAACAAATAAATAACAATCATACATGATTCACTCCATAACACATATATTTTGGTTACACAGAAACTCTTGGTTAGAGAGAAAAACTGCGATGGGGATGGCACCCACAACTTCATTATTGCAATAATAAAGGTTGCTCGATTAGAGCTACATGTTTAGCTATTTCTGATAGCTTACCCTATTAGGAG
This sequence comes from Cryptomeria japonica, assembly GCF_030272615.1. Classification (NCBI taxonomy): domain Eukaryota; kingdom Viridiplantae; phylum Streptophyta; class Pinopsida; order Cupressales; family Cupressaceae; genus Cryptomeria; species Cryptomeria japonica. The sequence continues at coordinate 459,960,842 of NC_081411.1, forward strand.
TATCAAGATCTTTAGATCTACCTTGCTAAAGGATTTTACAACACTTAAACTAAATGTTGCACTTGGTTAAAGGCTTTACAATTTATAGGCTTTGTTAGAGTCTTTTACCCTATTAAAGGTTTCTCTTACAACTCAAAATATTACAATAAAATCTTTACAAATATCTACAACTTTACATCTGAAATGTTACAGCAGATTCTATGTGCTCAATATAATATTACCTTGCTCATAGCATACCTTGGTAATTGATAAATCAACTCGGTAAACCCTTCTGTTTACTCTATCCCTTAACTGTTCTCTGAAATCTTTCTCGGTGACCTCTGAATATTTCTAACGGTCATAATAGTCATAACACATTGTGCTTTCTCATGATATTGCTTTTCAACTTATCTATCACACATGTCTCATACTCTTTTTCTCATCTCTGATCCTTAAATCATTCTGCATATAAATAGATCTCTTAGGATGGTGGTCTTGTTCATGCATCGATCTTACAAACAAGATTCATCGAATGAATAACTATACAAAATATTTCATTGGATAGAAGACCTCAAGATCATACAAAATCTTTAAGGTGCAATTTCCTATGTGATAACGGTTCTTTGTTCCTTGATCTTGTAACACATTTCCACACATGTGTCTAGGTTCAATGAATCTGGTAACACGTTTTCACTCGGTGTGTGTTCACTTGGTATATAATTTTTGCTGCTCGGTAGACATAGAGTGTTACTTGGTAGACAACTCGGTGTATACTAGACTTTGTGACTTCTATCTTCTGTAACCGACTACTTTAGTGCTTACCGACTGAATGTTCCAGTAGTATTAACCGAGTAGAGTATATAGGATGACTTTGGATATAAAACTAATGACAACCTAGTAAATAGTAACAATCTCCCCTTTTGACATTAGTTTTGAAATGTTTGACAAAACTCCTTTCAAAGTCATAACTCAAAATCTATATACTTACAAAATTTGACTAAACTGACAGTATCTACAATAGTCAATAAATAGTATACTCAGATATACTCCCCTTATCAATATACTGTACATAATTCTGACTTTGCATGCTCAGTGATTAATGTTCTGTGTTTACTGCACTTGTTCTTTGCTCTTTGATCACTGCTCGGTGTTTACTGCTCCCCTATCAAATTCAACTGTGCATTTGGATACATTGTTCTTCTCGGTATACTCCCCCTGTATACTACACTCCCCCTTTGATACTTTGATACTATACTCCCCCTTTTTGATAAACATCAAAACTAGTTACCATTCGGTGGAGGCAATTGGTCAAAAATGGATTTATAATTTGTCCTTGCATCGGTGAGAGCAGTAGAGAGGGCATCCTTGACACTATCCATGAGTGAATTATGAGCTGTAATGTTAGCTAGGAGTGAGATCAGACCATCTAGTGTGCTTCCCTCTATTTGAGTGGATAAATGAGTGGCTTGGTTGATCTGCTCTTGAATAGAAAAAAGATGAGGAATGGATAATGTCTGAAGAGTCATTATATCCATCCTGATTGTGCTCTTCATTTCGAAGTTCCAACTGTTGAGCCATAAGAGTTTGCAATTTGGTGTAGAATTTCTGAATAGAATTCGGCTCGGTAGTCAATGTATTGGAGAGATTGGTGATCTCTTGTTCAATGACTGCGGTTTTATTTTTGATATCCTTAATTAATAAAGAGAATGTACAGAGCTTTTGAAACAAATAAAGAATATGCTTAAGTTGAGGGGACAACTCAGCTATGAATCTAACAAGTTTAACTTTACCTACAACAATTGCTTTCTGCACTTCTTCAGTCATTTTTGTAGTTAGCTCTTTATCCTTTAGCTTGTTGAGGTATTCAGATGCGTCTACTCCTAATGCTTCTAATTGAGTGAGGAGTTCATCCAGTTGCATATGGATGGTAGCATCTTTATTCATGGTAGCTTCAGGTAGCATGTCTAATAATAATGTCTTAACCTTTTGAAGTACATGGTTCTTTTTTTGAATAGCCATCTGTCTTTCCTGTTCAGCTTTGGATTTGCATAGCTATCCAAATTCAATGAGTGCTTTCCCTTTCAGTTTAGAAATGTCAACATTTGGCAACACAATGGGCTTAGATAGATCTATCTTAAAACTATGTTTCTTCATTTTCTTGTCTCTAGATGATGAGGCTTTCATCAGTTGAACTAGTACAATGGCTTTGGAGGCTTCATCATCCTTGGTAGGTTGCTCGGTAGAGGCAACACTTTTGTCGGTTCCTATAGCCTCTGTTGTGTCCTTCGGTGCTTCTATGCTTGGGGTCTTGGTGGCAACAATTTCTGTGCTTGCAGGTGCTTGAGAAGTTTGTTCCCCAGTGGTTTGAGAAGTAGATTATCCTTTGGTAGATTGTTGACCCCCTTTCCCTTGATCAGTATCCTTAGGATGCTCGGTTGGGACTTGTTGAGTGACCGGAGGATACGACTTGACTTGTTCCAAAACTGATTCACTTGATACCAGTTTGGCATAGGCATTGCCTTCTATCATTTCTTGTCCCTGATCCTCAGAAGCCATGACATCCTCATCTAATTGAATAGTTTTAGCAGTATCTTATTCGGTGATGTCAACTATTTCAACTTCACTTTGAGGTTCAGTATGAGGTTCATCATTCTTGAGTCGAAATATTTCTTGCCATTTTTCCTTAGTTTCATTCTCGACTTCAAGATAAAGTCCGTTCATCATTTTCAATGCTCTCTGCTTTACTTAAAAGTTTTTTTTGTGAGGTCTTTAAATGTTCTTTAATGTCATCTACCGACATGTCTGGAAAGAGATGTACCAAAACTCTTTCTCTAACCTATTTCTCCGAGTCCATAGCATATTGCCACCTGGTGTCAATATGTGAATACAATGTTTTAGGAAGGAAATTAGTCACTTCCAATGGGACTATTCGGAATTTAAGTAGTGTACATACTACTACTTCTTCTATTTGCCTCTTTTCATCTTCATTTCTGGAATCACATTTCACATATCTAAAAGCTCCAAATCCACCATATTGTTATCAACGCTATGTACATCTTCCTTTTGACTCTTAACAATCTGAAATTTGCTTGCATCTTCAGACTCTATGTCACTTGACTCTTTGCTCAAAATGAGTCTTCGAGGTGTTTTCTTATAAGTCCTTGTGACCTTAGGTATTGCGACATTTTTTTGCTTCTTACTCGGTGACACTACAGATGATCTAGTATTAGGTTGCTTTTCTGGAGGAGTCGGTGATACTTGTTATGAGTTTTGTTTCTTCCTTTTCAAAATTTTTCCTTTTGGCAACTTGGTGCTCAAAGTAACAACAACTTCATGAGCTTCAGATTCTTCCTCAATTGCAAGTAGTTCACTCTTGACAGGAGTGGAGGAAGAACCTTCTCCTAATTTCCCAGTTAACACTTTAATCATTTTAGTTGCTTTCCTTGTAGCCTTAGGTACTACAATGCTCATCTTAACTTTTTCTTTAACCTCTTCATAGGTTCGATACCTGATTTTTGTAGCATGCCTTGGAAGTGCAAGAAAGGCATCTATCTGCTATTGTAAAATGTGAAAATCAATCTCATAACCCATAGGTGGCAAAGATTGAGTTCTCAGTTCCACCGCATTGACATAGCAGTAATCGGTGTCTACTTCAAAGCATATATCATCCTTGTATTTCTCCACTAACTTGGGTGGAATCCTATACCTATTATGCATCTTTTCTTGAAACTTGCTAAAATAATAATCCATAATTTCATTGAAGTTATCACCTAGCTGTTTGATGAAGTCATTGATTTGATGGGTGATTGGTCAGTGTAGCTCCCAAACTACATTACCGATAGATGGAAAGAATTTCTGAAAATAGAAAAACATGCATACCAAGAGTGATCCAAACTTCAGTGTGTTAGCTGAATTATTCTTCTTCGGCTTCCTTATGGTGTTTAGATTTTCAAATAGATTCTTCAACAACACTTCACAAAGATCAATCTTCATTCCCTTCTTCACAATTTTATATGCTAAATCAACAGCTGCACATGGTACACTATTTTCCCTTGCCAATTGAAAGAAACAATAACCTATTACTCTAATGGCAAACTTTAGCTCCACATCTATGACATTATTAAGTTTTAGAGCTCTACAATCGGATTCAACTCTGGTTAAAGTGATCAATTCCTTCTGTGAAATCATTTTTTGAGCTCGGGCATGGTCATAAATAGGGTATCTGGTTATCAAGTGAATGGTTTCCTTGGTGATTTTGAATGGTTGCTCCTCTAACCACATGAAGTCATCATGAACTCTGCTCAGAACAAACTTGACCCATTGGGGTTTGAAGACACGGGGATAGGTTAGGGCTTTGGTCAATCCCTTGAATTTAATGTGTTCAAACTTGTTATCTAGTTTTCCATCGGTACATAGTTTATCATATGTGTCCTTGATCTCAACATGACCTAGTTCCTCAACACGACATTTGGTGAAAAATCTAATATCCTCAACCAGCAGAACCCTATCCAAAATGAGTGAAAATACCATTTTATCATCCAGTTCAGATGCTACTTTGGGAGGTAGGGAATATTTCAATGAGGGCTTCTCAATGGTTTCAACAACAGTGGGTTTCTGAATTTTTGGAGCCATTACAAACTCAGGATATCTACTAACAAAAAAGGCTTAGGGTTTGAAACTTAACCAACAAACGCTTTCACTTAGTAAATATAAAATAGATAATCACACTGATATTTCCCGGTTAGGTATCTCTTAGGCTTGAGATCGATGTGTGAATACCTTGAAATTTGCTTGGGAGGTGTTTGATCACCTTTGTATCGCTTAGCTCTGCTCTCTGAAAACTTGGTAAGTGTGAAATGACCGCATAAAGTGCTTTAAGTACACATTTTACCTTGTTGGGCTCCGTATGGTTAGGTCAAAAAACATTAAATGCACTCGGTTCCACTAAACCGATTACCTTCCTTTTTGCCTTTAACTGACTAGACAAATTTCCTGCATTTACCGACTAGACAAGTCTCTTGCATTTACTGACTACTCTGGTGCTCCAGAAGACTAGATAGAATTTCAAACTCGCTAATGCATCTTAGCTATGCAGATTTTGGAATTAAGTACATGATAAAATAGGAACTGTTAAGATCTAACTTTGAGAGAATGCAGTCCTTTCATACCTTTACCGATTAATTCGAAGTAGATGCACCTAACTCGGTAGGTAAGGTGCTTTCTTCATTAGTTGATTCATTTTCCTTCTTTTTCCAAATCATCTGTAATTTGCTTCTTATTACCTCACTCCTCTAGGTTGATCTCTGCAATCTCCAGCCAAGTGTCCAACTTTGTGACAATGAAAACATTCCATACCAGGATTTCTCCATGATCTTCGGTTGTTCATTCCAAACCTTATAAAGCAATTGGCACTTATATGTCCATATCTTCCACAACATTCACACCATATCCTTGTATTGTAATCCCATGGTACTGCAACATATTGTCGGTTATGATCTGTGTGAGTTTGGTAGCTTCCAGTATTTGCTCGGTGTGTAGACCACATATAGTTCTTCTGCTTAAACCAATACTTCTCGGTACTATGTCCATATCTATTGCAATTTTTGCAAAACCCCTTGAATTTTGCCTTTTGATAATTGCTAATAGACTTTGTCCTACATTTATTAGATGTGTGACCATACTTATTGCAATTGTAATAATAACCATCAGACCTAGTGACATTCAGTTGCTTACCTTTTCTGATTTGGCACATGTTGGCAGTATGACCTTGATTTCCATAGTAGTTGCAAATAAGTTTCTTTCCTTTGATGTTCTTCTTGTTTCCAGCTTGCTTTGATGATTCTCCTCTCTCGGTGATGAAGATTCCTTTCTCGGTAGAGTTCTTTCTATTGTAACCGAGTCCTGCATCTTTGTTGGGTCTTCTTATATTCAGTTGCTCATCCAACATCCTTGATGCTTCATAACTTTTCATCAGTGATTCTTTGGCTTTCTTCTCTGCTTCAAGTTCATCAGTCAATCTTGATAATTCAAGTTTCAATGCTTGATTCTCATTATCCTTCAGATTTGCTTCATGATGTGCATAACCCAATTGATCAGACATATTGTGTTGAATTCCAATCATCCTTGTGATTTCATCATTCTTTTCAGTCACTAATACTTCAAGTTGATGTTTTTCTCTTTCTGTATCTCTTATCTTATCCTCATCTGTTCTCAATGCATCTAGATTTTTAGTCATCTGTTTGCTAAAATGCTCATGTTCTCTTTTCATTGCTTTTAGTTGTTCAATCAGTGCTTTGTTCTTTTCTTTCAATTCTCCAATCATCTCTTCAGTCTCTTCAGATATACTATTCTCAGATGATGTCTCAATTTGTTCCACCAGCTCTTGTAAGTCCTGTAGATCATCAGACAACCTTCTTCTGACTTTCAATGATTTTTGCATTTGTCTTTGCATGTCTGCAATCAGTTGATTAGCATGATCTAACTCTTCTTGAAGATACATAATTCTCCAAGATTGTTTATAGCCTTCCATTGATAAGATCTTTTTCTTTAGGCTATTAAACCCTTTTCCAAGATTGAAGCTTTGATACCAATTGTTAGGCCCAATATGGAAAGCTAATGTACTGAGAGGGGAGGGGTGAATCAGTATTTTAAATCTTTTCTTGAACAATAACTTTACTGTTAAGCATAAACCAAAAACTATTGTAACATAATATAATGCTAAAACAAATAAATAACAATCATACATGATTCACTCCATAACACATATTTTGGTTACGCAGAAACTCTTGGTTAGAGAGAAAAACTATGGTGGGGATGGCACCCACAGCTTCACTACTACAATAATAAAGGTTTCTCGGTTAGAGCTACATGTTTAGCTATTTCTGATAGCTTACCCTGTTAGGAGTATCAAGATCTTTAGATCTACCTTGCTAAAGGATTTTACAACACTTAAACTAAATGTTGCACCTAGTTAAAGGCTTTACAATTTATAGACTTTGTTAGAGTCTTTTCCCCTGTTAAAGGTTTTTCATACAACTCAAAATATTATAATAAAATCTTTACAAATTTCTGCAACTTTACATCTGAAATGTTATAGAAGATTCTTTGTGCTCAATATAATATTACCTTGCTCATAGCATACCTCGGTAATTGATAAATCAACTCGGTAAACCCTTTTGCTTACTTTGTCCCTTAACTGTTCTCTGAAATCTTTCTTGGTGACCTCTGAATATTTCTGATAGTCATAACAGTCATAACACATTGTGCTTTCTCATGATATTGCTTTTCAACTTATCTATCACACATGTCTCATACTCTTTTTCTCATCTCTGATCCTTAAATCATTCTGCATATAAATAGATCTCTTAGGACGGTGATCTTGTTCATGCATCGATCTTACAAACAAGATTCATCAAATGAATAACTATACAAAATATTTCATTGGATAGATGACCTCAAGATCATACAAAATCTTTAAGGTGAAATTTCCTATGTGATAACGGTTCTTTGTTCCTCGATCTTGTAACATGGTTCCACACATGTCCAGGTTCAATGAATCTGGTAACATGTTTTCACTCAGTGTGTGTTCACTCGCTATATCATTTTTACTGCTCAGTAGACATAGAGTGTTACTCAGTAGATAGCTTGGTGTATACTAGACTCTGTGACTTCTATCTTCTGTAACCGACTGCTTTAGTGCTTACCGACTGAATGTTCTGGTAGTATTAGTTGACTAGAGTATATAGGATGACTTTGTATATAAAACTAATGACAACTTAGTAAATTGTAACAGTTCATGTTTAGGGATGTCATCATCAGCAATATCCTGCATTGTGTCTTCGCCTACATCAACACTACACTTATAGAGAGTTAAGTCACAAACATTAAAAATAGGTGACAAACCAAGATCAAATGGTAGTTGAAGTTCATAGGCATTTGAACCACATTTCTTCAAGATTTGGCAGGGGCCAATCTTCCTTTGCATAAGCTTTGTGTATCTTCCTTTTGGAAGTCTTTCCTTCTTCAAGTGAACCCACACCAAGTCTCCTACATCAAACTAAACATCTCTCTTCTTTTTGTCAGCATGGGCTTTATATATTTTTGCAGATTGGTGAAGATGAGTCTTCACTTCGTCATGGATCTCTTGTATAGCAGTAGCAAAGGTTTCTCCATGTGCACTAATGGGTTCTCCTTGAGGTATCTCTCTCAACTCAAGCATACCTCTTAGGTGGATTCCATAGACAATCTAAAAAGGTGACTTACCAGTACTCCTATTCACTATATCATTATAAGATAATTCTGCCTGAGACAGTATACTATCCCACCTTTCTCCATGTTGTCTAGTCAAACACCTTAAGAGATTCCCTAGTGATCTATTTACAACTTCAGTTTGACCATCTGTTTGGGGATGGTAGGTTGAGGAGAAGGATAAATTCATACCGAGTTTCTTCCAAAGGGTCCTCCAAAAGTGACCAACAAATTTTACATCCCTATCAGAGACTATGGTCAAAGGTAAACCATGTATCCGGAAAATCTCCTTAAAGAACAAATCTGCTACATAAGAAGCATCACAAGTTGTTTTGCATGGCAAGAAATGTGCCATCTTACTGAACCTATCCACCACTATAAAAACACTATCATATCCTTTCCTTGCCCTAGGGAATCCTAAAACAAAATCCATACTTATGATTTCCCATGGTCTTGAAGGTATGGATAAAGGTTGGTATAAACCTGCATTGGTGGACTTTCCTTTTGCCTTTTGGTAGATCACACATGTCTCCACAACTCTCCTAACATTTGTCTTAGTTTGGGCCAAAAATAGTGTCTTTTTACCAAATCTAATGTCTTGTCAAGGCCAAAATGTCCTGCCATTGCTCCATAATGTTTTTCCTTAATGATATTTAGTCTCATAGAGCATTTGGGTATGCCTAGTTGTGCACCCTTAAACAATAATCCATTTTGAATCAAAAATTTAGAATACTCAACATGAAACCATTCATCAAAAGAAGTACATACCTTGTAGGCCTCTCCAAAATATTCATCATCCTCATACATGGTTTTCAAAGAGTCTATTCCAACACTCTCCAACTGAATTTGATTTGCAGTTAGGACTCTTCTACTCAAAGCATCTGCCACCTTATTCTTGACTCCTTTCTTATGCTTAAGAATGAAAGTGAAAGCTTGTAGGGTCTCTATCCATTTCATGTGTTGGTGATTCAACTTTTCTTAACTGTTTATGAAGCTAAGGGTCTGATTGTCTGTGAAAACTATGAATCCTTTTGGTAGCAAGTAGTGTCTCCACTTTTTCAAGGATTGGACTAGAGCATACATCTGTAGGTCAGAAGATGAATATCTTCTCTTTGCCTCATTCAACTTCTCACTAAAGAAAGCAATAGGTCTTCCTTCTTGACTGAGTGCTTCTCTAATGGCCATATGACTAGCATCATGTTCTACTTGAAAGATCTTGTTGAAGTCAGGTAAGGCAAGGACCGATTGTTCTGCAAGTTTTCTTTTCAATGTTTCAAAAGAATTATCTGCTTCTTTTGTCCAACTAAACCTGCACTTTTGTCCTCCCTTTATTGTATCAAGCACAGGGGCACATTTATTACTAAAGCCTCTTATAAAATTCCTATAGAAGGTAGCTAAGCCATGGAAACTCCTAACATAATTCATTGTCCTAAGTGTAGGCCAAGACAATATGGCACTCACCTTTTGTTGATCCATTTTCAATTCACCATATGAGATCACAAATCCCAAGTAAATGATCTCTTCCTGCATAAAGAAACACTTTTCCAAGTTGATCATTAATTTTTCTTCATATAATCTCCTTAGGACTAGGTCTACATTCTTTAGATGTTCTCCTTTGGTTTGACTAAAAACTAGAATGTCATCTAGGTAGACTATAACAAATTTCCCTATGAAATCCCTCAAGACTTCATTCATTAACCTCATAAAGGTACTAGGTGCATCAGATAAGCCAAAGGGCATGACTTTCCACTCATATAACCCATCATTTGTTTTAAAGGTAGTTTTCCATTCATCTCCTGGCCTAATCCTAATTTTATGATAGCCACTTTTTAAATCAATTTTTGTAAAATATCTAGCACCCCCCAAACAATCTAACAAATCCTCAATCCTAGGCATGGGAAACCTATACCTGATAATAATCTTGTTGATATCTCTTGAATCCGTGCAAAGCCTCCAAGTGCCTTCCTTTTTGGGTGCCAAGACTGTAGGGACTGCACATGGGCTAAATTTTTTTCCAACCAATCCGGATTCCAACAATTCTTCAACCTATTTTGCCATCTCAACATTCTGATCTGGTGTGAGCTTGTATGCTGCTTTATTAGGCAATGTGGATCTAGGTATAAGGTCTATACAATGGTTTATATCCCTCATGGGAGGTAGTGACCTTGGCATGCCATCAGAGATGACACCCTTGTATTTGTCTAGTAGCTATTGCACTATAGGGTCAATCAATCTCAATCTGTCCTCTTTCTTATCCTCAGACCTCTCCACCTTTGTTGCTATTGGAATAGGGATAAGGGCATAACAGACCATGCCTTCATTTTCCATGTTCTTCATGAACTGATTCCCTCCTATGAACACCTTGGCCTCCTTTTGTTTGGTTTCCTCCTCACTCTCCATTAAAGGTAGCAACTCAATTACCTTACCATCTTTGGAAATGGAATATGTATTTCTAGCACCATCATGTTGTGCCTTCAAATGAAACTGCCATGGTCTCCCAAATAGGAGATGACAAGCATCCATCTTTGCAATCTCAAACATCAACTTATCTCTATAGGTTCCAATCTGGAATTGTACCCAAGCCTGCTCTTCCACAATAACTTGCTATCCTTGTGTGAGACATGAGACCTTGTAGGGGCAAGGGTGAGGTAGTCTTCTCAATTTCAGTTTCTCCACCATCTCTAGAGACACAAAGTTCTCAGTTGAACTAGAATCTATTAGGACCTTGTAGACTTTTCCACCTGCTTTGCAAGTGGTCTTGAATAGAGATTTCCTCTGTGGGGGTTCTCTATCAGACATCTTCATAGTGGTTACTATTGTTCTGATCATGAAGGCTTCACCTCTTTTAGGGTATCCATAACTGTAAGGGGTATTGATACTTTGGTATATGTTTGCACTTGCCACACTTTGGTAGTTAGCCTCTAAAATCAAGTTACTTCTTCTTTCTCCTATTGAACTAGTAGGCTTCTCTGGGCATCTATTAGCCATGTGTCCTTCTTGATTGCAGTTATAACATCTGATTGGACCTATATCCTAAGATCTCCCTCTGAATGGTGGTCTTCTTCCTCTAAAATTACCTCTCTGATTTTATCCTCCATTGTTACTGGAACTGCTCTCTCCTTTAGTGCCTTCTTGACTGATTTCACTTTGATTTCCAAAGCCATTTCCTTTGCTTCTGAAAAAATTTCTTCCACCCCTTTGTTGTCTTCCTCTTCCTTTATTATTCTACTCTTGTCTCCTTTTGATATTCTCTTCCACCTTGATAGCAAGTTTATGGCATCTACCAACGGTATCCGGGCTAAGAAGGTTCAACTCTTCTTGAATGTTGTACCTTAATCCATTCAGGTACTAGGCAACTTTCTCACCCTCTTCCTCTTTTGTTTTTGAGTTCATGCATAGCCTTTGGAACTCCTCTATATATGCATTCACATCCATCTCTTTCTACTTGAGATTTTGTCTCCTCTTATGGAGTTGTATTTCATAGTCTTTGGGTACATAGGCCTCTTTAATTAAGGCAACCATCCTCTTCCAAGAAACAATCTTGGGATTATTGTCCTTCTCTCTTTCCTCTTGGACAAAGTTCCACCAAGTCAGGGTTGCTCCCTTCAACTTGGACTTAGCAATCTTCACCTTATGGTGTCCTGGAATGTCTTCACACTCAAAGAAACTAGACAAGGAGTCTATCCAATCCATCACAACATCTTGTTCCATCTTCCCAATGAAAGTTGGCAAATCAATCTTCTACTCCATGGTTCTCCTCTCCATGGATTTGAGGGCATTAAGGAAGTGCCTCTATCCAGGAGGAATCACCTCTTCCTCTAGCATAGGGATCTCATCGTCATCCCTTTCATCACAACTACCAGTGCCTCTATCTTCCTTTCCATCTACTCTACCTCTTAACCTCTCTAGCTTCCTCTGCATTGCCTTGCAAGTAGTGGCCCACTCTCTTATAATCTTTGCCAATTCCATGTTGGCGATTGGTACTCTAGGGACCTCTTCTTCTTGTCCCTCTGTCATCTCTCAATTTTCTATCTCTTTACGAAAGCCATTACTAGCTCTGATACCACTTGATGCAGAGACCTCCTTGTTACTTGTCAAACACCTCTAAATGTATGACACTGACCCCTTAACACATGGATGGGATGCTATCAAGGCGAGACTCTACAACTTTAATACAATCTTCTCAACATCTCCAAGACCCTCTCTTACTCAATTAGGGGTATCTTTCTACAACACACTCCATGGTACCCCCAAGGGTTACAAATTAGTTTCACACTGGTTTTGGGTCCTACAAAACTCCCCAAGTTAAAACAAAGAACCGGTGGAAAGGGTACCTACTCATTCCTTAAGAAACTCACTCAATTAGGCCTAGTCGCTTGTAGCCCTATTTAGCAAGTAAAGGGACCTTCAGTTCAGATTTTCCCAAACACCTTGGTAAAAAGATTATGGATTCAGACACCCTTTTGGAAGTTATACAAGTCCCCAAAAGTAAGGGTCAAGGTCTGGAAAATAAAGGTCTCTGCCAGTAGGAATTTGATTGTCCTAGAAGGGCTAATTAGGTCTCTTTTGTGAAACAACTATGTTCAAATGAATGAACTGGTGGGTTAAAATCCCATGGGCATGTTGGAAAACATAAATCAATAGGGATTCTAGGGTTACACACTTGGAAGCATCGCCATTTGCACACAAGGTGATTTTGTTTGTTCAAGCTCTAGGTAGCCACATAGAGATGTCTACCTAGGGACGCTTCAAACACTTCTCTCCCTTTCTCCTCCTACAAAAAAATCTTAGAAATCTAAAATAAATTTACCATACTTTCCTTTCACCAAATCCCATGAGCCTCAGATTTGTAAAGTGCAAGATATGGCCGTGAATGAGGAAAAACCCAATATAAACCCTGGTTTTCTGGGTACCTACAACAAAACTTCAATATCAGGAGCAACACATACAATCAAGTCTCCTAATCAAAATCAAAATAGAGTCAACTCTCCTCTCAAATCAATTCACATCATTGGGAATGGATCACAATTCGTACAGAACCATACCACAGACCAAAAACTACAAAATTGCAAGAAAACTCAAAATTTTATTGTTTTGTTTGCATCAGAATTATTCTCCGTACAATCACACTCTTGGAAATTGGATCCTTGAGGTGTATAAACCATTCCTCAACTTCTCTTAATCGAAAATCAAGAGGTTAGAGCTGTTGGATAAGTTTCAAATTACAAAATGCAAAAGTGCATAAAAGTTGCTCATGACAACTTTTGACAACTTTTGCAAAAGTTGTCAAAATGTCATCTTTCGCCTCCTAATGCCTTGGGTCAAGTTCAACCCCTCCTAAAACATATTAAAACACTCAAAACCAACACATTGGATCCCTATTGTCCAAAAGTCCTAATTGGCTCATAAAAATGCAAAACTAGGAGTTTGTCTCACAAGATGGGATTCGTTATTACAAACATATAATGCATGATTAAAAACCTATATAAAACATCCTAAACACATTGTTAATGCCTTATCCTCCCTTATCCGAGTCTGTCATGTCATCTTGAAGGGTTTGATGAGGATCTCCTACACTAGCTTCATTCATTGTTCATATTATCTTCTAATCAATTTAGACACATAAGCTCTCTAGGAGTGCTCCCAAACCCGGTGTGCTCACTTGTTGCTCAAGCACGATTGAGATTCACCAGGGTAAATCCAACCTTACACTCTAAAAATACTAACAAGTGCTTTCAAAGGTTGTAGTAGGTATTTGGGATGTTTTTCAAGGTCAATCAATTGGTTTTGAGTGAGGGTTTCATTCTTTTCCCCATCGCTCCTTCCTTTTCCTATTTCCTAGGCCTAGTAGCCCTAGAGCCCCAATTAGCCCTACCTAACTGGTTTTTGTGGATTTTCTTTGAATTTCTCCAAAGACCCACACAAACTCTTTGCTGACCAGGATACCCTTTTGGAATTAATTTCCAACTTCTGAGTTTAGGAATCTCAGTCTGACCGTACATGTACGCAACCCGAGAAATGCTTGTTTTAGGTGGTTTTGGGCTTGTTTTGATCTTTTTCCAAGGGTTAGGTGCCTTGATCTACCACACCTCCAAATTCACACATATGTTTTTCCACACATTACTTGTTCATCCCAAACTCTCTGCAACTCCAACCCTACTCATTCCTGCAAACACTTGCGTAATCTCATTCATTTCCTAATAGGGCTATGACTTAGCTCGCCTAGGAAATGATGCTCATTGGCATTTCAATGACCTATAAAGGAAAATAAAAGCTATATACAGTATAAAAATTTTCCATGGCTTGAGTCCCAAGGTTTATTGAGAAGAACTCAAAGGACTTCAAGCTGGAACCATGTTTGGGCCTCTCAAAACCTTACTCAGGCTGAGAGCTTACAAAATTGAAAACTCAATTCAAACCTACAAATAAACTAATCAAATTAATTCTTGAGAACTACAAGAACATGTACAAAAAAATAGGTAAGGTAAAACAATACAATCAATCAATTAAGTATGGATTGTTGCTCTAATTCTTGACAATTGCAATGTAAAACTTCAAAAAATGGCCTCAAAATGTATTCCAATCTACTCCAGGCGTTGAACAACCTTGTTAAATCTATTCTTAGGGCTTTTATATACCATTTTTTTCCTAACTAACTCTCCATCGGCTCCCTAACCAACCTTTTGCTCAAAAATGCAAAAACTTGCTCAACGTTGCAAAAAGTTGTCAAGCAACTTTGACAACTTTTACAAAAAAGTGCATTTTTGACTTACATGCTTAATTCTATCCTCCAAACCATCTAATATGACTAAAAACCATTACATTGACATGTACCAATGCCAAACAAGGCTATTCAAGGCATTTTTCATCAAAATGCAACATTTTGTCATTTTAGGCTTACAAGGACTTACAAGCCAAAATTGAGCAAATGCATTGTCCTAAGGACATTCAACCTACCAAAACACTACAAAAACATATTAAGACCTAAGAGAAGACTCTTATTCACCATTCCAAACCAACCTATTAACAAACACACCAAAATGAAGAAACTGGACTCAAAACTAGGTGCTCCTGCACCATACTCTCCCAAAGAAAAGAAGTCAAGTGACTCCTTGAGGAAACAAAGAAAATGGAATTCCATGCTTAGAGAAGTTTGCCTTAGGTATCCAGGTAGCCTCTGATGCTGGAAGGTTTTTCCACTTGACCATGTGCTCCATGTAGGTGGTATGCCTTGTTTTCTTCAAAATTCTAGAATCTAACACCTTCTCGGCTTGGGGAATGGGTACAACTAGTAATGGTAGGTTTGAAAGTTCTTGAGAGACCTATGAAACTCTACTATCTTCTGCTAGAAGTGTTCCCTTATACTACGCCAAATCTGCCACATTGAAAATGGGTGACAAAGCCATATCACCAGGTAAGTCTACCTTGTATGCATTGCTGCCATACTTGGCCAAAACTATGCAAGGACCTATCCTCCTCATCTGAAGCTTACTAGGGACACCTTTCTAAAGTCTTTCTTTGTTCAAATGAACCATCACCATATCACTAACAATAAATTGTATATCTTTCCTTTTCTCATCCACCTTGTCTTTGATCTTTTGAGTAGTGTCCAATAAGGCTGTCCTAACCTGCTCATGAACCTCTTGCATTGATTGGGCCATGTCCAAGGCATGTCCACTCTGTTGTCCCATCTTTTCCACATCTCTGAGTTCCAAAACTCCTCTAGGATGAATTCCATACACCACCTCAAAAGGGCTTTTACCGGTGGACCTATTCATACTATCATTATAAGAAAATTTTGCTTGATGGATGATCTAATCCCAAGCTTGACCATACTCTTTTGTTAGGCATCTAAGTAGATTCCCAAGTGGTCTATTAATCACCTTAGTTTGACCATCTTTTTGGGGATGATAGGCTTAACTGAAAGACAAATTAGTACCTAACCTTTCCCACAAAGTCTTCCAAAAATGACCAATAAATTTTGCATCCTTATCTAACACAATGTTGATAGGTAAACCATGAATCCTAATAATCTCTTTGAAAAAACAAGTGAGCAATGTGGCTGGCATCATGAGTGACCTTGCATGGAATAAAATGTGCCATCTTACTAAACCTATCTACCACAACATAGATGCTATCAAAACCTGATCTGGTTTTTGGCAAACCAACCACAAAGTCCATACTTACACACTCCCATGGCTGATTGGGAATAGGTAAAGGCTAATAAAGACCAGCATTGGAAGATGTACCCTTAGCTCTTTGAAAAAACACACATTTCTCCACATATCTTCTAATATCTCTTTGCATCTTAGGCCAAATGTAAAATCTTTGGACAAGTTCCAAAGTCTTGTTCAAACCAAAGTGTCCACTCAAGCATCCATTATGCTTTTCTTGCATCAAGTTTTCCCTCATAGACCCCCTAGGCACACATAGCTGTCCTCCTTTGACCAAAAGGCCATCTTGCAAAATGTAATCTTCATATTCATTGTTAAAATGGTTTCCAAATCCTTGGCAAAGCTTGTAGGAAGCAGCAAAATCTTCATCTTCTTCATACGAATTCTTGAAGCTATCCACTCCAATGCTTTTGAGCTACACTTCTTGCACTATTAGTAACCTTGTACTCAATGCATAAGCTACCTTATTACATTGTCCTTTCTTGTTCTTGATGGTAGAGGTATATGACTGCAAATACTCTACCCATTTAATATGCCTATGGTTTAACTTTTCCTGTGAATTAAGAAAGCTAAGAGCTTGATTATCAGTGTAAACCAAAAATTCCTTAGGTAAAAAATAATGCCTCCATTTCCTAAGTGATTGGACAAGTGCATACAATTCCAAATCATAGGAGGAATACCTTTTCTTTGCATCATTAAGTTTCTCACTGAAGAAGGAAATCGGTCTATTGTCTTGACTCAAAACTGCTCCAACTGCTATGTTGCTTGCATTACACTCAATTGTGAAGAGTTTGTGAAAGCTTGGTAGGATAAGTACTGGTTGAGTAGCCACCTTTGTCTTTAGGAGATAAAAGCCTCTTTGTGCTTCCTTTTTCCATACAAACTTAGTTCTCACACCTCCCTTGATTGTCTCAAGCATGGGTGCACATATTTCACTAAACCCTCTGATGAACTTTCTATAAAACTGAGCCAAGCCATGAAAACTTATAACTTCACTTGTTGTCCTATGTGTAGGCTAATTGATTATGGCTTCCACCTTAGAGGTATCCATCTTCAAATCACCTCTTGAGACTACAAACCCAAGATACACCAATTCCTATTTCATAAACTCACATTTCTCCAAATTGATGGTTAGTTGTTCATCACATAGTTTACTCAAGACAATTTCTATATGCTTAAGATGCTCATCTTTAAAATTGCTAAAACTTAAGATGTCATCTAAGTAAAAAACAATAAATTTACCAGTGTAGTCCTTGAGTACTTCATTCATGAGCCTCATGAATGTGCTAGGGGCATTTGTGAGTCAAAATGGCATAACAAGCCATTCATAGAGTCCTTCTGTAGTCTTGAAGGTTTTCTTCCATTCATCACCCTCCTTTATTCTAATTAGGTGGTAAACACTCTTAGGATCTATCTTAGTGAAGTATTCAGCACCTCCCAAACAATCCATCAAGTCTTCAATTCTTGGGATGGGAAATCTATATCTGATAGTAATCTGGTTTATGGCTCTAGAGTCAGTGCAAAGTCTCCAAGTACCTCCCTTCTTTGGAGCCAAAATGGTGGACACTGCACATGGGCTGATGCTCTTCCTGATTAGACCATTGTCTAGGAGTTCTTGTATTTTCTTGGCTATCTCTTTGTTTTGATCTAGTGTCATTTTATAAGCTGCCTTATTGGGTAAATAAGCTTCGGGTATAAAGTCTATTTGATGACTTATGGCATGTTGAGGAGGTAATGTAGCTGGTGTTCCATCACTAATGATGCCGTCAAACTGATCTAGAACCTGCGGCACTTCTTTAGGAATGCTCACCTTCTTCTCCTTGCTGTCCTCTTTTGGCTTCAAAACTATGGAAAACCCCACTCCTCCCTCCATGAGTGTGTTGATGAAATATTTCTCACCAACCAACAATGCATTAGGACCTTTGGATCTACCCTCTACTTGGTTTCCTATGGACTGGATTTTGTAGGTGGTTCCATCTTTTTGGAAGGTATAAGCATTCTTCTCTCCATGATGTATTGCTTTTCTATCAAACTGCCATGGCCTACCTAGGATTAGGTGACAAGTATCCATGGGTAAGATATCACATAAGATTTTGTCTTTGTAACCTCCACTGGTGGACTCAACCCAAGTTTGTTCATTTACAAGAACATGCTGCCCCTTGTTGAGCCATGTAACTCTATAGGGATCACTATGTGGGATTCTTGGCAAATTAAGCTTACTCATCGCTTCCTCTGACACTATGTTGTCTATGGGTCCTAAATCCACTACCACTCTACATACCTTTCCCATGATCTTACATCTTTATTTGAACAAGGATATCCTTTGGCTAGGTTCCTCCTTAACCGGTTCTTTGATCAAGATTATCCTTATCATGAGGTTCTCTCCAACCTCTTAATCGAAGCTTACTTCTGATGCTTTCATGTTTGTTGCATCCTCTTGAGCATGTTTTACTATCCTCTCACCTCCTTGGGATGAAGAAGACTTCTCAGGGCATCTACAGGCTGGGTGTCCAAGTTGATGGCAGTTGTAGCACTTCATGGTGGAAAAATAGGACCCTCTTCTTGATCCACTAGACCTTCCTCTACTAGAGTTGCTAGGTCCCCTTCCTCTATAGATGCTCTTGCTATTTTCATCCCCACTTTTCTCAACCAACTTATATTCCCCTTGGGATATTTGGTCTATGCTTCTTCCACCAAAACTACCTCTCTGACCTTTGCCATCTCTTCCCCTACCTCTACCTCTATTCTTTGTTCTTGTTTCTTCTTGCTCTTTTCTTCCACTCTTAGTGCCAACTGATAGCACTTGTGCATGGTGTTGGGGCATAACAAGCTTAATTCCTCTTGGATATTCCATCTCAAGCCATTTAAGTATTTGGCTACCTTGATGTTCTCATCCTCTACTACCTTAGATCTTAGACAACTTCTGGAATTCCTCAGTATAGCTACTCACATCCAAGTCTCTTTGCCTCAAATTTTGTCTCCTCTTGTGCAACTGGATCTCATAATCCTTAGGGTTGTATGCCTCTTTCACCTTGTCTAACATACCCTTCCACGTAGCTATGGGGCTCTTGCCCTCCTTTTTCCTCTCTTCTTGAATAGCTTTCCACCAAGTCAATGCTGCCCCTCTCAATATAGACTTGGCCACCTTCACCTTTTGTGCCTCATTGATTCCATCACATTTAAAGTGATTCTCCAATCCCTCTATCCATTCCAGGACTACCTCAGGCTCCATTTTTCCACAAAAAAGTGGTACTCCTTTTAGGGATTTTCCTCCTAAGGATTTAATGGCTTTAAGGAAAGGTTCTTCAAGTAGAATAGGATCTAGTTCAGGATTCCTATCCTCTTTTACAACTTCTTTGCCCTTCCCTTCATTGACCTTGTGTAGCGTCGTAAATTGTACGCACTTGCTAGGGTGGTACAATTTCACACCTAGTTTAGCACCCGCCTTGGCGCATTTTGTATTTTGCATTGCATTTCCCCTTTAGCACTTAATTAATTAAATTAATTAGGTCTAAGGTTCTATTTTATCATCTCCCATATCATAAAGTTGGGCCCTTTTCATTAAAGTGTGCCCCTTTCATTTTATTCCTCCAATACATCATTTAATCAAAAACCCTAATTAGGTCCTATTTTGAACTTGGGGGCTTGATTTCGGGGGTCAAAACATCTCGAAATCAGCTGTAACTTCGGGATTCGCTCTAAAATCATCATATCCGACGCCCCTGAAAATTTGGTGAAAAGTTGTCGGGACCATGGCGCCCGGAGTGCACATGGTCCCGGACATTTTTCCCAAAATTTTAGGAGCACAATCCAATCATAAAATAAAGCTTAACCCCAAGAAATTGGTGGGAGTTTCAATCTCTAAGTCGGCCTAAAGTTGAAATTAAGACCTAGGGTTTCATATATAAGAGCTCTCTTTCTTCATTTGAAAGGATCCAGAATTTTGGTTTCAAGGACCTTCTATGCAGTGAAAGAGAAGATGTTTGAAGACTTCAACAACATTCAACATCCATCCATCAAGCATCCCTCAATTTCATTCATCCATTTAGGGCTTTGACGGCATTGAAGAATAATAAGGGATCACCGACTGAAGATTGGCTTGTACCCCTCCCTTGGGGTTGGGTATGATTTCATGTTGTTTTCATGTCTTTGCATAAGCTTCATAATATCATTTGTATTCATGCTTTAGATCACTTTACATCTTGATTTGGAGCACTTACATTATCATGTACAAGCAATTAGGGTTTACTTTCTAGGTTGCTCTAGTTTGCTTACTTGCATTTTAGGATCTTGCACACACACAAGGTCTACACACACTACTTTTACAATACAACTTGGCTATTCGTGGAGGTGGAAACCACCAAAGTGGGGGTTTGACTAAGGCAAAACCCTATATAGCCACCCAAAACACCTTTTCAGACATAAGTGCAGATTTTGGGATTAAGATGACGCCGTAAGTTGCAGATCCGAAAGAAGCAGACGGAGACTGAGCCCTATATCAAGTTTCAGCACAAAAGACCAGGACAGGGGCGTGGGGCGCCCTGGTCCTGCCAAGACAGGGGCGCAAGGCACCCTGGTCCCTAGGATAGGGGTGCTGGGTGCCCTAGTCCCTGGGACAGGGGCACTGGGTGCCCTAGTCCCCCTGTCAGACAGCAAGTTTTGGTAGTTCGGATAGTTTTCCAGGTTGCAAAACAACAGTTTCAGGAGCAGTTTCAGGAACAAAATCAGGACAGTGGCGCCTGCGCCCCCGTCCTGAACATTTTCACTCAGATTTTAACTCCGGGTACGCATTTGCATTCTTGTCTTGTCCTTGTGTTTATAGCTTTCCATTGTTTAGCCTTAATTCTGCAATCTTGTTATTAGTTCATACTTGCACTTTGGGATTAGGAATTGAACTTGTATCATTTTATCTTTCAATTACAACAAAGGAATAGAAATCCTAATAGGTATCCCGTGGCTCTCTCTTCCACAAAAAGAAGTAGCCAATTGTGTGATACCTCTAGGCTCTTTTGTATTCCACAATGTGTGTCAAAAGGTAGGATTGGGACATGTTAACCTAGTCTCGCTTTTTCCCCTACACACCTTGATTGTCACTTTCTCAGTTTTATCTTCAATTGCATCTAGTTTGCTCTCTAGTTGTAATAATCTTTCTCTGAGGAGCCTATTTTCTTCTTCTTGGTCTTCTACCTTCTTTGCTAGCTCTGTATTGGTAACCATCCTTAAACTATTCTCTCCTACTGATTTAGTGTCTGTTACATGCAGGCTTCTTCCCAAATCTTGGAAGCTCTGATACCACTATGATAGGGAGGTTACTCAAAGAGAGATAATTCCTTGTTTAAGGGTAGTTAGATGTTATCCTAGTGGGATTCATTCATTATTCATACGTCTTCTAATCAATTTAGACACCTAAGCTCTCTAGGAGTGCTCCCAATCCAAGTGTACTCACTTGTTGCTCAAGCATGGTTGAGATTCACCAGGGTAAATCCAACCTTACACTCTAAAACTCCTAACAAGTGCTTGCAAAGGTTGTAGTAAGTATTTGGGATGTTTTTCAAGGTCAATCAATTGGTTTTGAGTGAGGTTTTCATTCTTTTCCCCATCGCTCCTTCCTTTTTCTTTTTCCTAGGCCTAGTAGCCCTAGAGCCCCAATTAGCCCTACCTAACCGGTTTTTGTGGATTTTATCCCAATTTCTCTAAAGACCCACACAAAATATTTGCTGATCAGGATACCCTTTTGGAAGTAATTTCCAACTTCTAAATTTAGGAATCTCATTTTGACCGTACATGTACGGAACCCGAGAAATGCTTGTTTTAGGTGGTTTTGGGCTTGTTTTGATCTTTTTCCAAGGGTTAGGTGTCTTCCTTGATCTGCCACACCTCAAAATTTACACATATAGTATTCCACACATCACTTGTTCCTCCCAAACACTCTACAACTCCAACCCTACTCATTCCTACAAACACTTGCATAATCTCATTCATTTCCTAACCGAGCTATGAATGAGCTCACCTATGAAATGATGTTCATTGGCCTTTTAATGAAATTTAAAGGAAAATAAAAGCTATATAAACTATAAAAATTCTCCATGGCTTGAGTCCCAAGGGTTATTGAGAAGAACTCAAAGGACTTCAAGCCGGAACCATGTTTGGGCCTCTCAAAACCTTACTCAGGCCAAGAGCTTACAAAATTGAAAAATCGATTCAAACCTGCAAATAAACTAATCAAATTGATTCTTGAGCACAACAAGAACATGTAAAAAACAACAGGAAAGGTACATCAATGCAATCAATCCATTAAGTATATATTTCTGCTCTAATTCTTGACAATTGCAATGTAAAACTTCAAAAAATGGTCTCAAAATATATTCCAATCTACTCCAAGTGTTGAAAAACCTTGTTACATCCATTATTAGGGATTTTATATTCCATTTGTGTCCTAACTAACTCTCCATTGGTTCCCTAACCAACCTTTTGCTCAAAAATGCAAAAAGTTGCTCAACGTTGCAAAAAGTTGCTCAACGTTGCAAAAAGTTGTCAAGCAGCTTTGACAACTTTTGCCAAAAAGTGCATTTTTGCCTTACATGCTTAATTCTCTCCTCCAAACCATCTAATATGACTAAAAACCATTACATTGATATGTCCCAATTCCAAACAAGGCTATTCAAGGCATTTTTCATCAAAATGCAAGATTTTGCCATTTTAGGCTTACAAGGGCTTACAAGCCAAAATTGAGCAAATGCATTGTCCCAAGGACATTCAACCTACCAAAACAATATAAAAACATATTAAGACCTAAGAGAAGACTCTTATTCACAATTCCAAACCAACCTATGAACAAACACACCAAAATGAAGAAACTAGACTCAAAACTAGGTGCTCCTACACCAACCACCAAGATTTATCAATCCTTCTGTGACATCCTTTACCATCTTAGAAGCATCTTTCATAAATTTATCTATTTTCTTCCTCTGCTTCATCATAGAAATACCACTTTCAATGGTTTCAGCATTACCAAATATTTCCTTGTTGGTTCTGGTGGAGCATCTAGGAGTATTTTAGCATATGAATCTAAGATGTGAGTATCCACCTCATATCCCATTTCAGTAATCCAGATAGTTCTGGCTCTAACTGCCTCCATCCAAATTTCATCTCTTTTCACTACAAAGCATACATGTTTATCATATTTATCCACAATGCTTTGGGGAATCCTTTCCCTTTGTCTCATTTTAGCTTGGAAATTCTTGAAATAGTCTTTTACCAACTTATCACCATCAGATCCCATACCGATAATTGCCGCCTTTATCTGTTTTCCAACTGAAGTATCATAGGAAAAATCCTTATGTCCTATACTGGGGATCTCTTTTGAAAACTAAAGCATTAAAAACACTATCAGACTTCCAAATTTAAAGGTTCCTTTCTTATCACCTTTGATTTTGTACAAATTCTCCAACTGTTCATCCTTTAACCATTCACGAATATCAATTTTAGCATTGTTTAATATCATCTCATGTGCACTATGAATGCATGACCTAGATACAAAATTCAACCTATTAGTATGACTAACTTTATAGCCAATGACCATGCTAGCAAATTTAACATTTTTATCCTTTATATCATTGACTCTAAGTGACCGATTGTCAAATGTAGCTTCGGTTAAGCTCATAACCTCTTTGTTAGGGATTTTCTTCTTCTTGTCAAGTCTAGAACCGGTGGAATGTAAACCAGTAACAACTCTAATAGCTTCCCTGGTAATCTTAAATATTGATTCCAACCACAAAATTCACCATGAACCCTGCTAAGGACATAGCGAATGGATTCATCTGAGAATTTTGGCATATGGAGGATATCAATGAAACCTAAATCCTCAACTACCTTGTGTTCTGGTTTCACTACCCCATTCTTGTCAGTGATTACATTCATGTACATGTTCATCAAATCTTCAGACCCTAAAATTTCTATGTAACAATGTATGTATGCCCTAGGGTCTTTAGCAAACGTGACTCCCTTCAGGATTCTAGAAAATGCACCAATAGAGTCATCCATTTTTGCTATCTTAGGAATGATCTTGAAAATGGGTCTAGGTCATTTTATGTTCTCCACAATGGTAGGGTTTGCTATGAATTTGGGAACAAAAGATGAAGATGCCATTGCAAAAGATAAATACCTTTTAACTGAGAAATCCTTGAATGCTCTGAAAAGAACTTTTTTGCTTCACCTTTAGAATTCCTTTGCTCAATTTCACTCTGTTTGAATGCTTGGATGCTTGGTGAATTGAAATGAGAAGTTACCAAACCTTTAAAACCAAAAATTAACTTACAACTGCAATAAATGCTTCGCCAGTGAAGTGAAAACTCCACATATCTACCGGTAAAGAAGAAATATAACTTCTTACCACCAACCGAGGGTAAATGCATGATCTTCAATTTGTTGCCTTACCCCTAAGGATTATTCCTTAGTTAGATGAAGAATCTCCTACCGGTGTAGGATTATCCTGTTTTGCCAGTGCAGAGATAGATTCATCACTTCTCTGATCTCTCTTCCTAATCCATTGTTTAGAAAATTCTTGCTTGATTTCAATCACCTTTTCTTTGCCTTTGTTATTGGATCCTTTATTGTTCGTTGGTACAGACTTACTTCCACAAAATTTTGCAATATGCCCAATCTTGTTACAAGCATAACAAGTTGCATTGTTTCTCTAAATAGCCTTTCCATAACCTTGACCGATTTGAGTTCTGCATTCATTAGATAAATGTCCAAATGTACCACAAACATAGAATTTCACATTCATTCTTCAATTGTCTGAGTTATGACCATTTTTATTGCATTTGGAACATTGACTGGTGGGTAAGTTTGTATTAAGATTATTCCTAAATCTGCACTGACTTGCTCTATGACCAAATTTGTTGCAATTAAAACATTTCCCATTAAATTTATAAGCATTAGGTTGCCTTACTGGTTTGCTCTGATCATGATTGTTTGCAGTCCCGAAACTTTCTCCATGTTCAAATCCAAGTCCAGCTGTTTCTCCATTAGGTTTCTGACTTTTCAGCATATCATCAAGGTTATTTGAACTTTTCTTGAATTTGTCTTTGTATTCATTTGCCATGACCAACTCACTTTCCAAAGTGCTAAATTGTCTCAAAAGCTCCTCTTTGTCACGTTGCATGTGAATCAAATTTGTTTTGAGCTTATCATTTTCATAACTAAGCCTTTGAGATTCATCTGATCTTTCATTAAGTCTTCTGGCCAAATGTTCCTCATTCCTCTTTCTGTCTTCAATATCCTTGCATAGTCTCATGGTTAAATCTTGCATCTCATTCTTCATATAATTGTTCTCTTGTCTCAATTTCTCTGCAATATCTCTGAGAGTTTCCTTTTCTTCATCATCTTGATTTTGCAATTACACATGTAATTCTTTTCTCTTATTCTTTTCTATAACCAGGTTATCTTGAAGTGCTTTGATTTTGCAATTACACATGTAATTCTTTTCTCTTATTGTTTTCTCTTATTCTTTTCTATAATCATTAATGCACACCATAACACATATATTTTTGGCGAGGAAACCCGGTAAGGGAAAAACCTCAGTGGGATTTATGACCCACAATATTTACTCAGTGGCCAATATTAATAAATATTACTTATACATTAGGGGCCTGCACATGCAGGAAGGCCAACAACCTAGAGCTCACTGCTCAATAATAAAAATGGAGTCCGACTGACTACAATTGAATGGTTAAATCCAATGATAATGTATTGCTCAAAATAACATCTGCAATGTTGGATTCAATACCGGTTTAAGCTAGGTTAGATACCTCTACCCTAGACCTTGCTTCTCTTTGCTTTTCTCTTATTCGCTCACAAAATAATTACATCATAATGCATATATAGTTATTTGCTCTCATATACCGCTTGCATTCATTACCTAATTACATTTTATTACTTACAAAATTGCCTACAACATCTCATACATATATGAGTATTTACAATACATCATGTCGGATATGCAAATAATATTACAATTCAAAACAATATAATTTCCATGTTAGCTAGGATTGCCGGTAAGATCTTTTGTTGGTGTAGACTGGATGCCAGTGTGAATAACCTTATAATTCCAGTCAGTGCCGATAGATGATGTTTGTTGGCGGTGTAACCTATGAACCATGTTACCAGTTGGTTTCCATCAATGACAACATCAACTATTGTCATTTGAGTGTATAATGCCAACACCTCATACACTTAACTCAATCACACTCATTCTTATATACAAGATAGATCATCAAAGCTTAAACCAAGCCGGCCTGAATCAAAATATACTTTCCAAATAAATAAAAAACACACTGATATGCTCTATGAGAAAGAGAGGACCAAAATACATCTTCAAATGATTAATTCACCAATCTACAATCACAAAAAAAATAACCAACAACATATCCACATTCTATGCAACCATATAAGAAAATATCAATCAAAACATACTCTCCAATGTAAACAACTCAAATCTAGATCTTGACATGCTATGGTGAGACCCATAACATATCAACCATTTTTCCACAAATCATATCCCAAACTAAGGATAGGTCAAACATCAAATCTCATAACTAGCAATGATCATTGGCACAACACCCAAAGAACACAAGGATGTTTCCGGACCACAAAACCATTGTAACCATAATACCAAAACTATATCCAATAAAGATTATAATAACACTCCACACTAGCAATCAATTTTAGACCCAAGCACTTCTGGAACAACCAATAGATCAACTACATCAATAACATGACAAGATAACTCTGCACCACAAACATTCCAGACCATTCTGAAACAACAAGTTTGACATCAATGACAACCACAACAACATATCAACATATACTTCCAACACTATCATGTAGAAAATCATTAACAAGATCTAAGTTGCATCGATCCCTTCAATTGAAAGGAATTGCATTTAATTATGAGGCACATGCTTCAATCCATCTTTCTTCAGGAATTCTGATGACTCAAATATTGACTTCTTCAATTGTATGTCCTTCTCTAGATAAAAAATTAGCAAAAATATTTCTATGTCATGGAAGATGTTCAAATTGGAAGTCAAAAGTATCCATTAATTGCACCCATCTCAAGAGCCTTCCTCTATTGATTTTATTTTTGGATTCCTTCTTGAAAAAACCTTGGAGGTTCCGGAAATCATATCTTAGCACAAAAGAGTGATAAAACATAATAATTTGAAATGCTTCAAAAGACTTGACCACAACTAAAATTTCCTTATGTGTGCTATGGTAGTTGAGTTCTCTCCTTTAAAACTACCTAAAACATATAGGACAATTTACTCATGACCATCAAAGAGCTTTTCCTTGAGTATTCCTCCCCAAATTTCTGCACTTGTATCAGTTTGAACTATCTTAATATGATTTCCTGGTAAACGTAAATTAGGAATACTTCTACATTTATCTTTTATTCATTGAATAGTAGAATCATGTTTTACTCCCCAAGGAGGTGCATTTTTACAAAGGAGCTTGTCGAGAAGAGCTCTATATGGTGCAATTTTTGGGTAGAAGCTTGTAATATAATTAACAAAACCAAGAAATATTTAAAGTTCCTTGATGTTAAAAACTAATAGAGAAACAATAGGTTTTAAGATATGTTCTTGTACCTCCATTTTCTCTTGGGGAAGAAGATGAATGCCAATGAAAATGATTAGTTCTTGAGCAAAATTAAATTTGTTAGGATTAAAGAGACAACCATGAGTAGCACAGGCTTCAAGGAAAAGATGAAGATGATTAATATGCGTTTTAGGGCATTGAGAAAATACAAGAATATCATCAATATAGGGAATGAGGTACTCGACATGAGGCCAAAATAATGTATCCATATTTTGTTGAAAAATAGATGGTACAATCTTGAATCCAAATGGAAGGACATTCCATTGATAAACCCTATGGTACTGAGAATGCAGTTTTGTAATGATCTGAAGGATCAAGATAGACTTGTAAAAATACCTTGGTAAGATCAAATTTGGAGTAAATATTTGATCCTTGAACAATTTTCCATATGTGATCCTTGGAGGGCAAAGGATGTTGATTATCTTGTAATCAAACATTAAGGGGTTTGGAATTTAGAAATAAATGTTTCTCTGTAAGTTCGTTTCCATTTTCATCTTTCTTCAGAACATATATTATGTGACAACAAAAGGATGATGAATATGGTGAGATAATACCTTTTCTAAGAAGATTAGAAATTTTCTTTTGACATAGTTCATTTTCAGCTCAACTAAGAAGGAAGTAATTAGTGTATCCCCTAAGCAAAATTTATGTGTCATATGAGATCTTCTTGATGGGCAAGGTGCAAGAGAGATTCCTCTTTGTGGGTGAAAGATCTTTGGACCTCACTCAGGATTTGAATCCCTCAATTAACTATGAATAACTTTCCTTTAGTGTATCCTATTGTCGAGTGAACTAGACGCGAGTGTCTCTTTTTTGGGATCTTGGAGGTTGCATTGTTATTTTATCGGTAATGGCCTTTTCTGTACAAAGTGTTGAAACTTCATTTCCTCTAATAATGAATGACTATAAAGTCCTTGTGATGGGTTCCCATTGCTACATTGTTTTATTTCCAATGATTCCATCATAGCCATCTATTTCATAATGTATGAATCTAATTTTTTTTTTATATCCATCAACAAATTCAATTGGAGCATAACACAGAAGATGTGAAACATGACTACCTTTACTAAAAGATACTTTTGTTTCATATGTTCCCCAAGCATCTTCAGGAAAGAAATTATATCTTGCAATGTTCAAATTAGTTCTGGTATCAATAAGAAAATGTAGCTCATATTTCTTGATTTTCTGAAAATGGATATTAAGTGTGATACCTAGACAAGTAGTGGTTTTCATCATATTGCATGTTCCTTCTTCCGCAACTAAAAGAGATTCTTCTTCTATTGCCACCATTGTGGGAAGTTTTGGACTATATGTTTATGCTTGATTGAGAAGAATATCTTCTTCTTCTTCAAGTTCAATTTTTTCTTTGTGAGAGGGACCGTGTTGATATCTCTGAGAAGGGTCTCAAGCGGATAAACTGTTAGACCGATGAGAGGATTCAATAGGATTAAAAGAATCTTTATTGAGGTTTTGGATAAAATTATCCAATTCGCTTGTCTATTTTTTTGTTTCATTGAATTGATCAGATTGTTCTTCAAACTAGATTTCTTTAATCTCTTTCCTGGCTTTACCAATTAATTTATCAAGGAAGTCCAATTAGTGATGTCACCATGTTCAACAAGCTAAAGGTCCTATTGGTGGAGTCTATGAGGTGTTACTACGAGTTTTCATATTTGGACTGGTATTTTTCCCTAAGACTAACACCTCTAATTCTTTTTCCTCTAATCTTGCCTTTAGAGCATAAAGGGCATTTAGCTGTTGTTTTTCTTTGAGCCAACCTCCATGGGTACTCATCATTCTTTTATGTTGTTCCTCTAGCTTTTTTATTTTTCCTATTACTTCAAACAATTTTTCAGAAGAACTTTTGTAGTATGGAGTACTCTTTAGCATCTTGAAAATGAAAGATATATTTTAGAACCTAATTCATTGATGTTTTCTGCAAGGCTATCAAAACTATATTTTGATTGTTGTGAATTTTCTTTCTTAGCTTAGAAAAATTAATCTTTAGATGATAAAAAAGGAATATCATCATTATGACAAGGATACTCATAGATGAAATCATAGTCATCTTCATTTAGTATGCCTAGTTCTTCTTGAACATGCCTGACTTTTTCTTTTCCTTTATCCTTTCCTCAGTCGGGGCATTGATTTGCATAATGTTCTCATTTACAAATGTAACGTGTTGGTTTTCTCTTTCCGTTTTTCCTAGAGAAACCTTTCTTGTAATATTTTTTATACCTGCCTTTATTGGCATCAAAGTGTTTCATAGGTGTCTATAAGTAGCATTCAAAATATTTTTGTTTCTTCTTAGTTCCTCTCTTCCTAGATCTTTTTCTATTGGAAAAATATTCTTTTGCGCCAAATTCAGGTCGAATTCTTCGACACACAACTAGTGATAGCATGGGTTTAAGTTAAGTTGGGTAATAGAACTGGATGGAACTCCTTTCCAGTTCAATCAACAACTCCTTTGGTGCTTGGAAGGAATTCAAAAGCATCCTCCAGTAGCAGTGCTGGGGCCAACTTCTATACGTAACATGACCCCCTTTCCAATGCATTTCTTGGGGCTTAAAACTCCATAAGGAGTAATAGTATGACAAAACAGTTTCAAATGTAGACATGCCAAGCTATAAATGGTTGTTTTAATTCAACTAGTAAATGAAGTGCGCATAGATAGATCACTATCACCTCTGTTTCCATTTTCGCTGCCATTTGTCACCTTGGTCAAGTAGAGAGAACTTGAGATATTGGTCCGTGAATGGGCTTTGCGATCATCAGATTGGTTTTCTCAATCATTCTGGATTGTTTGTGTTGATGATAAACTTTTTCATTGACTTCTGTAATAAAATTACAAAGTTTTGGGAAAGCTATTTCCTTCAATTCCAAATGAATATGAAGAAGGATTTCCATGACTCTTGTGAGATAATAGTCTTTAAATGGTGGAAAACTTCTTAAGAATGTAAGATACATTGCTTCATAGTCTTGATCATGACCACTATAATAGAAGTTAAATTAATGCTCTCCAAAATATTCCTCTATTTGACTTAGATCATAACAGTTGATAGTGAGAAAACTATTGTCTGCATCTATTTCAATAGCATTTGTGTTTCGAACAAACATAGTGATCAATTGATTACAAATAAAATCTAATCCAACATTAAGCAGATTATTTCTATAATATTGATTTAGCCTATCCCTTGCTTTTCTGGCTAATCTTGTTATAGCATTTAAGGCTTGTAGGATAACATCTCTAGGTTGTACTCATGTGCTTGTGGATGAATAGTTTTGTACCCATTCTTGGAGGGCTTCAACACTTCCGAGATTATGTATTGGATGGAACTAATTAAAGTTTTTACATGGAGGAGTTTCTTCTTTAAAATTCTAGAGATTTCCAAAAGAAGTATGATTCCAAGTTGTACCTTGCCCCACTAGGTTTTCTCCTTTTCCCCATTTATGAGAGATTGCATTTTTATGGCCTAGTAGTTGAGACCCATTCTTGCATTTTTTTATGATTTTCATTTTTTAATTATTCTCCCTAAGTTACACTTAAGAGAGGGTTTTGGTGTGAAAATGGGTATTTTCTATCTAGTTTCCCCCTTTTTAGTGTGAATAAGGTACATTATATAACTATATTTTAATTAGGACCTGTTCACACATACTCACATGTTAAATTTACTTAGCGAGATAGGAATATTTTTAGAATTCTCTTGTAGAATTGTGAAGTCTCTTTTAGACATGTTATCGCATCTCATAGTTTTCACATGACATGGGATTAAGACACTTGTCATCATCCTAATTATTCTTATAGTGTCACAAATTGCGTCCTGCACCAATTTCACACTTATGCATTATGCTTGGTGCATTTATGACCAAATTCATGATTGAGATGTCACAATTCTAAATTCATGGATGGAAAATATGAAGTATTAGCAGCTTGTGGTTTAAATTTGAGAAGAAATTGGCCAAACGGTAGCATGGCGCATAAAATTTTGCATGAAATGTTAACATCTCAATAGATTCCAATTTAATTGAAATGAATAGATTATATTTTATGCATGTCCCAGTTTGAAAACACTTGTAATGACTACTCCCACCTATTCCAACCAACAAAAACTCAAAAATATTCCTCATTTGGTCACATTCTAACATATTTCATCAAT
Source organism: Cryptomeria japonica (assembly GCF_030272615.1). NCBI lineage: Eukaryota > Viridiplantae > Streptophyta > Pinopsida > Cupressales > Cupressaceae > Cryptomeria > Cryptomeria japonica. The sequence continues at coordinate 459,993,060 of NC_081411.1, forward strand.
GTTTCTCATCTTGTCTTCATCATTCTACTCTCATAGAAAAGATCTACCGAATTCATCTCAACTCTTGAACTCTTATAGTAGTCACCAAGACTCCTCTCATATTGTCTATTACATCTATTATCTCAAGAGAGGAGCCACAACTGTTGGTAACACCCTCTTTCTTTGTGTCTTATGATCTCATCTATCATACTATTGATATCGTCTACAGTCTTTTATTTTATCATGATAGGGGTTTTCTTCCATACTGGATAATTTTTTATCACACGTCTTTTTAACTATTCAATCATATCTAGCTATCCATGGAGGTGGAAATACCAAAATAGGGGTTTGACTAAGGAAAATCCCTACATATTCCTAACATTTTCCTTGTCTTCATGTGTGAAAGTGACAAATAGGTTCAGTTGAAGAAGGAGATCATTTTTTGTTAAGTTTTTGGCATATTTTTGGCTTTTTCTGTACATATGATAATGCATCAACACATAAGTCCCCACAACATACTACCATCTAAACCCAATTCCTTGTCCATATGGTGTATGTTCAGTGCTTTCTATTTCTATGATCCAAATATTTTTACTACATTGTATATTCAAGTTATTAAGCTTTTTCAATTTCATCTCATAGTTTAACATAGCTTTAAGTTTCAATTTAAGCATTTTTCATTTTTAGTTCACTTGAGTTGTTTTAATTGAGGTAGTTAAAAACCATTTTCACCTTAATACCTCATCATCTTGAGAGTAGTGAATCCCCTCCTCTTCATTTTGGTGAGCCCAATGTGAATGCCCCATGCCAGATCTCTTTGTTCAAAGTTTCTATGCAATTGACAATGTTTTCCCATAGCATGATTTTGATATGTTGGATGATTCCTCAGATGACTTCTTAGAGGCATCTCCTTCTACTCAAAAACCTGTTTCAAAACCCCCCCCTAGAATATTGTTAAATCCCCTTTTCATGAACTTTTTATATATTTTATTAAATTGCATAAATAGAGATGTGGTGATGTTATTTGAAGTTAATGAAAATATTTGTAAATGGATTAATGAAATAAATGATATAAATTATAGCTACTAATACTTTGTTATATGGATACTATAGATGTCTAAAATTAATTAAATTAAATATTTAATTAATTTAAGCCTTTCTACATAATTATATTATTTAATTATGTTTACTCTTATTCCTCTTAAAATTAATTTTCCAAAAAATTAATTATTTTCTCATTCTTCTAAAGTTCTTCTAATCATTATTTCTTCTAATTTTTACTTAGTTAATTAATCCTATTTAATTAACTTAACCAAGGTGATTCCTACAAATCACTTTCTCTAATCCTCATCTGGCTTAATTAATTCCTCTATAATCATGCTTGTCATTATGCCTCAATTTTATATTCCTCCACTCATTCTCTTTCCTCATGTCACATCCTCCTCACTTTCCCACTTGCACTATAATCTCTCATTAATACACTTAATCACCCCTCTTAATCATTTGCACATTCTTAATCCCCGAGATTAGGAGCAAGTCAATCATTTGTCATAAATGGATTTCCCCTCTGACCTTCCAGACCTCTAATGCACCAACTTTGGTCATGTCAAAGGATTTCAAATCCCTTGCACATCCCCATGCCCTCTCTTCCTAAGGAAATTTTAATTCCTTTATCCTTTATCCTTCTCATGCATCCCTTATTCTTGGAATTTTTAATTCCTCTCCTCCTTCTCCAAGGAATTTTATATTCCTTTTTCCTTCCCAGTGTACTTGGGGATCTCTTCCCCATGTACCTTGTAGGATGTGGAGACAAGAAATGCCTTTATGAAAAATCTCTTGAACCTCATGCCTTGTCCTCTTAATCCTCTCCCACCTTCTTTCAATCTCTACCCTCCATTAAAAATCAATCTTGACCCCCTCCAATCTATAAATTGGAGTCTCCCCCCCTTCACAATTCATCTCATTTTTTATGCAAGTTTATGTTGCCAATAGAGCTTTAGAAATCATATATAGCACCCTTACCATACCCAAATCATCTCATACTTGTCCAATTTTAACTATCATTGCATCCATTCATCAAATATGTTTTGTTTATGTTGTAGTGGAGAGCAATCCACATCCCTTCCAAAGAACCAATCCAATCAAGTGAGGAAGGGGCACATTCTTTACCTCATCAAAGGTTCAATCTGAGGAGAAAGAGGAGGTTTTGAAGGTATAATGGTTTATTTCATGCATGTGTGAGTTATTTCATGTTCATTTGGATAAAAACTAACCATTAGTATTCTCAAAACCTTTCCCTTGGTTCCCTTGGTTCATTTTGGCACACCTAGTGGGATCCACATCCCTAGAATCTAATTGTTTTTGGCTTGTTTGTAGCATTTTATATGTAGGCTCCTGATTCGACCTCTTTGACTGCATTTAGACATCTCCACCATGGTTTCGACATCTCCACTTGGCTACTTTGGCAACTATGTTTAAATTTAAAAATTCTCGCTTTGTTTTGCAGGTTTTTTTGAATCATAATCTCCGCCCTTCCCAATCAGTGTCTCCGCTATTTTCAGTTTTCTGTTTGTTTTTGTTTACAATTTATTTTTTATAACTAATCAAAAACAACAAAAAAAATCCAAATATACAATTAAAAATCACAAAAACAAAGTAGTTTAGCATTCTTTTTTTTCATAACAATCAGGATTATTGTAGTGAAATTTATTTTTTTAGGCTAATTACAAATATTTTTTGGAAATTGTGCTTCGATGTTTGTGCAAACAATGATGTTTGCACTATAAAATGATGTTTGTCCTTGCCCATTTTTCCTGCCTTGTTTAGAAATTTAAATTTTTGAATTGTTCAGCTAACAACTTCTATAGAAACCCCTACATCGGCATCTGCTTAGATGCTAACATCTGTGCTGAGGCTTTTCAGCATCTCCGTAGGTATAGCATTCTCGCTTTCTTTTCAAATTTCAAATTTAAATTTTCTCATATTTATGTTTTTTGTTTTCTATGCTCAAGACTTAAACCAATGTTTGCGCAGATTTTAGCATCTACACTTGTACTTCGACATTTGCACTAAAGTAGCATATTTTTGAGGTATTAATCAAATTTTTGGTTTTTCAGTTTGTTCTTCGATTGTCTCAACAATTTATAAGATTACTAACAATGTTTTTGCAACACACTTGTCTAAGACCATTGTTTTTCACTAGATTAGTTTCTTTTTATTGTATTATAGATTAGAAAACCTTACATGTGGAACTAAAAAGAACAAGTGTTTTCTATGTCTTTTGTTAATCCTATGAGGATCCGATTAATACTAAGGGGGGATGAATAAATATTAAGACCAATTGAAAATTTAAACTCAAAAACAAACTTATCTCAGATTTGAAACGATTTAACAAATATCTCAACTTCTTTAATCAAATCTAACAACCTCTTTATCAGATTTTCTTAACACATTAAATCAAATCATTTACCACATCAATCAATACTTTCACCGCTTAAGCAATCATATGGATTTGATCATTTACCAACTCTATATCCTCATCAATCAGATCAAAACACTTTCTCTACTAACACATATCAGTACTAGTAACCTCTGATAAAATTCTGATAAAATATCACAATCGGTGTCTCGGAAATAATGCATGAAATGGAACATAAACAAGAACATTACATGAAAAACATTCCACACATGAACACCATAAGTTTTTGACATGGAAACCCAAATAGGGAAAAACCACAATGGGAGTTGGCACCCACAAGTATTTGTACTCTTTTAAAGTACGCTTTGTTAGGGGCTTAACCCTGTTAGGAGCTTACAATACACCCTATTAGGAGCAAACCCTGTTAGGAGTCACCTGGTTAAGGGATTTGCCTAGCTGCCTGGTTAGGATCTTGATGATCTATTAGGATCAACCTTGTGAGAGGATTTAACACTCTTTTGAGAGTTGTCCTATTAGGGGACTTAAATGTTTAAGGACTGTTAGGACCTACCCAGTTAAGGGATTTAACCTGTTACAACTGTTAGGGAACAATATTGAAAGAATTATTTTTTACTTGGACTTCTTTGCTTGCTTGACCAGATTTAGTTATGCACAACACTTTGCAACTCTCAAGAAGATCTCACACTTCACTTAGATGGATCAACACATTCTCTAATACCACTACCATCATAAACATCAACTGTGTCTTCCTAAATAGCCATCTCAACTAAGTCATCCACTAAACCCTAATTACATCATGAATTTACAATAAAAATTATAAGAGATCATCACAAATCGATATACAGATCATTACAAAAATTACAATGCATTATCAACCGTTGGTTGATCGTAACCCATCATGAAAATCTGGTCTGTACCCTAGTCAAAACCTTAAAACACTCTACTAAGTGTTTCGCTGATTCCCAACAAATTATTCCTTGAATCATGTCAAAATAGTAATTAAATCATTCACATGGGTTGAGTCATGTTACCACCTTCATCTAGACTTGCTGTTGATCACCGTCATTACAGAAATCATTACCGGTTTGATGATTTCTTCACCGGTCTTAGACCCTACTAAAACTTTAGCAAAAATTCATCAGAAATTTGAAACACGCCTTTCGATAATATTCACAAGTTTCGGTTCCAGTCAGATACACCTTTCCATGATACAAGTTCACCATCCAAACCACAAATCACCAAACATCGTCGATCTATTTGTTCAATCAAAACAACTCTTCTTTATCGGTCAAAGTCCTATTTCACAAACTTCAGTTCTCTAGCGGTAAACCCTGTCTTCCAGTAAACCAAATCACTTAGATGATAAACCAAAACATCACGAACATCATGAACATCATTTGACATCAGTTTCCATCAATGACAACATAAATAACCGATAATATCATCTAATCATATAATCTCAATCTCTTCATCACAAATAGATTCCCATCCTTTACTGGTGCAGTCATTATTGTTCAACTACATCACCTCATTTGCATCAGCTATGCCAAATTCCAACAATCTCCCCCTTTGGAATTTATGACAACATTAATCAAATACATAATCAGAGTAACATCATCATCTGCAACTTGCTTTCCACTTGCTTGTCGGTATCACAACATCTGTCGGTTCTCCTCCTTTGTCTTATCCCCCTTAACCAATGCTTCTCTCAATCTAATCTTCAACTTCTTTCATATCTTTTCTTCTCCAATATCTGATTTCTTTTCTTCTCCCCCTTTGACAACAATGCCAAAGGTGTAGATGCATTACTTTACATCAAGCTTTCTCCCCCAAAGGAGTAGACTGCACCTTCATCAATCCTTAATGAAAGATAATCATGAAATCCACAGGATTGATGGATCTCCATCATTGTAGTTCTTTTGGTGTATGGGTCTAACCCCTAGTTTACCTCTAAGAAAATCAAAGGTAGCCTTTGGTAAGGGCTTAGTAAAGATATCAACCAACTGATCTTTACTCTTCACATATTCCATCTTCACCTCTTTTTCTTGAACTCTTTCCCTTGGGAAATGATACTTCAATTCAATGTGCTTGGTTCTAGAATGAAGTATAGGATTCTTAGAAATGTTTATTGCACTTGTATTATCACAATAGATAGTCACCAGTTCAGACATATCTATCTTGAATCCTTCTAGCACGTGTCTCATCCATATTTCCTACATACAATTCATGGATGCAACTACATACTCTTCTTCAACTATAGATTGAGAAACACAAGTCTGTTTCTTGCTCATCCATGCCACTAATCTTCCTCCAAGTAGAAAAGCTCCATTGGTTGTGATTTTCCAATCATGCACACTACCTGCCCAATCAACATCGGTAAAGACATCCAAAGTAAAATTTCCTTTATAGGGATACTATAAACCATAGTCTACTATGTCTTTGAGATACTGGAAAATTCTCTTCACAACCACCATGTGACTCTCCTTAGGCTCTTTTTGAAATATAGCCACTAATCCAACAACATGAGTAATGTCTAGTTTACTATGGACAACATAATGTAGCTTGCCAATCAGAGACCTGTACTCTTTTTCACTAACAACAGAGGAATCATCTTCCTTTGATAACTTGTAGCCTATCACCATCAATGTTCCTACTGGTTTGTAGTCTTCCATGCCGAAAGTTTTTAACACCTCTTTGATATACTTGGTCTGACAAATAAAAATACCACCATCTAGTTGCTGGACCTATAAGCCAATAAGGAAATTTATTTCACTGATTAGAGACATTTCAAATTCCTTTTTCATTATCTCAGGAAAATCCATACACATATCATCATTTCTACCAACAACTATGTCATCTAAAAACACTTCTGCTATCAACATATTGTCTCCATCAGTCTTGAAATAAATGTTGTTGTCCTCACTGGTATGTTGGAATCCAATTTTGATCAAATGTGCATGTAATCTCTCATACCATGCTCTTGGTGCCTACTTTAGACCATATAGTGCTTTATACAATTTACACACCATGTCCTTCTCATCAATCAAGGAAAATCCATCCAATTGTTCAATGCATACTTCTTCTTCTAGAATCCCATTTAGAAAGGCTGATTTGACATCCATTTGATAAACTTTGAATCCCTTATATGTAGCAAATGCCAACAACATCCTTACTCCTTCTATTCTAGCAATGGGTGCAAATGTTTCACCAAAATCCTCACCTTCTTCTTGAGCATACCCTTTGCAAACTAACCTTGCCTTGTTTCTTACAATTCTTCCTTCTTCATCCAATTTATTCCTAAAGACCCATTTTGTTCCAATTACATTCTTATCCTCCGGTCTAGGAACAAGTGACCATGTCTGATTCTTCTCAATTAGATCTAATTCTTCATTCATTGCATTCACCCAATCATCATCCTTTAGTGCTTCCTTAACTATCCTGGGTTCTATTGTAGATATCAAACATGAGTTCTCTCAGATATTTCTCTTGGTTTGCATACCTGCATTCTTATCACCAATTATCTGCTCTTGTGAATGATTCAGTCTAACATATCTAGGTATTGCTTGTGCTGGTTTTGCATCTTCTGCATCGAGTTGTTCATCTTCTTCCTCAATATCATCTCTTACCGGTTGAACATCTAATTATGCATTTGCCAATTATTCATTATTCTTTGTCTCTGGTTCAATGATTACAAACTTTTCCTTATTATCATCCTTTTTAGGTCAAGATCTTCTTGTACCTTTAGACTTATCAGATAGATCATCAACTTTTACATTATAACTTTCAATAATTTTCTTAGTTCTTTTATTGTAACATTTATATTCCTTACTCTTAGAAGAGTAACCAAGAAAAATTTCCTCATTAGATTTTGCATCAAATTTCTTAGTGTAGTTATCTCTCTTAATAAAATATTGACTTCCAAAATTTTTGAAATAACTTACACAAGGATTTTTTCCATACCATAGCTCATAGGGTATCTTATTGTTACCTCGCTTTACCAGTACCTGGTTTAAAGTGTATACAATAGTACTGATCGCTTCTCTCCAAAACATTTTGGATACATTACCCTACAATAACATGGTTCTTGCAACTTCAACTATTGTTTTGTTCATCCTTTCTGCTATGCCATTCTGTTGTGGTGTCCTCAGAGAAAACATCTATTTCTTTATACCCTGTTCATCACAATTCTTAACAAATTCATCAGATGTGAATTCACCTCCTCGGTCTGATCTTAAACACTTCAAGTTCTTACCGGTTTCCTTTTCAATCAGAGCTTTAAATGATTTGAATTTACTAAATACTTCTAATTTCTCTCTCAAAAATGTCACCCACATAATTTTAGAATAGTCATCGGTGAAAATCATGAAATACCTATCACCGTAATAACTCTTTGTTCTCATAGGGCCATAAAGATCAGTATGTATCAAATCTAAAATATTCTGAAAAATACAATTCTTTCTCTTGAAAGAAATAGATGTCATCTTATCAATTTGACAATCTTTACATATCACACTATTTAGTTTGACAAGTTGGGGTAATCCTCTTACAACACTTGACTTGCTAATCTCTAACCAAATTATCAAAATTAATATGACAACATCTTGTATGCCACAACCAATTGTCTTCCATTCTTGTAACTAGACAATTATTAGTATTACTTTTCAAATGAAATATGTTACCTCTAGTTTGCTTCCCGGTAGCAATCAGTTCACCATTACCTCCAAGAATTGTGTAGACTCCACTTTTAAATTCAAGAAAATAACCTTTATCATTGAGCTGACCAACACTTAAAAGATTATGTTTATGACCATCAACCCAAAACACATCATCAACATTACTCTTCCCATTTATAGATATTGAACCTTTACCTTTCACCATGCAAGGAGAGTTATTTCCAAATCTAACAACACCTCCATCAAATTCATTAAGGGTTATGAACTTACTTTTATCTCTGGTCATGTGGTGTGAGAAGCCACTATCTATAATTCATTTATCATTATTCTCCATATGAGATACTAGTGCCTTTTAATCTGATAGTCCCTCCTTCATGGCTACAAACACAATTTCTTCATTTTCGTCTTCATCTTCAGACTCCTCATCGGTCACACCTTCATCTACTACAACATAACAATGTTTCTTGTCATTTCCTTTGAATCTTCTAAACTTCTCTTTCTTATCAGTGTTAGGGTAGTTAGCAACAATATGACCAATTTTACTGCAAGAAAAACACTTCAAAGGTATATTTCCTTTATACTTACCAGTGCCTCTTGGAAATCTCTTTGCTAACAGTGCCTCAAGTTCCATCACTTGATCTTCATTGTCTTCATTTCCCTATTTACTTCCATGACTAGTCTTGCATTCATGGTATTGACATGTATCTTTTCCTTTTCTAGCAGATGAACCGGTAACAAAATCTTTAAAGGCAGATTCAGTAGACTTTGTCATACTATTGTCAAAACTATTTAACTCGAAAGCTGTAAGCTTACCAATCAATGAATCAATAGTTACCTTATCCTTTGAAATAGATCTAAGTTCTTGGATTGCCAATACTCTTATAGCATACTGAGGTTGAAGAGTTTTGAGAATTTTACTTACTATTGCATCATCTTCTATTTACCTCCAACACTCTTATGCCGCCACCAACTTCTTTGATTCTCTAACCATACTATGCAAAAGAATTTCCTTCAAGCATTCTCATGTCATCAAACTTTCGTCTCAAGCTTTCCTCTTTGGCTCTTTGAACATGCTCATCTCCTCCATAGATTGTCTCTAACTTTTCCCAAACCTCACCTGCAGTTTCTAATCCTTGAACATCAATATATAATCAGATTAAGTACTTACAATAGATTCTAGGGATTTTCATGTTATCTTGCTACTATCCAAGTTCATTCGGTGTCAAGGGAGTAGTAGTATGAGCAACATATGTTGTTTCAACTTGCGTCCAATATTGTGCACCAATACCTTTGATGTAGATTATCATTCTATCTTTCCAGATCTTGTAGTTATCCTTGTTGAACTTGGGACCCTCTTTCTTCATCATCTTGACTTCCTCAAAATCTTTCCCTCAAGTGGTTAGGCTTTCTACACTCTGAGGACCAAAGTTTTGATACCAATTGTTAATCCCATGAGGATCTAGTTAATACTGAGAGGGGGGGGGGTGAATCAGTATTAAGACAAATTGAAACTTTAAACTCAAAACCAAACTGATCTTAGATCTGAAACCATTTAACAAATATCTCAACTTCTTTAATCAGGTCTAACAACCTCTTTATCAGATTTTCTTAACACATTAATCAAATCATTTACCACATCAATCAATAGTTTCACCACTTAAGAAATCATATAGATTTGATCATTTACCAACTCTATATCCTCATCAATCAGATCAAAACACTTTCTCTACCAACACATATCAGTATCGATAACCTCTGATAAAATTCTAATAAAACATCATAACTAGTGTCTCAGAAATAATGCATGAAATTAAACATAAACAAGAACATCACATGAAAAAAATTCCACACATGAACGCCATACATTTTTTACATGGAAATACAAATAGGTAAAAAAAATGGTGGGAGTTGGCACCCACAAATATTTGTACTCTTTTGAAGTACGCCCTGTTAGGAGCTTACAATATGCCCTGCTAGGAGCAGACCCTGTTAGGAGTCACCCAGTTAAGGGATTTTAGTAGTAGCCCAGTTAGGAGCTTGATGATCTATTAGGATCAACCTCATGAGAGGATTTAACACTCTTTTCAGAGCTTCCCTGTTAGGGGACTTAAATGTTTAAGGCCTATTAGGACCTACCTAGTTAAGGGGTTTAACCTACTGCAACTGTTAGGAAACAATAATGAAAGAATGATCTGTTACTTGCACTGCTCTACTTGCTTGGTTAGATCCAGTTATGCACAACACTTTGCAACTCTTAGGAAGATCTCACACTTCACTTGGATGGCTCAACACATTCTTTAAGACCACCAACATCATAAACAACAATTGTGTCTTCCTAAATAGCCATCTCAACTAAGTCAGCCACAAACCCTAATTACATGATGAATTTACAATAAAAATCATAAAAGATCATCCCAGATCAATAGACAGATCATTACAACAAATTACAATACAATATCAACCATTTGTTGATTGTAACCCATCATGAAAATCCAATCTATACCAAATTCAAAACTTTAAAACACTCTACTAAGCATTTCACTAATTCCCAATAAATTATTCCTTGAATCATGCCAAAATAGTAATTAAATCATTCACACGGGTTGTGCCATATTACCACCTTCATGTAGACTTGTCATCGATCACTGTCATAACAGAAATTATTACCAGTTTGATGATTTTTTCACTGGTCTTAAACCCTACTAAAACCTTAGCAAAACTTCATCAGAAATTTGAAACATGCCTTCTGGTAATTTTCACAAGTTTCGGTTCTAGTTAGATACACCTTTCCATGATACAATTTCATCATCCAAACCACAAATCACCAAACATTGCCGATCATCTGATTCAATCAAAACAACTCTACTTTACCAATTAAAGTCCTATTTCACAGACTTTAGTTCTCTACCAGTAAACTTCGTCTTCCGATAAACCAAATCACTTAGATGACAAAACAAAACATCACGAACATCATTTGACATCAGTTTCCATAAATGACAACACAAATAACTGATCATGTCATCTAATCATAGAATCTCAATCTCTTCATCACAAGTAGACTCCCATCCTTTACCAATGCAGTCATTAGTCTTCAATTGCATCACCTCATCTACATCAGTTATGCCAAATGCCAACATCTTTTTCACTTGCACATGTATAGTGTGGGCCCACCATTACAGCAAGTATCCTCTCCCCTCGCCTTCATGGACCTTGGGTGAAGAGAAAGGTTATTAACAATACCTATCTTTTCTTTTAGTAGTTGAGGGGTATCTTTGATTGTGGATTTCATCACCCCACAAGGGTATCTCAAATTGGGACACATCATGTATATTGTCTCTCTCAACTCAATCTTGAGTGGTGTCTTTCAAGCCACTATACAAAGAACCTAGTCAAATGGCCAGAATACTAAGTGAATTTGACATATGTGGAGGCCTTCTTTGCATTGATAAGCTCAGTTAGAGGCTTGAGTAGATTGCTTCATGGATTCATTATTGGATTGGACCTATAAAAAAATTACTAGACACCATGTTTTAGTTGCTCAAATCCCACATTTGATGGTTTAGGGAGTGCAAACCATACCTCATAGATACCCCTCATGTACCCATTTAAGATGAAATAGAAATTCCTTGGTTAAAAGATCTTCAGATCTTTGGGTTAACAGATTCTGGTATGCTTGAGAAGTGTGTGCTATGGATTGGAGATAGTGCTACCAGAATCTCTATCTATCTACTTGTTTGAGTTATTTCCATATAGTGGGAACCCCATTGAATGTTTTCCAATTTCTAGTCTAGGTAGTATGTTTTTTGCGTCTCTTCAGTTGTGCAAAACCAGTGAAACTTTTTGTCTAATTTAGGCCCACCTCACTTTCACGCTTGTTATAAAGCATTACCTTGGCCAATGTGCTTGTCATTGTTTGATTTCTATTGCCAAGAGTAAAGACATTCCACACTTATCCAACATTTGACCAGTTTCACTCATGCACCATGAAACAAAATCCCTCAAGCATCCCAAGAAGTCCATCTATCACCAAGTCAAGAAGAAGAAGCCAATCTATAAACAGATCTTCAAGTGTCGCAAGTTTTTTTATATCAACCATAATATGTTTTTGAAACACCGTACCTTCTTGCATCATTTCCATGAATATCTTCATGGTTACAAAAATGAGTTTGATGAGGAACCATTGAGAACCCGCGCCTTTTATCAAATGTCAAGATTGTCCCAAAACATCAATAGGAGTGGTCGTATCCCCTTGTCCAACATGCATGTACCCAAAATCACTTATTGAGTCTTCTCTCCATCTAACATAACCTTATTTTCTTCCATTTCTTTTCTTCAATGTATCCTTCTCTTCTATAATCATTGCCCTCTTTTGTCTCTAAGGACTTATCCCAATCAAACATCAACCATAATTCAATCAATCAATCAATCAATCAATCAACCTCCCAATCTAAAGCTAAGACTTTTCAAAAGTATAACTTAGACATTTTATCATTAATCAAATCTGCAATTGGCCTTGTGCTTGATAAAAAATCTATCTCAAGTATATTGCTTAATTGATCCTAATCATTTGGGGTTGATCAAAACCCTGATCTTTTTCTCTATTTTTCTTGGGAACAAAGTATATCCTAAGTAGAGAAAGGCTTGATCAAGTTTTAATCCAAGGTCTGAGTTTGGCCTAGCTTGGTTGTTACCTCACTTGGTGGCCCATCCCATCTATCCAAGGGATAAGATATCATTTTATCAATCTCATCCTAATTTAAGGACCATCAAATCAATTTCATTCCAATCCGAATAGAATCGATACCCTTGCTAATTAGTTTTCATCACTTTTCTCACCAAGTCCAATCTATTCTATGTTCCATCCTCATTTTCCATCCCTAAGGTTACTTGTGCATGATCTTGACTCGCTCTCAAAAAGAGAAGATGGTCGTCAAGGGCAATGAGATTCTTCAAACTATTCACCTATTTGATCAGGATCCCCAATAAGAGGAACAATTGGTAGACCAACCTGGGCACTCCCCACATTTGCAATTTTTCATGGATGATCCTTACAGTCAAGAGATGATAGAGAAATCCTTCAAAGTCAATCCCAATGGTTTGGTCGCTCATCTTATCAGTTAAGGGGAACATCTGCCCTTGGATTTTGACTGATCTATCCTCAACAAGTCATTGGAAGTTGAACTCATAGACCACCCAATCATTGATACTATTAGTCATCCACCACCTGCAACATCCACACCTACAACCTCTTTTCCTCCAAACACTTTAATCTACATATATCTCAACCTCCTAGGTTGACCACACCTATTCATAATTCCCTCAATTACATCAATGCTAGTCTACCTCCTATCATATCACGTCCTTAAATAAACTTCAAGCCTCCTATTTCCACTTATCAATATATTGGTGGTAGTGGTATGTCGTTAGTGTCCAACCAAATCCCAAGGCCTAATATTGGTCAATACATCCCTAATGTCCAAAGCCAACAACTTGATCTCATAAAGGAAATTGAGGACATGAAGGACCCCATCAATAATTTCAAGGATGGGACTTATAAGAGACCTTACACTTTTGAAGAAATATGTCCTTGTCAGTATGATCCTTCCATTTCATTCACCCCATATCCCCCAAGTTTGAAAAATATAAAGGCAAGGGTGACCCAAGAGACCATGTTCAAGAATTTTACATCCTTTGTTAGGAGATTTCCTATAGTGATGTTTACCTTAGAAGACTCTTCCCTAAGATTCTTAGTGGAGATGCCCTCACTTAGTTCTCCACCCTACCCCATGGCTCCATCAAGTCATTCTTGGAACTTGTAGAGAATTTTTTGTCCCATTATACATATACCATTGAGAATTATGCTTCTATGATGGATCCATGCAACACAAAGTAGAGGCCTGGAGAAACGTTTGCCAAATTCCTTTAGCAACGGTGGTATATCATCAAAAACTTCCCTTGGGACATACTAAATTCATATGAAATTTAGTTATTCTAGCATAACCTAGTGCCAGAGATGTCTCATCCGTTAACTTGTCAATGCTTGGACACATTTGAGCAAATCACCAAGAAAGGTCTAGCTTTAAATAATGTCCTCTTAGAGGAAGGAACATTAAAACCTTATTAGAAATCTAATCAAAGTTCTTCCTCGTATACTGACAATCCTAAGTACTGGTCCAAGGATAAAAATATTGTCAATGATGGAGTCATCGATGCCAATAATGTTCAAACTATGACCGTCCACACCAAACCCACCACCACTAATAAAATCAAATCAACACTCAACCCAACCCTCACAATCAATCTCAATGTCACAACAATGACTCTCTCCAAAGTCAACCTCCCCATTCCAAAAATTAAACCCAATGTGAGTACAATCCTCTTAGTGAGCCCATTGAGGTCATCTTCCAAAATCTTGTCAAGGATGGCATTGTTGTCTTTTCAATGACCTATCCTTTCAATGCAAATCAAACCAAACCCCAATGGTATTGAAGAGGGAAAAATATAAAACCTAATGGTTAGTGAATAAACCAAGATAAAACATAAATAAAAGCATTCAAATGTACAAATCAATCATTATACATTAGTTCTTCACTTCTTCCTCTGATTGAGCTTGAGAAGTAGAGGGCCCTTATTGATCTACTTGATTTTCTCCTTTGATGGTGGATTGTGGATTTCTCATCACTATGCAACAAGATTGGATTTGGATTGTACTTGAATGATGATGAAGGATGAGAGGGATTTGGCTTAGATGAGGGAATCTTTGGGCATTATGATGAAATGGTGAAGGATCTTGGATCTCAAATGGACAACATAAGATTAGATGAAAGGTGGATAATTTGTGAGGAGAGGAGAATCAAATTTATAGATTAAAGGAGGCCAAAATTGATGTCCAATATTTATTTTGGGATGAAGGGTTGAGATCTATTTGAGAGAGAGAACATGGATTGAGAGGACAAGGTGTGAAGACCAAGAGATTTCCCATAAAGGCATTTCTTGTCTCCAGACCTATCAAGGTTCATGGGGAAGATCTCCCAAGTAAATTGGGAAGGGAAAATGAAATTAAAAATTCCTTGGAGAAAGGGGAGAGTAATTAAAAATTCCAAAATAAGACATGTGTGAGAAGACTAAATGAGAAAAGAAATTAAGAATTCCTTGGGAAGAGGATGCATGGGGATATTCAAAGAATTTGAATTTATTTGAAAGGATCAAGGTGATTAGGGATGTTCAAATGATTAAGGGGATTGATTAGGTGGGCTTAATGAGTGATTAGAGAGAAAGTGGGAAAGTTAGGAGAATTTGACATGAGGAGAGATAATGAGTGGAGGAATATAAAATTGATGAATAATGATAATAATGCTTCTAGAAGAATTAATTAGGCTAAGTGAGGATTAGGAAAAGTGATTTGTAGGAATCACATGACTTAAGTTAATTAATTAGAATTAATTAACTATGATGAATTTAGAAGAATTAAAGATTGAGAGGATTTTAGAAGAATGGGGAATAATTAATTTTGATTAATTAATTATAGGACTATAGTGATAAAATTAATTAAATTTGACTTAATTAATTTTAAGAGGAATAAGGATAAACATAATTAAATAAATTAATTATGTAGAAAGGCTTAAATTAATTAAATATTTAATTTAATTAATTTTAGGTGTCTACATTTTTCCCCTCTTTGATATAGCATCATGAAGTGATGTTATATCAAAGAAGAATAAAACATAGTGGATGGAAAGGGTAAGTACTAGTAGAATGATGCCCCAGTCATAAATGAGATGAGGAAGGATGATGAGGAGGTAGTGGTATTCCCCCTTGAGAGGACATGTGGGTTCAAAGAACACAAGTGTGCTCTTGAAATGGATTAGAGAACTAAAGAATTGAGGATGAAAGGATATAAAAATAATAAGGATGATGAAGGGGGAATGAATGAATTGGAGTCTCCAAGATAAATGGATGAAATGGGATGAATGAAGGAGATGAAGTAAATTGATGGGTTTTCTTGTTGTGTAGATGTAGAGACAAAAAGTAGTTTTGATTTTGCAACGGACTATCTAAACCACTAACTATAGAAGTCAGGATGTTGTGAATATCTGATGCATGGACTAGACTTAGACAATACGTTATCTCTATACAGACAAGTTCACAAACATCGATTATGGTGTAGATGCGAAACTATAGGATCGTACCAGAGAAACCATAAAATACACCATACCACAAAAATTATGCCCCATTATACACCAACCAAGACATACCAAGATATAGGATGATCAAGGTAGCCTTGAACATGTATAGTCCTAGGATAGAAGATAAAAATCAAAGAAAAAAGCCCAATCATACAAACAACATGCACATGACCCACTGATATCTCTTTCCAATAGTAGGATGTGGATCTAGGTAGACTATCAGACATGGTAAGGATACATCTTGATGGGTAGGTGATGGATTTGGATAAACTGCCAAACATGGGAAGGATGCATCTTGATGGGTAGGATGTGGATAGATTGATATATGCAAAAGACAACCTGGTTATGCAAGATCTCAAAATGAGAGGATTTGTACTTGGATTTTATTAGCACAATATGGATGGGTGTTTGGATTATGTGAAAGTCAATATAAGCTCAGATAGACAAGAAAATATCAATTTGATGAGAAAGCTCAGTTTGATGGGGATCATAAATGGATTGGATAAATGGGAGGGGGATTAATGAATGAATAGAATTGGATGGGATGGGGAATATGATTAGATTGTATTTGATGGTGGATATAGGATAAATGGCTGGGGATCAATGACAAGGGAGAACCCAATCTTGGTAAGAGGATGGATGGAGGAAGTGATTTCTTGGATAGGAGATGGGGGGATTATGTAGATGGATAGTGATAGGATATGGAGGACTAAAGGATGAAAGATAGGTGGAATGGGGGTCCAAAAACTATGTTAAAAAGGAGGAAAATGTCCCACTAAAGGTAGTGCAATTAAGGATGAATAAATGGTGGATAAAGATGTATGAGATGGAAGGATAAAGTGCAAGGAATATGGATGGAGGAGGAATTAGTGCTTGCATTTTCCAAAGCATGTATGGATATTATTTTTTATTTAGCATGATCAAGATCAAAGATAGGAATGGGGGATGGGGAATATGAGATGGAGAATATGGATAGGATAGTCAAGATCAAAGATAGAAAAGGAGAATGAGCTTGTATAAGATGTGGATAGTGGATAAGGAATATGGATAATGCAAATAGTAGGATAGAATGGATGAAGCTTTCCCCCAAGTGTAGAGTACAAGAGGATAGGGGGATTACACATGATGCTTGTTTACTAAGTTTTCATCATGGTACTTACCCAAGGTTCCACAAGGAGTGGTTTTCACCATTTGATGGATTTTTTCTCTTTACTATTTTTTTTGTTTCTTTTTCTTCTCTTTTTCTTTTTTTTTGAGTTTTTTGGAATAGTTTGGATGGATATGGATGTTAATAAGTGGATGTGAAAGATAGTGAATGTGTGAAAGGGATATGGGGGGAGGACTCAAGAATCTATTTCCATGTATAGTATCCCTTAAAGATGTTCTTTATTAAACCAATATAATTGGAGGTATGCTCATAGATGTTGGTAAGAATAGATGAGGAGATGGAATTGATGGGAGATTAAGTGGATAAGTATTTATGCAAATGTTTGGAATAAAGGAAGGGGACTATGGAAAATGGACGGAGTGTTGTAAGACTTGTGGATAAATGGTTGGGTATGTTGGGAATCTTAGGACCCAGAGGAAATTGAGAGCCGGGGGGGGGGGGGGTGTGAATCAGTTGTCAATTAATTTCAACCCAAATATACCTTAATCAAACTTGATACTTAATACCTATGAACCAAACTTAATGTCCGTTAATAGTTTAAGAGTTAATATCAGTACTGGTGAAACTCAATGCATATAACAGAAAGAGAAACAACATCCACAACATATAACATAGAAATTTGTACATGAAAACCCAGTAAGGGGAAAAACCATGGTGGGAAACCTTACCCATAATCAGATGATACTACTATAGATAGTATGTGTATACAAATAGGGTTCTGCACATGCAGAAAGGCCAACCACCTAGAGCTCACGGCTCAATCACAAAATAGGAGCCACACTGACTACAATTGGATGATTAAATCCAATAATAATGTACTGCTCAAAGTAGCATCTCCAATGCTAGATTCAGTACCGGTTAAGCTTTGATAATATCCTTCTCTATGGTCTGCTCATATGATCTTCAATATTTGAACATACCATGTTACAATACCACAACCATATACTATTATCTTCCTTCTACCTATTACATCATCTCACAAATGAGGTCTTACATATATACCAAAACCTAAGACCAAATGTGTAGGTCGGCTAATAAAGAATATTACAAAAAAATCAATTACAGATAAGTCAAGATGCGATGCATCATGTCGGTTCAATGCAATTACAACAATATCCCATTGATAAAATCATCTTTACAATGTGCCATTCTGATCTAGAATAGATAATGCATGCCGGTCCATAACCTAGACCAATTTGTCGGTAATAGCAAATATGTCAACCCGATTAGACCAATAACCAAAATATCAAAACCAAGTGTCCAAACCATGTCTTAAACATAACCAAGTGATCTCTAGGTGATAACAAGTCATCCTCAGTGTCGGTGAACAAGATAACCTACCAGTGAGTGGTATACCGATGATTGTGCATAAGTCATTGAATTTTCTGGTGAACATAACCAAAGATCTCTAGAAGAATAAGTGTTGATAAGTGTTGAAATCAATGACAAAACCAATGCAACACATCCATAATACCAACAGGGAAGATCAACATTGACACAAACCTTGAAGAGTGGTGGAGTGGTGGAGGAGGGAATTTTGAATGAGATGGAGGAATAAATGTAGAATTTGGGACATGAGGACCCAAAATTAATGAATGGGATGATGGACTTAAGATAGTGGATTTTGAGATGTAAGGGCCTAAAATAGATTTTGAAGATTGAGGATTGTTAGATGGAGGATTGGAGGACTTATGAGTGGAGGGAGCTTTTGGATTAACAAGTTTGGATGCCAATTTATATTTTACTTTGAGATGCATTTCTTCTAAGAATTGCTTGGAATCCACATAGTTTTTTATTGTTGATTTTTGGGTGTTTGTGGCCATTTGCATTTTCTTTCTTTTAGATCATATTTTTATTTTCTTGAGTATGTATATTTGAGGGGACATGTTGATCCTTGGATTTTTATGGATTTTTGGCTTTATGCATTTTAGATTTGGCATCCAAATTTCTTTCAATAGAAAATGTACGAGTGCATGAGGATGGAGGCAGAGTGTTTGAAGGAATTCAAGAATGTGTGCCTTTGTTGATATTTATTAGGGATCATTTGAGGTGATGGAGTGGTGGATGGAGGGATGTAAGGATCCAAGATTGAAAGAAGGGATGAAGGGTTTGATTTTGGAACATACAGATCCAAAATGGGCATGGAAGATGGGGGATGGTGTGATTTTGATTTATAAGAAGGGATTTTGGATTTCAGAGGGGTGGAAGATATACCAACATCTTGAGCATGAGATTTGTAGCCAAGGACATATTAACTTGTATTTTCTTTGACTTGAAGGGGTTCTAATATGCCTTGTTCATGGAGGCCTAGCCCTTTTCCTTGATAATTTATTTTTTGACAAATTCTTTTTCCAATAGAATACTTATTATTTTAGAAACAAGACGTGAGTCCATTTTGAGGGGGGTGAGAGGTGGAAGGAATTGTAATCTGTTGGAGGAAAACATAGTGGATGAAGGTGGAAGAGCCAAGTTGATAGGTATGGGATCCATGCATGGCTTGGATAGGGGTGATGGTATGTTATGGAAGACTAGGATCATGTGGAGGATTAGGATCATGTGTGGAATTAGGAGGAAAATTAAGATCATGAGATGGGTTGGTATTATGACATGGAGATGGTGGAATACTTTGATCTTGACTTGGGATGGGAACATGTGGTGGAGTGGGAGGGATTATTAGATCTTGAGATAGAAAGAGATCATGCAATGGGATGGAAGGGATACTTTCCTCTTAAAATGTAATAGGGTTAGGAGATGGAGTGATTGGATCTTGACATGGATTTTGAGATGTAGAGGTATCGTGAGATGGATGGATGCCTTTATATTGAGATAGAAGGGGATCATGCAAAAGGATGGAGGGGATAGTTTCCTCTTGATATGTAATGTGATTATTAGATGGAGTGAAGGGTAGAATTGGATTTTGAGATGTAGACCTATCATGATATAGAAGGATGCCTTAAAGTGAGGTGGAGAGGAATCTATATTAACATGCTTTGGAACAAGCTCTTGACATGTTTGGGGTTGTAGGGATGGCGTGATGTCAGAGGATATGGATTATTCAATGTGGGTAGACAAAGGGATGGTAGTATTATAAAGCTTAGCAAATTGAGGGTTGTATTGATTTTTAGGGGATGGAGGTGGATGGAGGACTTGGGGATATTGGAAGGCTTTGTTTAGAGGTAGGGATATTGTCTCCTTTGCTAGTATTTATTTGATAAAATTATGAAGGACTTGGAGGATGGGGGTGATGTGCATTTTGGAGGATAAGGATTATGTGGAGGTTTAATATTAGATGGAGGATTGGGATTATGAATTGGTGAATTGGGATTAAGGCTTGGAGGATTATGGTGCAAGTGACTTTGATGGGGAGTGGAGGTGATGAAAGTGTTGTAAAAAGATGAGGATTGGGATGTGGATGGGGAGGGAGATGGAGGTATACATATTGGATCGGAGGGGTATGTGGATGAGAGATAATATAAAGACATGGATGGGGACTAAGATGGATTTACCTTGTCAAAGGTAGGGGAAGAATAAGATATGTGAGATGAATTGGGAGTGACTTGATAAGTGGGTTGGGGTAGCAGACTTGATGGGCATGGTTGATAGGGTGATCCTTGAACTTCCATAACCATTTCTTTGAACCAACCCATGATGCTTGGATTTTGATTTTGGGTAGCCAACTTTTCTTTTGTGAGTGTGTGTAGACCATGCAAAGGTAACCTCAAAATGATGAGAATGAAGGGATACATTAGACTTGATTGAGAAAAATGATGAGATGATGCTAGATGAAGATGGGGATTAGGACTTAGCAAATTTGGATTGGATAGAGGGTTGATTGGATTCAATTTTATTTTATTGGATTGGACTAGGCTTGATTTAATTTGATTGGATTGGATTGGGTTTGATTTGATTGGATTGGATTGGAATTGATTTGATTGGATTGGATTGGAATTGATTTGATTGGATAAAATTGGATTTGATTTGATTCAATTGGATTGGTTCTTGGATAAAGGAATGATTGATTTGGACTAGAGAGATGCCTTGACCTTGAGGTGGAGAGGAATCTATATTATCATGCTTTGGAACAATCTCTTGACATGTTTGGGGTTATACGAATGGTGTGATGTTAGAGGATATGGATTCTTCAATGTGGGTAGACAGAGGGATGGTAGTATTATAAAGCTTAGTGGATTGAGGGTTGTCTTCATTTTGAGGGGATGGAGGTGAATGGAGGACTTGGGGAGATTGGGAGACTTTGTTTAGAGGTAAGGATTTTGTCTCCTTTGGTAGTATTTCTTGGATAAAATTATGAAGAAAGGACTTGGAGGATGGGGATGATGTGGATTTTGGAGGATAAGGATTATGTGGAGGTTTAGTATTAGATAAAGGATTAGGATTATGGATTGGCGGATTGGGATTAAGGCTTGGAGGATTATGATGTAAGTGACTTGGATGGGGAGTGGAGGTGATGAAAGTGTTGTAAAAGGATGAGGATTGGGATGTGGATGGGGAGGGAGATGGAGGTATACATATTGGTGATGGTATGATGAAAGAATAAGGATCCGGTAAACTACTGAGAGGGGGGGGGGTGAATCAGTAGATAGAAAACTATATAAACTTTCACCAATCTCTAAAACAACCTCTCAAAGAAAACTCTAAACTGACAAGTTAAAAACCGGTTGACTGTTATAACAGATTAACAGTAAAAAAAATCTAAAAATCTCAAAACATTTTAACCAAAACATCCAAATAATTTACTGGCATAAGGAAAACATATTTCAGATTTATGCTGGTTAACATAACATATCAAAGTGGATTTAGCAGTTAAGCAATTCAACCATAGTAAACATAACCACAAAAAAATTCACCACTTGACACAATATTTTTGAAGTGGAAACCCAAATGGGAAAACCCATGGTGGGGATGAATACCCACAAGTATTCTGAACTCTTATGAAGTTCACCCTGTTAGGAGCCTAGCATGTTAAAGCCTTACAATAAGTCTTGTTAAGAACATATCCTGTTAGGGACCACTTGGTTAAGGGATTGACTATAATACCCTATTAGAAGCAATACCCTGTTAGGAGTAACCTTGGTAGAGGATTTGAAATCCAAGCTAATGGACCATTTGGTTAGAGGATTTGAATAACACTAAGCTTGTTAGAGCTTACCGAGTTAAGGGATTTGACTACTGTAATTGTTAGAAAACAACAGGGGTTTGTTGATCTATTTGAATAGCACTACACTTGCTTGTTCAGATCCTTTCCATGCTCCTATCTGCCTTTACACAAACTGCAGATACATCATCCAGTTTGCCAACCACACTCTCACTCTCAACTACAAGTTTGCCAACACTTTAACAAAATAGCTCATCGACCTTATAAACAAATCAATAGGTTGGTAACACATCAAAAACCCAATTCTCTCATAGAGATTACAAACAAATCGGTTCAAGTATGACAGTTGGATTACATAATAATCACTACACATCATTCAAGATATTCTTGACTACTCCTTGATCACCGCTTCATCAAACACTGTAACTCATCACATGGTTTACATTACATGCAATGAACTTTCTCATTCCCAAGACAAAAACCGTTATCTCTATGCACCAAAAACTATTTGAAACTCTTCTCATATAATATGCATACGTGTCATAATTATTACTACTCATTTTTAGATCATAAACCAATACAATCGATTCACCAAACTCCATCAATTAAGGTTTATCATATCAATAGGTAGGGTTTACCAGTTGATCTCACTTCTTCTCTAGTAACACTGGTTTCCTTCACAAGCTCACATACTAGTTGCAAAACAACATTACAACAACATCATTACCGGCTAATTGACATCAATGACAAAATAACATTTCATTAATGCAATCTTGATGCAAATGCCAACAATCTCCCTCTTTGGCATTGATGGAAATACAAGTATCAATACCCTTGATTGCAATGATTGTGAATAGGAATCCTGGTTTACATTTTACTATGTATTCACCTTCAACTGAGTTTCCATGTCTTCAACTAGTAAGTGGCTATAGACTTCTCTCTGATAATCATACAATCCTTCTTCCAATAATCACATAGTTCTTCTCCCCCTTTGACAACAATGCCAAAGTGAAAGTAAAACATGCAATGTCAAACTTCATTGTTTAAGCATCATCAACCTTTAACTTGATGCTCCCCCTATGGAATAAATCCACTCTACACCAATCCTTTTGTAAAATTCCGCAAGTAGCTTTGGGACTGATGTAATCTACATCATGCTCAATTGACCTCATGTAGGGGTACAACCCCTGGCTGACTTCTAAGATACTCAAAAGTAGTCTTAAGCAGAGCTTTTGTAAAGATATCTACAAGTTACTCCTTGGTAGAAACATGCTCCAGTAACACATCTTTACTCTGCACTTTTTCTCTCAAGAAATGATATTTCAATTCAATATGCTTGGTTCATGCATGCAAAATAGGGTTCTTTGAAATATTTATGGCGCTGGTATTATCAGTAAAGATATTTACCGGTACTAAAAACTTCATCTTGAATCCTTCTAGAATGTGTTTCATCTAGATAGCCTAGGTACAATTCATATAAGCTACAACATACTTAGCTTCAATAGTAGATTGAGATATACAACTCTGCTTCTTGCTACTCTATGAAACAAGTCTTCTTCAAAGAAATAATGCTCCACTGGTTGTGCTTTTTCTATCATCAACATTACCTGCCCAGTCCGCATCTATATACACCTTCAAATCAAAGTTGCATGAATATGGATACCATATTCCTTAGTCAATAGTACCTTTCAAAAATATGAATAGCCTCTTGGTTGCTATCAAATATGTTTTCTTTGGATTCCTTTGAAATCTTGGAAGTAGAGCAACTGCATGAGCAATATTTGGTCTGCTATGAACAACATAGTGTAATTTTCCTATAATTGACCTTACTTCTTTTCATCAATAGATGTGGCTTCATCTTCCTTAGACAATTTACAACCTGTAACCATTGGTGTCCCAACTGGTTTATAGTCACTCATTCCAAATGTCTTTAACACCTCTTTCACATATTTATATTGTGTGATGAAAATACCACTCTTCATTTGCTGTATTTACAAACCTATGAAAATTTTTCTCTCCCACTAGAGACATTTCAAACTCACTTTTCATTTCATTTGCAAAGTCATTACTCATATCATATTGCCCCCAAATATGATATCATATACAAACACTTCACTAACCAGTATCTTATCTCCAAATTTGAGATATATGTTGATGTCTTCACTGGCTCTCTGAACACCTATCTTCATCAGATGTGAATGTAGCCTTTCATACCATGCTCTCGGTAGTTGGTTTAACCCATATAGTGCCTTGTGCAATTTGCATACCATGTCATTTGCATCAGTTGAAGCATAACCATATGGCTGCTCAATGTATACTTCTACTTCCAGTATTCCATTAAAAAATGATGACTTCACATCCATCTGATATTCTTTGAATCCCTTATATGCTACGAATACAAATAAAGTTCTCACACCTTCCAGTCTAGCAACTGGTGCAAAAGTCTGACCATAGTCTTCTCCTTCTTCTTGTGCATGACCTTTACAAACTAATCTAGCTTTGTTTCAGACTACTACTCCATCTTGATTCAGTTTATTCCTGAATACCCACTTAGTACCTATCACATTTTTATTCACTGGTTTGGGTACTAGGATCCATGTGTTGTCCTTATCAATTTGATCAATCTCCTCCTCCATAGCTTTAATCCAGTGATCATCTCCAAATGCTTCCTTAGGAGTTCTAGGCTAAATAGTGGAGATCATGCAGGAATTCTCTCTAATTCTCCTTCTGGTTAATACTCTAGCATCCTTATCTCCAATAATCTGATCATGATTATGATTGAGTCTTACATACCTTGGAAAAACATGATCATTATCTTCAGGTTCTTCTTCTTCATTATCATCATCATCTTCTGAGTCTACCAATTCCTGTTGAACTAGTACAACAACATTATCTTCACCAGTTTTAGGCTTCACCAGTTCTCACTCCAAAATTAGAATGCAAGGATCTTCATCCTTTCTCTCCACACTAGTTTCCCCTATGACTTTAGGATACTCATCCACTTGAACATCAACACTCTCAATGATTCTCTATGTCAGGTTGTTATAACATTTGTAGGCCTTACTCTTGGTGGAGTAACCAAGAAATATGGCTTCATCACTTTTAGCCTCAAACTTGCTAACATAGTCACCTCTCTTAATAAAACATTTACTACCAAATATCTTAAAATAACTGACATTAGGTGATCTACCATACCAGTATTCATAAGGAGCCTTATCCTTACCTCTCTTTACCAAAATTTAGTTCATAGTGTAGACAGCTTCTCTCAAGAAAGTTTTTTCTACACCTCCTTGAATCAACATCATTCTAGCAGCTTCAACAACTAACTAGTTGTCCCTCTCTACAATACCATTTTGCTGTGGTGTCCTAGGTGTGGAAAGTTGCCTCTTTATACCATTTTCTTCACAATATCTAGTGAATTCAATAGAAGTGAATTCACCACCTTGATCAGTCCTCAAACACTTTATCTTCTTACCACTTTCCTTTTCGTCTAAGCCCTGAATGCCTTGAACTTACTAAATTCTTCTGTTTTATCCTTCAAGAATGTGACCCGCATCATTCTTGAGCAATCATCAATGAAGATCATGAAACATCTATCACCTTAAATACTTTTGGTCCTTATGGGTCCACAAAGATCTATATGAATCAAATCTAACAGATGTTCCACTAAAAGATTTGCTATTAAAAGTTGAGGATGCCATCTTTCCCAACTGACATTCCTTACATAGAGCATTAACTGGTTTGTCCAACTGAGACAAACCTCTCACTGTCTTGGACTTACTCACTTTAACAATGTTGTCAAAATTTATATGACAAAATCTCCTATGCCAAAGCCAACTATCATCTACTTTAGCAATTAAATAGTTGTTGACTTTTGGATTCAGGTGAAACAGGTTACCTTTAGTCTGCTTGCCGATTGCAACCAGTTCACCTTTTTTCCCATATATTTTGCACATTCCATTCTTAAACTCCAATGGATATCTTTTGTCATTGAGTTGTGCAACACTTGAAAGTTTTTGCTTTAGTCCTTCAACTAGGTAGACACCATCTACACTTCTCTTTCCATTAAGAGAAATGGTTCCCTTACCTTTTACCATGCAGGGTGAGTCATTACAAAATATCACAACTCCTTCAAATTCCTTCAAGGTAAGAAATTTGCTACAGTCACTGGTCATGTGTTGTGAACAACCACTATCAATAATCTAATCATTAGAATTATCCATGTGAGAAACTAATGCCTTCTGATCAGATGTCTCCTCTTTAATGGCTACAAAGACAATGTCTTCATTAGCACCACCCTCAGATTCCTCATCAGTGATACCACCATCAATAACAATCAAACAATCTCTTTTGCCTTTTCCTTTGTACTTCTTAAACTTCTCACGCTTATGATCATTGTCACCATTAGGATAATTAGCTGCAATGTGTCTAATCTTGTTGCATGCAAAACATTTCAAAGGTAATTTACCTCTGTACTTACCAATACCTCTAGGAAACAGCTTGGCCAACAATGCTTCAAGCTCAACCAAACTATCTTCATCATCAACTTCTCTATTGGATCTAGATTCATAGCTATGACTGAAATCTCTACTTTTCCTCACATATGGGTTAGAAACTGCAGCTCTAAATGTAGATTTGGATTTCTGAACACTACCATCATAACCATTTAATTCAAAAGCAGTTTGCTTACCAATGATGGAATCAAGAGTTACCTTAGTTTTATCAATTAACTTTAGCTCCTGAATGGCTGCAAGTCAGATAGTGTAGATTGGTAGAAGGGTTCTCAGCACCTTACTAATTATTGTGGCATCTTCCACTTTACCACCAACACTATTGATCTCACCAACTATCTCTTTTACCCTGTGACCATATTGTTGGATATTCTCACCTTCAGTCATCCGCATGTCATCAAATTTTCCTCTTAGACTCTCTTCTTTTGCAATCTTCACATGCTCATCACCGCTATAGATATCTTCAATTTTCTTCCATACTTTATATGCAGTGTCCAGACCATGGACATCTACATACTCTGCATCAGACAAAAAATTGATAATAGCCTCCAATGCTTGGTTGTTTTCTTGTTGCTCTTTCTTCTGATCATCAGTCATAGTCCCACTAGGTGCAACATATTGATTACCAACATGTTTCCAGTATTGACTTCCTAGAATTGATATAAATTTTCATTCTATCACTCCATATCCTATAGTTATATTAAACTTTGAACCTTCTTTCTTCATCATGTTCTACAAGATCTTTACCTCAAGTTGTTAGGCTTAGACCTTAGAGGACTTGAAATGCTCTGATACCAATTGATGGTATGATGAAAGAATAAGGATCTGGTCAACTACTGAGAGGGGGGGGTGAATCAATAGATATAAATCTGTATAAACTTTCACCAATCTCTAAAACAACCTCTCAAAGCAAACTCTAAATTGACAAGTTAAAAATCGGTTGACTGTTATAACAGACTGACCATAAAACAACTCTGAAACTCTCAAAAACCTTTACCCAAAACATCCAAATACTTTGCAGGCATAAGTAAAATATATTTTAGATTGCTTCCAGTTAAGATAACATATCAAAGTGGATTTAGCAGTTAAGCAATTCAAACATAGTAAACATAACCACAAAAAAATTCACCACTTGACACAATATTTCTGATGTGGAAACCCAAATGGGAAAAAACACGGTGGGGATAAATACCCACAAGTATTCTAAACTCTTCTGAAGTTTGCCCTATTAGGAGCCTAGCCTGTTAAAGATTTACAATAAGTTATGTTAAGAACAAATCATGTTAGGGGATTGACTATAATGCCCTATTAGAAGCAATACCCTGTTAGGAGTAACCTCGATAGAGGATTTGAAATCCAAGCTAATGGATCACCTGGTTAGAGGATTTGAATAACACTAAGCTTGTTAGAGTTTACCCAGTTAGGGGATTTGACTACTATAATTGTTAGAAAACAACAAGGGTTTTCTGATCTATTTGAATAGCACTACACTTGCTTGTTCAAATCCTTTTCATGCTCCTATCTTCCTTTACACAAACTACAAATACATCATCCGGTTCAGCAACCACACTGTCACTCTCAAATACTATTTTGTGAACGCTTCAACAAAATAACTCATCGACCTTATAAATAAATCAATAGGTTGGTAACACATCACAAACCTAATTCTCTCATAGAGATTACAAACAAATTGGTTCAAGTATGACCGTTGGATTGCATAATAATCACTACACATCATTCAAGATATTCTTGACCAATCCTTGATCACCGCTTCATCGAACAGTATAACTTATCACATAGTTTACATTACATGCAATAAACTTGCTCATTCCCAAGACAAAAATTGTTATCTCTACACACCAAAAACCATTTGAAATTATTCTCATACAACATGCATATGTCTCATAATTATTACCGCTCATTATCTGATCATAAATCAATACAACTGATTCACCAAACTCCATCGGCTAGGGTTTATCATACCAACATGTAGGGGTTACTAATTGATCTCACTTCTTCTCTAGTAATACCATTTTCCTTCACAAGCTCACATATCGGTTGCAAAACAACATTACAACATCATTACCGGTTAATTGACATCAATGATAACATAACATTTCATTAATGCAATCTTCATGCAAATTCTAACAGTTGGATCAGAGGGGTATGTGGATGAGAGATAATATAAAGACATGGATGGGGAATAAGATGGATTTACCTTGTCAAAGGCAGGGGAAGAATAATAGATGTGAGATGAATTGGGACTGACTTGATGATTGGGTTAGGGTGGGAGAGTTGATGGGCATGGTTGATAGGGTGATCCTTGAACTTCCATCACCATTTCTTTGAACCAACCCATGATGCTTGAATGTGGATTTTGGGTAGCTGAATTTTCTTTTGTGAGCATGTTTAGACCATGCAAAGGTAACCTCAAAATGATGAGAATGAAGTGATAAGTTAGACTTGATTGAGAAAAATGATGAGATGATGCTAGATGAAGATGAGGATTAGGACTTAGCAAATTCGGATTGGATTGAGGATTGATTGGATTGGATTGGATTTTCTTGGATTGGATTGGGCTTGATTTGATTGGATTGGAATTTATTTGATTTTATTGGATTAGATTGGGTTTGATTTGATTGGATTGGATTGGATTGGATTTGATTGGATTGAATTGGAATTGATTGGATTGGATTGGATTGGAATTGATTTAATTAGATTAAATTGGATTCAATTTGATTTGATTGGATTGATTCTTGTATTAGGACAAGCTTGATTTGGATTAAGATGACACCTTAGTCCCTAGATTAGGACTTAGATGGGAATTGATGATGTGGACCACAAGCAAGGTGACAATCAAGATAGGTAAAATTTAGACCTTTGCAATTGATCAAACCTTCTTCTACTTAGGGTAGCCTTACATTCCTAAGAAAAAGAGGGTAAAAGTATTAGGGTTTTGATCAACCCAAAATGATTAAGAAAAGGTACTTGGGGTAGTTTCTCTCCCAAGCACAAAAGCTAATTGATTTATTGATTAAAAAATAAGGTCTAAATTAAATTTTCACAAAGTGTCGACCTTAGCATGAGGTTGATTGATTGGATTGATTAGGATCGATTAATATGATGTGCTAAGTCCTTGAGGATGGAATGAAAATGATTGTGGAAGAATGGATTGATGACATGTAGAAGAAGGGGAAGGCTACCAAATACTAGATTGATGATTGGCCAAAGATATTGGTTGGGCATTGATGATCGTTTGGATGAATGAAAATGGATTGGGGATTTGACTTGAACGGAGATGACAAAATTGGGGTTTGATAGTGACAAAATGAAAATTGAAGGGTTTGGTCAAATTTTTGGTCAAAATTCGGAATGTTTTGGATGTTATCTATTCTTGGCAAGAGAAACCAAACAATGACAAGCACATTGGCCAAGTATACCACTCAATGATGAGTGTGCAAGTGATGGGGGGCCTAGATTAGCCCAAATTGATTTTACAGGTGTAGCACAATTGAGGACACTTGAAGACAACATGACTTAGGATGGAAGATGGAAAACATTCAATAGGCCTCTCGCACAAGCGATACCTCAAACAAGCAGATAGATAGAGATTCTGGTAGCACCGGATCCCCCTTACAATGCTTTCACTTCTCAAGAATACCAGATTCTTCTACCCCAAAGATCCGAGGATCTATTATATGGGGAATCCTATCTCATCTTTAGTGGGTACATGAGAGATAACTTCGGGGTATGATCCACATCCCCTACACTATCAAATGTAGGATTTTGACTACTAAAACTAGTGTTGTGTAATTTCCAAGGGATCACCAATCCAATGATGGATTCTCAAAGCAAGACACTTAATGCTCTAACTAAGCTTATCGATATAGGGAAGGCCCCTGCATACATCGAATTCACTCAACACTCCAGCCTCCTGATCGAATTATTTATATAGCGGCTCAAAAAAACTGCTTGAGATTGTGTCAGGAGAGTTGATGTCCCTGACGTGTCCCAATTAAAGATACTCTTGTGGGGTGATGAAATCCCCAATTAAGAAATACCCCTCAACTACTAAAATGAAAAAAGAGAGTGTTGTTGATCATTCGTTCTCTTACACCCAAGATTTGCAAAGGCGAGGGGAGAGGATACTAGAGTGCAACGGTGGGTCCACTCAACATTAAGCGTGCAAGCACACCATGGAAAAAAAACACTTTGTTTATTTTAATCCCACATATATATGATTTTCTAATTAGAAATGCAACAATACAATATACTTTACTGGGAAAAAGATGTCTTAGACAAGCATGCTACAACAAAAATAGTTAGTAGTCTTAAGATAGCAGCTTGGACAAATTAAATAAGTTTGCAAAAACTCAAAATTTTGATTAGTAACCCGAAATCCCCAAGGATACAACACAGGCATTGATCCATAGGTGGACGTGCTGAAGCGCCTACATATGCATTAGAGTAGATCCACACACCTAACAAAACAGAAAGCAGGAAATTTTGAAATTTGAAAATTTGTAGAACTTAAATTCAAAATTTGCGTGACTCGCATGTGTTGAACTATATCACAGGCGCTGATGCGCGTGCACAAGCACTGCTCAACAAAGAATTAGTATCAATAGTTAATCAAATTTAAAAATTCAAAATTTGAAAAATGGCGGGCTTGTTAGCTCAGCGGAGGTGTTGATTCACTTGCGCAGGCGTTGATTCACTTGTAAACCTGAGAACTTAACTAATAGCGTAAAGTTGATGAAAAATAGACTAAAAACCTAACCTACAATTGTTTTTATGTTCTTTTTCGATCTATTTTAGTGTTTTTGTGATTTTTTGGTTAGTAGAAAAAGAATTTTTTTGAAATATAGCTCTAAAAACAAGTGTCAAAAGACATTGTGGCGCACATGCTAAAGCAGGTCAGATGTGCTGATTGACCAAAAACCTACAAAATGGCAGTCCAAAAATTTCAATTTCAAATCGCTCGCTCTGTTTGATGGAAAATGTGTTGAACCAGTGAGGTGGACATGTTGATGTGTAGACCGACATGTTGAAGCAGAAAACTACAAGTTGAAAACACTTAAAACTTAGACAAATATTAGAAATTGGGACGTGGGTCCCACCGGGCGTGCTAAAATGAAGAGGGGAAAATATAAAGCCTAATGGTTAGTGCATAAACTAAGATAAAACATAAATAAAAGCATTCAAATGCGGAAATCAACCATTATACCTTAGTTATTCACTTCTTCCTCCGATTAAGCTTGATGAAGTAGAGGTGCTCTTGTTGCTCTACTTGATTTGCTCCTTTGGTGGTGGATTGTGGATTGCTCATCACTATGCAACAAGATTGGATTTGGATTGGACTTGAATAATGATGAAGGACGAGAGGGATTTGGCTTAGATGAGGGAATATTTGGGCATTATGATGATATGGTGAAGGATCTTAGATCTCAAATGGACAAGATAAGATTAGATGAAAGGTGGATGATTTGTGAGGAGAGGGCACTTCAAATTATAGATTGGAGGGGGCCAAAATGAACGACCAAGATTGATTTTGGGATGAAGGGTTGAGATTGATTTGAGAGGGAGCACATGGATTGAGAGGACAAGGTGTGCAGACTAAGAGAATTGCCATAAAGGTGTTGCTTGTCTCCACACCTCTCAAGGTACATGGGGAAGAGCTCCCAAGTACATTGGGAAGGGAAAAAGGAATTAAAAATTCCTTGGAGAAAGGGGAGAGAAATTAAAAATTCCAAATAAGAGATGTGTGGGAAGAATAATTAAGAAAAGGAATTAAGAATTCCTTGGGAAGAGGATGCATGGGGAGATTCAAAGAATTTGAATTTATTTGAAAGGATAAAGGTGATTAGGGATGTGTAAATGATTAAGGGGATTGATTAGGTGGGCTTAATAAGTGATTAGAGAGAAAGTGGGCAAGTTAGGAGGATGTGACATGAGGAGAGATAATGAGTGGAGGAATATAAAATTGAGGAATAATGATAATCATGCTTCTAGAAGAATTAATTAGGCTAAATGAGGATTAGGAGAAGTGATTTGTAGGAATCACATGACTTAAGTTAATTAATTAGAATTAATGAAATAAGAGGAATTTAGAAGAATAAATGATTGAGATGATTTTAGAAGAATGGAGAATAATTAATTTGATAAATTAATTATAGGACTATAGCGATAAAATTAATTAAATTTGATTTAATTAATTTTAAGAGGAATAAGGATAAACATAATTAAATAAATTAATTATGTAGAAAGACTTAAATTAATTAAATATTTAATTTAATTAATTTTAGGTGTCTACAGGTATAATGGGAAGGAGTATTGTGATTACCACTGTGTCCAAGGTCATGATACATGCAAGTGTGTGAGGCTAAATAATTACATCCAAGGCCTAATTAACAAGGGTGACTTTGAGGTTGCATCCGTTAAGCCTGGTAACTCTAATGACAAACTTAAAATGTACCAGGATCCATTTCCCAAGAATGGTAAGGATAAATCTTCATTATCTCATGAAGTGCATTATGCCTACACTAATTATGTCTTTGGCTTTGACTCCTTGGTAGGATGCATAGAGCCCACTGACATCCATGTCAATACCATTAAAATCCAAGGATCCAACCCCCCTCATGGGACCAAGGTAACCATTCAAGGTTCCCCTCCTCCACAATCATCAAGCCAACCCACCCAATCTAGTGTAATCATTCAAGGTGCCTCACCTTCCACTTCATATCCCTAGAATGACTGCAACATCACCACCCATAGAGGAAGAGTAACCATTCAAGGAGATCCTCCCCCCCCTCTCCCACAAGCCCCCATGTCATCTACCCACTGCTGTGATATCCTTGATCACCTCGGTAAGATGCTTGTACAGATCTCCATCTTAGAACTCCTCAAGACTTCACCTGTTCATAAGAGATACTTGAACCATGGGGGCTTCACTGGCTAGGGAATATTATATCACGTGCATTCATATTGGGGGTTTTAATATCCCAAGAATGAGGGTACAATATATTGCCTATTGGTGAAAATAGGGGGTTTTTAATTCGGTCTATGGAAAAAAGCAATATTTGGTGAAAATAGGGGGGCTTTTAATTCAGCTCGTGTATTGGGAGGGGGTGACAAAAAAGGAGTTTAGGGTAATATTTTTTGAAAATAGGGGGATTATTTAGTATGTCATGAATGCAAGTTCTATAAACTAGGTTCACTAAGTGAAGCCCCTGTGACTTGAACGAGCCCTTCTAGAGTCATGCGTCCCAAATAACATTAATGCAGCCCAATTTCAAGCCCTCATTGACAACCTCACTATGCAACACTACCTCATTTTCACATCCAAAGACACTACATCCACAAACCAATCCCATAACAAACCCCTTCATATTGAGGCTATTGTTCAAAAACATAAAATCAAGAGGGTCCTAATAGATGGTGGATCTAGCCTATATCTTTGTACATACAAATTGATTAAACAATTGGGCATCTCTGAAGACTTGTTTTTTGCATTTGGCAAGATCACAATAAAATCATATGATGATGCATAAAGGGTCTATAAGGGCACTATAACATTACCTCTTCAAGTGGGGCCTCCAACGGTAGAAACTACATGTCAAGTCTTGGACCTTGATATTCCCTACAACATTCTTCTTGGTCACTCATGGATTCAATCTATTCAAGCCATTACCTCCACTTATCATCAATTCTAAAAACCCCTTTCAATAGTAGAGAAATTACAATCTCGACTGATCCGCAACCCTTCCAATATTGCAAGTTCCTTGAAGGGAAGCACCCTTATCATTTCCCGCTCAATACACACACTTTGCTAGCTCTGTTTGATCCATAAAATGTTGCATCCATCTCCTCCCAATCGGAGATCAAGGTCAAGATAATTTACAATGGTTGTGGAGAGTACACACTTCAAACTGCTCTCTATGTGGGTATAACTCCCATCGTCTCCTAAGTCATATGGAAAACCTAAGGAAATCAATATTCAAAATAATCCTACCATGAAATGCAAAAAGACCACCTTATAATAGTGGGGCCCACTTGATGAAGAGAGCTTGGAAATTGATGTCACTTCTTGGTTGTACCAAGAAGAAGATAAAACCCAACAAATATCACCAAACAAATGTTTCCTAAAGCATTTGCTATTATAGACAAGATGGGCTATAAAGGACATGGTCTTGGACCTCAAGAATAAGGAAGAAAAACACCCATCTCTCCAATTTCCTACAAGAATAATAGAGGCTTGGGTTACTCACCAATGCTTAAGGTCACTATCACTGGGGCTCTGACAGATCCTCCTTATGAAATCAAAGACTCTAATGAAGAGGAATTTCATGAAGTTCCTTTTGAACACCTTGATGATCTATTGATGATGCCTATGTTAACACCATCACCCACATCATGCCCTCCACCTCCTTTGAACTTAAACTTGTCCACCCTGAACTTATTGATTGCAACCAACGAGTACCATCTGTTCTTGACATATGTGCTAATGACAATGCCCTCTTGGCATTACTCAGTATGTGAGACCTTGAGGATCACACATCTATGAATGAAATATAGCTCAATAGGGAGACATACTTTGATAGTAAAGTCAATTCCCTCAGTCGCAAAAATGAAAATCAAAAGAAAAATCATAAGTCCCCTAATGAAAACCTCCTTGAGGCACCTCTGGACTCATAAAAAGTTAAAATAAAGGATGTATCTTGTAGTGAAAACATGGATCAGGTGCTAGAAGATGAGGGACTTGACTTTCCTAAAAAAGTTCCTCCATATCATGAGAAATCACCCTTACTAATTGAATAAACATATACTATAAACATGGGTACATATGATAATCCAAAGAGTATGCTCATTGCCAAGTCTCTCACAAATCAAGAGAAAAACAATTTCATAAAATTCCTTCAAGAGACACAAGTGAACTTCACATGGTCTTATGTAGACTATTGGTAGTGGGATAGCGTCCCTCACGGGGATTCACGACATGGTCTAATAGCCTCTTGTGGATTCTATAAGTCTAGTGGTTATATCGAGCATTGACAGGTCGATCTATTGGTGCAATGACAACCCTAGCTTGTAACAAGTGGTATCGGAGCTTGGTCACATGTTGGAATCACACAAGCCATGATGAGTGATGTTGGGAGTAGGATTGTTGGCAATGGGCTAGCATCCCTCACGGGGATTCATGACATGGTTTAACAACCTCCTATGGATTCTATAAGTCTAGTGGTTGTATCAAGCATTGAGAGGTCGATCTTTTAGTGCAATGACAACCCTATCTTGTAACATAGACATGCCAAGCCTTGACCTAGAATTGGTACTACATAATCTTGCTGCCAGAATAGATGCTAAGCCAGTCAAACAAAAGTTTCACAAAATGCATCCACAAGTTTCCCTCCTAGTTAAAGTAGAACTAGAAAAAATGTTTGATTCATCAAACCCATTGATTATCCCAAGTGGGTTTCAAACATTGTACCTATCAGCAAGGTCATTGAGGAATAAGGATCTCCACAGACTTCAAAGATCTCAACAAAGCATGTCTAAAAGATGACTTCTCCTTGCCAAACATAGACATGATTGTAGACATGACTGTAGGGCATGAAATGCTACTCTTAACGGATGGATTATCTAGATAAAATCAGATGATCACTAAAGAAGACCAACACAAGGCAACATTCACTACTCCTTGGGGCACATTTTGTTATCAGGTCATGCCCTTTGGATTAAATAACACAAGAACAACATATTATG
Organism: Cryptomeria japonica; assembly: GCF_030272615.1. Taxonomy (NCBI): domain Eukaryota; kingdom Viridiplantae; phylum Streptophyta; class Pinopsida; order Cupressales; family Cupressaceae; genus Cryptomeria; species Cryptomeria japonica. The sequence goes on from NC_081411.1 coordinate 460,029,891, forward strand.
GAAGATTATGTGGATGACCTTCTAGGAAAATCTAAGATGTGAGAAGAATACATTCATTTCCTATGGAAAATCTTTAAAAGATTGGATAAATACAAGTTGTGCCTCAACCCTAAGAGTTTGTCTTCAAGATAACACCAGGAGAGTTATTAGGATTTGTAGTCTCTCGTAGAGGAATTGAAGTAGACCCGACCAAAGTCAAAGAAATCATGGAAACTTCTCCCCCTAAGACACTTACGCATCTTCATAGTTTCCAAGGAAAGCTTCAGTCTATTCATCAAGTCATTGCACAACTTGTAGATAAGTGCCATCCCTTTGCACATCTCTTGCGCAAAGACATCAAGTTCAAGTGGGACTGCTTATGTTAGAAGGCCTTTGATAAATTGAAAGAATATTCAGCCTCCCCTCCATTTTTGATGCCGCCTATTCCAAGACAACCTCTCCTCTTGTAATATCATCAACTATAGTGGATTTGGGGCATTACTAGCATAAACATATGACAAAGGCAAGGAGCATGCAATATATTACATGAGCTGAACTCTTGTGGGTTACAAACCCAACTATACTCCCATAGAAAGACCTTGCCTCATAGTGGTCTTTAGCACTCAAAAACTCCGCCACTATATGCTCAACAACAAGACTAAACTCACTGCAAATATTGATCCCCTCATGTACTTGTTTGCTAAGGCTACTCTCATAGGATGCACAACAAAATGGGTTATACTACTAAGTAAGTTTGACATTGAGTATGTGGACATGAAAGAAATTAAAGGAAAAATCATGGCAAATGAACTGCCGGATGCTCCACTTCACCATCTCATAACAAAATTTCCTAATGATTCCATCATGTCTATCACACAATCAACTCAATGGTATCTATGCTGGAATCCAAGAACCCTGAGAGGCGAGGAGGGGGGTGAATCAGTGTTCTACTAGTAATGACAGTTTTGAACTTATTGATTATTAACCGGTTAACAATAAATAAAATTAAAGTGCATACACCAAATAACACAGAAAGAGGAAACACCATAACACCAATATTTATACGTGGAAAGCCCTAGAAAGGGAAAAACTATGGTGGGGCTGATACCCACAATATCTATATACTTTATCAAGGTATACAAATATTACATGAAGGGGATTGCACATGCAATCAGGCCAACCACCTAAAGCTAACTGCTCAAACACAAGAATGGGAAGTCTCACTAACTTACAAAACATTACAAAGTAATCACAAAATAGATTGAACTTATAAGATGCATCTGACCATGCTGGATAAGTTCCGGTTCATTCTCTGATAACCTTCACTATGTACCAGTTTGCTGATGCTCTATTTTGCCATTATCTGGTACTAGTTATGTTGTGCATGTGAAACTGCACACAGATGCTTCTAATTGCTAACCCAAATGAATATCATAATCATTGAATAATTTGCAACCAAAAATTTGCATTCCAAAAACATATATTGATCTATCGCTGAAAGGATCTCCTTAAATATCCTTCTATCTTCCACCGTGTTAGCTTCAATGAAAAGTATAAACATGTCAGTTGTCGGATCATAATAAATTTCAAACATAATCCCAATGATCATGTTGGCCTTCACACATTACCATAAAATCCATGAAATAAATAATCAAGGGTTTAAGATCTCCTAGTCGGGTCCTATCCATTACCGGGTTTCAAATTCACATTACTAGGATCAATTACAGGGATTAGGACTTAGCTGGTTGTGAAGCAAAGTGAATGCCAGTTAAGTGAAATGAATTCCAGTTAACCCAAACAAAACAGAGTAATGAATTTGGTAGAATATTTACACCTGAAGATGAGTTCCAATCACTTGAAGAAGAGTTGCCATCAATGACAACCATAAAAGACATTAACCCTTACCAGATGAGTGTCAATTGCCAACAATCTCCCCCTTTGGCATTGATGACAACACTCATGTGAAATGATGATAGCACCAGTCTACCTCTAAATCTGCTTGATACCCTAACATGTACAAGAGTCTGCTATATACATCTAATACTCCCCCTGAGAACTATATACATTTTTCACTTTATTCCCTCCCTTTTGACATCAATGACAAAGCGGGGTACCCACATAGAATACTGTACAGTTATAAATGTAGGCCAGTTCTATACAAGTTTCATAATGTCCGCAGACATATTCTTCAAAAATGAAAAGTAGATATCCGAACCTTGCTTGAGTGAATCGAGAATGGAGATGAATCCATTCAAGAGACTAGCATGATACTCAATTTCTTCTTATGTAGTGGGATCCTCTCTCTGCATATTAGAAATACATTCAGTTTTATGAAACAATAAATTATCTAATCGGGAACCAATGAGATTTTGGAGCTCATTTTATCTCTTTATTATATTGTCCCTATCCTTCTTCAATTTCAAGATTTGATCCAAGACTACCAAAATTGGACCATGTAAAGAACTTGTAAGATTTACTGTCACGTTGTAAGAATCAAAAATCTGAATTAAATTGTTCCTACAATCTAATAGTTGCTTGTCTATAGATGTTGTGAGCTTATCAAAATCTAGACAAGTCTTATATACACTAGATCCTTCCGCCAAAGTTGCATCAATGGATTGCAAGCCAGTTTGGAGTTTACCTTTATCAATCTCAATCATTTGCAAAAATGTTAACTTCCGGGCTGCAACAAAATTTTCTTTAGCCTTTGTTAATGAAATTTTCTATAATGAATCATAGTGCTTTGGAATAAAATTGATAATCTCTTCCAGTTTACCAGATGAGCTTGCTCTCTCTTGTACTTGAAATTTTGGTACTAACTGGTTCAAAACTTCAAAACTGCGTTCAATTAATTTTCTGTCTTTTGACTCTTCCTGAGCCAATTCCTAGGTTGCTTGAGTCTGAAGAGCTGCTGCCGCCAAAATTTTCTCTGTTGGTGACATTTTGTGACAGATTTTGTCAAAACTGAGAGAAATTTGTGACAAGATCCCTTTGGCTATAGTTGTAGTGTCAATTGCCAAGCCGAAAGAGAGTTATGTCACAAATTTCTTACCCTTGTCTTCCGGTGAGATAACCTTAGAATATTTTAACTCCATCTCTTATGCACCAGTGGATTCATCACTTGGTTCCCTATTTGGATCCTGTACCTCCTCTGCACCCTTATTAACTATATCCTTATCTATATGTGCCTCTGTGTCCTCTACAATGTGTACATTTTCTGGCGGTAAATCCTCCGCAGCAAAATATGACTCACTAACTGGTACAGTGGTAGCATGTTTCTCAGTATGTACAGTTTGTTGTTCTTGCAGTTGCTGATCTTTTGGCAACTAAATATTCTGAGATTGCACAAAACCAAGACTCATCTCATAACCCAAACTTAGAAGAATCCTTACTCAAATATCTACAGTTTCCTTCCGAATCTCCTCAAACCTTTCCAATATTAGGTTGTTTATTATGTGCTTAGGATTGAATTCAAATGATATAGTTTTATTAATCAGATCAACCATCTCTAGAGGGGTTATTGTGGGACAAAGATTGACCAATTTTGTCTCTTTTATCTGTCGATCCAGAGTCTGAGCATGTAATTTTTTGGCCTCTAACTTATCATACAATTCTTTAGGCAAAATTTTCTCAAGCTCAATCAATGCCCTACTAAAAGAATCAAGATATAAAAGAATTTCTTCCTCAATTTCCTTCTTATCCTTCTCCTCAAATCCATCAAAGAATAAAGAAATATTATCTAAACTCCCCATTAATAATCTGATCAATTAAATCTTGAGCTTCCGACTTCTTCTTACCAGTTCTCCTTTTTGCTTTCGATTGGGACTGCTCATTTGACTTGGGTTTTCTCCTATGTACAATTGTTATCTTGGGCTTCCAGGAAGTCTCCTTGACATGTTCTTTCTTTTTCTCCTCCTTCTCCCTCTCTACACCTTTCTTATTTGGAATTTCCATCACATAGTCATCTAATTTTGTTTCTTCAGAAGAAACAATCATGTATATTTGGGAGATGAAATCACTTTTGAAAATAAAGTTCTTGCACAAATCGCCTTGAACTCTAAATCACTCTAGAAATTGGTCATCTGAATGCTCAATCCTTGTGTGACGGAGATAGCTTTACTTTTTCCCTTTTTATCACCATTAACCCTAATTTTTCACTATTATAAATGTTGTCAGGAAGTGTTACCCATTCACATAGTCTATGAGTAGGTTCTAGTAAACGCCTAAAATTTCATGAATACCTATCTGCAATCAGAATTCTCTGACTATAGATCTAATCCAAGGTATTTACATGATATTCAATGATTTGCCTCCCCCTAAGGCAAAGTTCCTTAGTTAACAGTTGTATCTGCTACCAGTGTAGGACTTGATGACTCTACTGGGTGATCTGTTGGTTGTGTATCCGATCTTCTTACCCATATTTTCTCATGATGTTTCCTAATTATCTTCCAATTTTACCTTTAACTTCTCATCTGCATTTACATTAGTTGTCGGTGGGTTCTTACTTCTCCAATATTTAGCAATATGTCCAATCTTTTTGCATGCATAACAAGCATTATTGTTCTTTTGAATTGCTTTGTTAAACCCTATATTTCCTTGATTTCCTTTTTATCTGCATTGGTTAGCCATGTGTCCAAATTTTCTACATGCATGACATCTTACATTTCCAAGACCGGTGAATCATGTATTGTTTTAATTATTCCTATTTCTGTACTTACTAACCATATGACCATATTTATTGCAAACAAAGCATGTACCATTGAATTTGTGAGCATTAGGTTGTCTTACTGGTGATCTCTGGTTCTAGTTGTTGACATGATTTTGCTTCTATCTAGATGATTGATCTTATTGTGTAGTGCTGGAGCCTTCTCCTTCTTTATAACCAAGACCTCTCCTGTCATTAGCAGCTCTCTGATTCTTCGGCAATTTATCAAGTTTAGCAGAGCTATCCTTGAACTTGTCCTTGTACTCATTTGTAATAACCAGGTCATCTCTCATGATTATAACCTGTCTCTCAAGTTCATGTTCATTGTTTCGGGACTGGGTCAACTCAAGTTTCAATATATCATTCTCATGAGTTAATCTGTTGCATTCATCAAATATTTCCTTCAATGATTGAGCTAGATTTTCTTCATTTCTCTTTCTATCCTCAATCTCCTTGCACATTCTCATGGTTAGGGATTGCATCTTATTCTTCAAGATAGTGTTCTCTTGAGTGAGTTTCTGACATTGATCCTTCATAGCATCTTCCTCATCACTATTCTAATTTTTGCAGATGATCATAGAGTTCCCTTCTCTTACCCTTAACAATTGAAATCTTTCCTTGAAATGAAATGATTTGTTCTTTGGCTTGATATAGTTCATTTTTTAGTTTACTATTCTCCATCTTCTCATTATCAAGATCCTCAAGAGCAATTTGAAGTTGCTCCTACAGACCAGTTTCCATTGATTCCAAATTCTGGATCTACCTCAAGTGGTTAAAAGTAGTCCAAGGAACCAAGATCTAATACCAAGTGTTGGAATCCAAGGACACTAAGAGGAGGGGGGTGAATCATTTTTCTATCAGTAATGGCAGTTTTGAACTTATTGATTATTAATCGGTTAACAGTAAATAAAATTAAAGTGCATACACCAAATAGAACATAAAGAGGAAACACCATAACACCAATATTTATACATGGAAAACCCTACAAAGGGAAAAACTGTTGGTATTATGGATGTTGCATTGGTTTTGTCATTGATGTCAACACTTATCCATGGAGATCTTTGGTTATGTTCACCGGCATGTTCAGTGACTTATGCACAGTCGTCGGTATCTGGTTCACCGGCAGGTTATATTGTTCACCGACACTGAGGATGATCTGTTATCATTTGGAGATTACCTGGTTATGTTGAAGACATTGTTTGGACACTTGGTTTTGGTGATTTGACTATTGGTACAATCGAGTTTGCATATTTGCTGTTATCGGCAAATAGGTCTAGGTTATGGACCGGCAAGCATTATCTATTCCAGATCAGCATGACACATTATGGAGATGTTTTATTGATTGGTTATTATTGTAAAGGCATTGAGCCAACATCATGCATCACATATTGATTCATTTTTAATTGATTTAATTGTAATATTCTTAGTGAGCCAACCTACACATTTGGTCTTAGGTTTTGGTATATATGTAAGATCTCATTTGCAAGATTATGTAGAGAAGGTGAAAAAGGATTGTAATAAGGAATATGCGAATATAAGTAGAGCTATACATGCAGACATCATTTGAAGATTCAAGGAATGTATGATAAAGACAATCAGAGCTTAACCGCTACCGAATCCAGCATATGAAGATGCTATTTTGAGCAGTACATTATCATTGGATTTAACCATCCAATTGTAGTTGGTGTGACTCCCATTTTGTGATTGAGAAGTGAGCTCTAGGTAGTTGGCCTTTCTGCATGTGCAGACCCCATTTGTACACACATACAATCTACAGTAGTATCATCTAATTGTGGGTAAGGTTTCCCACCATGGTTTTTCCCTTACAGGGTTTCCACGTACAAATAACTGTGTTATGTGTTGTGGATGTTATTTGTCTTTTGTTTCATGCATTAAAATTTACCGGTACTGTTATTAACTGGTAAACTGTCTATCGGGATTAAGTTTGGTTTACCAATATTATGCACTAAGTTTGGTTAAAGTATGTTTGGGTTGAAATTAATAGACAATTGATTCACACCCCCCCCCTCTCAGTTGCCTCCGGTTCCTAACAAAAACCATGGTGGGGATGATACCCACAATATCTATATACTTGATCAAGGTATACAAATATTACATGAAGGGGATTGCACATGCCATCAGGCCAACCGCCTAGAGATCACTGCTCCAACATAGAATGGGAAGTCTCACTGACCTACAAAACATTACAAAGTAATCACATATTATAATGAACTTATAAGATGCATCTGACCATGCTGGATAAGTTCTGGTTCATGCTCTGATAACCTTCACTGTGTACCGGTTTATTGACACTCTATTTTGCCCTGTTCGGGTACTGGTTATGCTGTGCACATGAAATTGCACACAGACACTTCTAATTGCTAACCAAAATGCATATCGATAATCACTGAATAATTCACAACCAAAAATTTGCATTCCAAAAACATATATTGATCTATCACTGAAAGGATCTCCTTAAATATCCTTCTATCCTCCACCATGTTGGCTTCAAGAAAAGTATAAACATATCGGCTATCAGATCATAATGAATTTCAAACATAATCCCAATGATTATGTCGGCCTTCACATGTTACCATAAAATCCATGAAATAAATAATCGGGGCCTTAAGATCTCCTAGCGGGTTCTATCCATTATCAGGTTTCAAATGCATGCTATTGGGATCAGTTACTGGGATCAGGGTTTAGCCGATTGTGAAGCAAAGTGAATGTCGGCTAAGTGAAATGAATGCCAGTTAACCCAAACAAAACAAAGAAATGAATTCGGTAGAATATTTACACCTGAAGATGAGTTCCAATCACCTAAAGAAGAGTTGCCATCAATGACAACCCTAAAAGCCACTAACCTTGTTGGCATATGATGAAGCGGTGACAAAGTATGTTGTCATTGATGTCAATATATGCTCAAGTAGGTACACCGGTATGAAGATTGGAAGCAGTTTTAGTCATTTGGGATGGAGTGGACCAGTGTCGGGGTTCACTAAGTGTTACTACCAGTTGGTAGTCTCTATTTAGTTTTAGGGTTTTCATATGATCTATGTGGTGCAACCAATGGTGTTTTGTGAACGTTAAGAATAAGGATCATGATGCCACATCAGCTGTGTGCACGTGAAGGATTTCCTTGAGGATTTTGCGCATGGATTTGAATGCATTGAATGCCTACCTTGGTAATGTGCAATTTTCTGAGTGATGTATGAAGAGCGCGTGATGGGTTACCATTTTCCAAATGCGATGAAGATCAGACGATGCAGAGTGACTTGAGATCTATTTAGATCATTTCATTCTTTGTAAAGTGTTTGGATGGTTAGGATTGGACTGCTTGAATTTGTAAACCTAAAATACTTAGGGTTTAGGGTTTATGTTACCAACCTAATTCTTGTCTATAAGGTTGATGAGTTTTGATATTGTTGTTGTTGGCAAATATTGTTTTTGTGTCTGCATGTTAAGATTCTTGCCAAACCAGAGTATGAAACCTACAGAGTGTGATTGCAAAGGAGAGGAGTTGAAAAGGATCTGCCTTAGCAAGTAGTGCTCTTATCAGATCAAAGCTTTACCTGTTGAATTCTAATCATTTCAATAGAAGGAAAATCCCTTGACCGGGTAGCTTTAATAGGCTTGTTGTAAATCCTCTAACTAGGTGACTCAAGTTCATTGAGTTCTTTAAATCCTCTAGCAAGGTAACCTTTAACAGGGTATATAGCCATCCCTTAACTGGGTGATCTTTAACAGGATTGATTCCTAGAAGAACCTTATTGTAAAGTCTTTAACCGAACTAGGCTCCTAAAAGAGCGAGCTTCAAAAGAGTTCAAAACAAGCTTGTGGGTATTCATCCCCACCATGGTTTTTCCCATTTGGATTTCCACGTGAAAAATTTGTGTGTCATGAGTTGTGCATTTTTCATGTGATGATTCAGTATTCTTGTTTAAGTGATTTTGCATGCAAAGCTAATGGTTATGGTATTACTGATACAACACACACATATGTATATGGGTGAAGTAGTTATCAAGTGTTAAATGATATTTGAAGTATTTAGTTTTACTGGTTTAAGTTGTCTGAAGTCTTATTGTGTTTAACCGATATTGCCATGGTTAAGTTCAGTAATGAAGACAACCGGTTAGAATTGTTTTAACTTGATAAGTTGTGGAGAAGCTTTTGTATGTACTGATTCACCCTTCCCCTCTCAATACTAGTTAGGGTATTTATTGTTAATCATTATTCATCAAACCCTTACCAGATGAGTGCCAATTGCCAACAAATTATACTTTGATGTTTCTTGTATGCAGCATGGATTAGGGGTAGGCAATATGCCTACCCCTAATCCATGCTGCATACAAGAAACATCAAAGTATAATTTGTTGGCAATTGGTACTCAGGGAGATTGCATCCCTAAGTCCTACAAAATAGCCTTTACATGCACAAACAACATAGCAAAATACAAGGCTCTTATCACTGAACTTCATTTGTGTATTCAATGGAAAGTCATGAAACTGCAAGTTTATGGAGATTCCCAACTTGTCATAAAACAAGTAAATGATGAGTACCAGATAAAAGATGGCAAGTTTATCCCTTACTATCAGTTAGTTAAGGACTTCAAGAAACATTTCACCTTCATCCAATTTGAACAGGTTCCTAGGAAAAACAACTGAGTTACCAACACAATGGCTACAATTGTTTCTCTCCTACATATATCTGCAAATAGTAAAAAATGTGAGTTCTTGGTTGAGCACTTGTTAGTGCTAGCATATGATGTTCCTAATTTAGACATGGTGTGTGTGCTTGTTGGTCCTGATTCTCCATGGTACCAGGACACCTTCACCTACCTTCGATATAACATCATTCCTCTTCACCTTGCCAAAACCCAACAACAAACATTCATCTATTGATCTGCTCACTAGACTATCCTGGGTGATACCCTATTTCGAAGGCACTTTGACGGAACTCTCCTAAGTGTTTAGATAAAGAGGAGGATGAACAAGCACTACATGAAGTGCAAAAAGGTATTTGTGGAGCACACTCAAGTAGCCTCACTTTGGTTAAGAAGCTCTTTCATAAAGGATACTACTGGCCAACAATGGAATAAGATGCTTATCACTATGTGAAGGGGTGAACTCACAATGTTGGTTCCCACTTTTTTGTACATCCGGATTTTTGCTGAAATCGTACATTTTTTAGAAAATATAATGATTTAAGCTTTAAGAGGTCCCATTTTAAGTAATAAATTGAAGAGAGTTAGATCAAAGGCTCTTAGATCAAAATTTCTTGGATAGAACCTCTCTATTTCTAAATCATACATGCAATGGAGTCTCCTATGCATCTATCAAATGCTAATAAAAAAACCAATTTTACATTAGCTTTTGGGGGGTCAAATGAATTCATTGAGAAGTTTTGTTTTTTTAAGTATTTAGCCCTTATTATAAGCTTTCCAAATAGTATAAATTTTAATATATTTAATTTTATTAATATATTTTAATTTTATTTCTTATGAATGTAGGGTTTTCACGGAACATGAACTTCTTTATTCAATGCTTATGGAAAAATAGTAAACATCACCCAAAAAATTCTGAAAAATATTTACGCACTTGGTATTGAAGTCCTCTTTCCAAAAAAATAAAATAAAATTGATTTTCGTTATATATACAACAAGTTATGTAATATCAAATGGACATATGTCAAAATTACAGTTAACTCGACTTCAAATCTTAATAAAATATGAAATATTGAAGTTACAAAACTAATTGCAAACACTAGATATGGATGTTACAAAACCAAATTTGAAAGAATCACGTTCATTTCTATCGCGACACTTGAAGATCTGTTTATATCTTGATTTATCTATCATGATGTTTGCGAGCCCGTGTGCATTGATATACCTATTATCTGAGTGTCTAGTCCACCCCTTGGATCTTCACAACATCCTGATTCTTATAATCGGTGGTGTAGATCATCCTTGGCGATATGAAACTAGGTTTTCTCTCCACTTCTACACAACAACAAATCCACACCCCCCCATCCCCATCCATTTCCATCATTCGCCATTTTGGAGACTTCAATTTATTCACCCCCCCTCTCTCTTCTATCTAGTCCTATATCATTTTATTATAGTTAGCTCATTACAAACAATTGTTCCTTCCCATCCCATTTGCATTAGCATATACATATATGTTGTCATTGCATTCATATTTTTCATTATCATTATCATTATCATTTAGTTATATTTTCATTATCATTATCATTTAGTTACATTTTCATTTTAATTATGCTTTAGTTGCATTTTCATTATCATTATCATTTAGTTGCATTTTTCATTATTATTATCATACTTAGGTGCATTTGTCATCATCCTAATTCATTATAGTTGCATTGATTCCATGTTATTATTCATTAATCATTTAATTACATTATAAGAATTTTCATAAGCATTCCTATTTAGTTGCATATTACATTTGTATTGGCAATCATATGTGCATTAGGTCCATTCATTATATTTCATATAAAATCATTGTAAATATTATATACATTCTCATTTCACATCATAATAAATATAGACATTTCATTTCGCAATTGTATTCATCAGGTATCCATCTCATAATCACATTCATTAAATAACCATTTCATCCCACAAATGCATACTCATCATACATCAATTCATTAATTCATAATATTTTAAATCCCATCCTACATACATAATAGGTTAGATATAAGCATGACACATCACATAATCACACACATCACCTTAATATTATGCATCCACCCTGCACCCACAACATGTTAGAACCATAGCATATAAACATGTGCATACATATCATATAGACATACATATTGCATCACAAAACATATTAGGTAATCATCATCATCATCATAATCATAAATCATAAAACCATCCATCATAAATCATAAAAAAAAAAGTAGCCCATAATAAAGTCCATATATGCATCGCTGCCAAAAATCATGACTCATATATATATCAAAAATAATTTGTCCAATCATAATATAATGGTACATCCCTGAAGGGTCAAAAAATGTCACACATATACATATGAGAACTAGCCTATGGTCTTCCTGTCTGCAACACCTCCTCAGGGACCTATTGGTGGTCACCTAGGGGATCTCATGCCTATTGACTCCCCTGATGTCTGTGTTTGTGTGTTCCTAGATTGTATCCGCTCTAAATAGTTGGGGGCTCTTTGATCCTCTAGCACTTCCCTCTCATACAAGCTCTTGCAGTACTGATCCTCCTTGAGTGACGTGTCAGATGCTCTATGGTCATCCATCGATTCTATAAAAAGATTCATCATTTGACCTAGATCAAGTGCTCATCTGGCCATATCTCTCTCCCCCTACAATCTAACAACCTTCGCCTTTGCCCAAGTTAGTTTGGCCCTCAATATCTCCAGCTTGTTATCCATCCTCTCCATCTCCTCCTCAATATGTCACATGGCTCCCCCACCTCTTGTTTCCTCTAACAACTCAGAGGTAGTCTTTGCCTCTAGCTATCTCACTCAGATATGGCAGCCTCTAGGTCCCTCCTTAGATAATCCCCCTCCTTCCATACTCAATCCAACTCCACCTATATGCTATCAGCCCCGACTCTCTCATGATCTACCCTCTACTTCTTTGTAGTCAATGTCTCCTCTAGGCTCTGAGCTTAGGCTCTCTCGGTATCCCCCTCCAAAATAGATTGATCAAAACTAGTCTGAGGTACTATCCCTACAACATTTGTGCCACCACTAGGTGTATAGTTGGCTATCTTGTTCCCTGCACTATTGATTATGGTGGTGATAGTGTATCTAGAGGTGTTTGTTCTACCTACCCTGATGGGTCCTGAACCTATATCGATACCTATATTTGTCTCCTCCCTCCCCTCCTAGGTATCCTTTGCTTTCCCCTGGCTCCTTCCCCTCCTCCTCCCTCCCTTGGACCAGCTCCCTCCCCTCCAGCAATCTCATCCACAAAGGGTGCAATCTCATCAGACTCTACTATCCATGGAATAGTCAACTGAATTAGTCTATGCACATCCCACCATGCCATCTAAGCACCTGTGCACCTAGGATCTGCTATCCTAGGCGCTCATCCCAGATGATTGATGTTTCCCCAGTCCAACTCAACTAGACCTCATATGGCCCGATTGCACCTCCCCATGTGGCACTCTCTCTGGTGATCCATAGATGGATGTGCTCATACCCTACTATGTCCTATCGGATCCCAAACTAGCTCATGACCCTATGTGGCAAATACTAATCTAGCCAAAGAGCCAACACTGTGTCTAGACCCAAGAATTTTTTTTCCTGATGTCATCTCTCACAATCATGGAATGGCCGCCATGTAAACTTCATAAGCTCATCAAAGATCCATATCCAAAACCATATAACATTGACCTGGGTATAATGCAAGAGCCCCCTATACCTATCAATGTAGGGGTATCACCTCCTCCTGTCATGCATGCCAATGGGTCGTGTCACTTCTATGTGCTCCCATGCTTATATATGTAGGAGCATCATGTTGATCCTAAGGTTCTTATAACCTCGGTACACGCACATATGCATATCATGATACAAGTAGCCTAATATAGCTGCCCCCATGCATACTAAACACCATCCCCAATCATATAGTATAGACACCTAGACCATCTTATGGAAAAACTATATGCTCAAGTCTGGCATCATTTTCCCACTAACTAGGCCACATATAAACAAAATGAGATGCAAAATCCCTTGATGTGGCTCCATCGCTCGCTCCAACACCATCCATGTCCAGTCCATGGGTAGATCCTTTGTATCATAAAAGTTGTCTAGGTACCACTCAAACCCCTCTAGCTTGTACTTCAAAATCACACCATGGATAGTAACCTTTAGGATCCACCATACATCTAGAAGAGTGATACTGGCTTCACCTGTCGATAGGTGAAAGGTGCACGTCTCACTGTGCTAACACTCCACCAGTGTAGTGTGGCTTTGAATATAAGGCCACTATTCAATGAACCATAGCTACGTGGCTTTGAATTTTAGGCCACTATGCAATGAACCATAGACCAAGCCATGATAGTTTAGTCTGATCAGCCCTGGTCAGGTAACTCTGCAACGCCATCATGGGAGGCGAGTGCTCCCATGACCCTAGGATTGAAAGATCCTCCTGCAATCATTCAAAACACTCCATTAGCCCTAACCTATTCTTACCTAGTAGCCTTGGAGCATCTTTTCAACACCCCATAACCCTGCCTTATACTTTCATTTTCTTCTTATTCCTAAAACTGCAAACCCTGCATCATTCCAGAAGGTGGAGATGTCGTTTCATTGTCTCCCCATGTGCCCCCCTTTCTCCATAATGGAGATGCTAATTTTTAGATCAACATCTCCATGAACATTACCTATTTATGTCGATGATGATCGTCTTCATAAAGGATGATCACTAGCGCAGACGTCAAAATGGTGATTGGTGTCTGCGCCCTGTTGAGGTTTTCCCCCCATTAATGACCCACATTAAATGCTAATCTACTAAAAGACATTGTCAAGCTCAGGGTAATTACTGGTAGGCCACACTCTAGTGGTTGTTGGAAGCTTAAGACCCTCTCAGTGTGGTTCTTATGGTGCGGAATGCATTCCATCGCTTTGCTCTCTATGGGCTCCGTGAATTGTGTGTGTGACAATGACCCCTCCTTGGGCCCCATGTGGCTTATATAGGGCCTCCTTTTGCCCTTCTCTTGCCTTTTCTCTATCCTTCCTCCCTCTTTCTCCAAAATTCTTTTTACCTTCTCCTTTTTTCTTCATTTCTCTTTCTTTCTTGCCATTTTCTTCTTTTTTCGAGAATTTTCTCGAATTTTTTTTACAATTTTCTATTCAAAATTCACGAGGGGGCATGCATCACCCGCGTCTTCTTGTTAGGCCATCTTTTTTTGTCTTTTATCCATCGCCAATTTTTCCACTACCTAAAAGAGGGGCAAAATGTAGGCATTTAAAATTAATGAAATTAAATATTTAATTAAGTTAATCCTTTCTACATAATTAATTAATTTAATTATGTTTACCCTTATTACTCTTAAAAATAATTAAATCAAATTTAATTAATTTGTCAAAAAGTTAATTATTTGTCCATTCTTCTAAAGTTCTTCCAATCATTATTTCTTCTAATTTCCACTGAGTTAATTAATCTTAATTAATTAACTTAACCAAGGTGATTCCTACAAATCAATTTCTCTAATCCTCATCTAGCTTAATTAATTCCTCTAGAATCATTCTTATCATTATCTTTCAATTTTATATTCCTCCACTCATTCTCTATCCTCATGTCACGTCCTCCTAAATTTTCCACTTGCACTATAATTTCTCATTAATCCACCTAATCACCCTTCTTAATCATTTGCGCATTTCTAATCCCCAATATTAGGAGCAAGTCAACCATTTGCCATAAATGGTTTTTCCCTCTCACCTTCCAAACCTTAAATGCACCAACTTTGGTCATGTCAAAGTATTTCAAATCCCTTGCACATCCCCATGCCCTCTCTTCTTGAGGAATTTTTAATTCCTTTGTCCTTTATTCTTCCCATGCACCCCTTATTCTTGGAATTTTAAATTCATTTTAATGTACTTGGGCCTCTCTTTCCCATGTACATTGTAGGATGTGGAGACAAGAAATGCCTTTATGGCAAATCTTTTGAACCGCACACCTTTTCCTCTCAATCCTCTCCCACCTTCTTTGAATCTCCACCCTCCATTCCAAATCAATATTGACCCTTAATTTGGACCCCCTCCAATCTATAAATTTTGAGTCTCACCTTTTCAAAATTCATCTCATATTTTATGAAAGTTTATGATTCCCATATAGCTTTAGAAATCATACATACTGAGCCAATTTCAACTATCATAGCATCCAGCCATTAAATATCTTTTGTTGTTGTTGTAGTGGAGAGAAATCCACATCCCTTCCAAAGAACCAATCCAATCAAGTGAGGAAGGGGCACATTCTTCTCTCCATCAAAGGTTCATTCAAAGGAGCAAGAGAATATTTTGAAGGTATTAAGGTTTATTTCTTGAATGTGTGAGTTATTTCATGTTCATTTGGATTAAAACTAACTATTAGTATTCCCAAAACCTTTCCCTTGGTTAAGATACAAGGTATGGTTAAAAGATTATGTATAACTACCTTTTGTATGCCTAAGTGGGTGAAGGATATTTAATCACCCTTAGAGAAAGGATGGGGATCATCACGAGGGAGACGGGCATGGACATGAGAAGAGGTCAAATTTGCTATCATTGTCAAGATCTTTGAGATAAGTAACTTTTAGGGTTTGTTTGGTTACCCTAGAGTTGTAGGGTCAAGTTATTATTATGATGATGATGCGAGTATCTGATTATCCAACTAGTTTGGTTATTGTTACCTCCTCATGATTATCCATTTTGTTGAAATCTAATTAAGGACTTTCAAGAGGACTTATAATGATAATTGAGTAAATAATTTGGGTTGGGAGTAGTTTATACTCAACCAAATTTACGCTCATCATTATATATATATATGAGAAGAATTTATGTATATGTATATGTATATGTATATGTATATGTATATGTATATGTATATGTATATGTATATGCATATGTATATGTAATGGATGGAAAATCAGGGTTTCACAAGTTAAGCCTTGTAAAGTAGGAAATGACCAAACTTTCCATACAAAAAATTAAAGGAAGGGAGAAATGAATTGATCCAATGCATGAAGATTGAATGTAGCTCGATTTTTTGTTCTTTGTCTAGTTGAAATTTATTTGAATGTATTTGAATTCTAGATCTAGGGTGAATGATGAATAATTGATGTGAAATAGTAGATACAACAAGATAAAAAAATGGAATGCAGACATGAAGCTAAGTCTAAGTAGAGGAAATCAAGGAGCACTTGGGGTAGCAAGTTCATCCTGTAAATACAAGATTGTGCTACAATTTGCATCTCGGTCCTTGATCTTAGATGTAGACAAATTGGAATATTTTAGAATCAAGATATCACATAGAATCTATTCCCATAAGCTCATCGAAAATCCTCACACTAATATATTTGGGCTAAAATTCCGACAAAGGTTTCCGAGAGAGAAGGTATATTGTGATCAAATTTGATTTTTTTTTTGAAAAAATGCCCGATTTCGTCGAAATTCTGACAATAATGCAACATTTGGTTTCGACGGAGAAGGAATTGGCAATGACATTTGGGTTTTTTTAAGAAAAAGTGCCCGCGTTCGTTGAAATTCTGATGACCGCGTGCATTACTTCAAAAAAAGAAGAAAAGACCAAGTCATTTCATAAATCCCATGTCTTCGTCCCGTCAACCTTTTCCATTACTTTGTCCCGCTTCTTCGTGCTGCCTCTACCATTACAAAATCCTGCCTCTGCAGGGAACCAACTGTGGAATGAAGTGGTGCTGTAGGAGCAGCTATACTAGGTGACGAGAAACTTTCCAGCTTCATGGTAGGAATTTTGTTATGTTTTTGTGTTTGCCATCTATTTAGGGGCATTTTCAAGTCTGGGCATTATTTAATGTAATAAGGGCATGTTTTGGGCCCATTTGTAAGCCGTTTGGCATTTTGTTAGGGGTGTATGGGTTTAGGATTTAAACCGATAATGAGGGAGAACAATCCAATGACAATGAAGGCCTACCTACACCCCCTGGTAACATTTCTCTCCAGTAAAGTTGTTTCTCATTTGTTTAGCTTCCTTCCAAGCACCGGTTGAACTACCCAACCTCTCTGATTAGCCTATTGTTACCATCCAAATTAGTTAGGTATGAAGGATAGCCTCACCCCCGGTAATGAGGGAGAACAATCTAGTGGGGTAACAAGATAGAATTAAGTGGGGTTCCCTAAGACCCTCCCTCTCTTCAATTGGACTGTTGAGAACCTAACTTCCCCAACCAGGGGTGAACTACCTCCATCCTTTGGACCGGCTTCAATCCCTCTTCCCTGGGATGGAGCGTAATAACTTTGGGTCGATCCTCCGACCAGAAAAAAATCAGATGTAATAGATCTTCTTCAACCATAGAATAGTAGGGGCCCTGGCATAACCCCTCTCTCCATTTATCATTGTTCTCGCAGACATGACTGTAGAAGCGACCAACGTCTATTTAGCTAATAAACCATCGATCAATTGATCATTTTTCTCATAGACATGACTGGTGAAGTGACCGAAATCAATGACCCTAACCTACACTGCACATTGAATGAAGGTTATCCCGGAATCTAAAGCAGTGAAGGTGAGCCTCCATCTAGAATGGGGAACCCCTACAAGGAGAGGTGTTAGTTGTTCCTCACTGCTTCCCTTCATCTGGCAGAGGCAACAAAGAAATCAGCCTCGGTTATAGATCCATCTCGTGATCCTATGGGAAACTACTACTATAGTTTTCCTTCACTGCTCTATGCTCCGATATCTACTACTACTCAAATTGAGGTGAATATGTACAAATTGAGGTGATATCCCTGCTGCAGAATTGTGAGAGCACTGTGTAGTGATCGAGTGCTATTTTTTGTCAGTGTTTTGGAAGGGAGCATAAGTGTACCGTTTGGAATGTGGTATAAAATGGTGAAAGATGATAAGATAGGGAGGTAAGATAGGGAGGTAAGTGATGAAGGATGTAATGGTGAAAGAGTAAGTTAGGATATGTTAGGGGTTTGGAAGGTAGGAAAGTGAAAGGCAGGAGATAAATTAAGGATGTGAAGGATGGAAAGGGGTTAGGTAGGTGAAGTAAAAGTAAGTGTGTATGAGGTTAAGGTTTAGGATAGGATGTAGGAAAGTGGAGGAGGCTAAGATAGGGGATATGAAAGGTAGATGGAAGGTAATAATGATAGGAAGTGAGGTAAAGGTTATGAGGTGTGGGTTAGAAAATAGGGTGTAGGAAATGGAAGGAAGGGTCATATCACTTTGAGAGTTTTCACCAAGATGAGTAGCATGAGTATGGACCTCAAATATTACAAGCCATGAGGATCCACTTGTAGTAGAGGAGCATATACTTGCATCTTTGGAGCTTTTTAGGAGTTCGCCTTGAATTTGGGAAATACATATAGAGGAGATAGAATATTGATCAATACACATTACCTAGCCTCATCATGCATAAATACAAGAGGTATAGACTATAGCAAGCACATATCATGAGCCATAGGATCATATTCGAGAGTTGCTTCATCTCCAATCCTCTACATTTTTAAGATCCACAAATGGGGTTGAGGTTAAGTCTTGGTTACTTAGCTTGGACTTATGCTTTGGGTTGCATCTATATGTGAGCAACTTAAAGGCATAATTTTCAATGCAATTTTTGAGAGGACTTGATTCCACCTTGTGGTAATGGGAGGATAAAATGCACCAACTCACATTGGAAACCCTCTCCAGATACCATTTTGGAGTGCTTCAAAGTATTTCAAAATATTTTTGACAGAGATGCATAGATGAGTTTCACAATTTACATAATAAGGTTTCATAGTGGCTCAACATGAGAGTTAGTTTTTGGAGTTCTTGTAGTTTGTATATTACATTCAAGACAAGTTGTCAATTATTTCATTAGGGGTGGAAAGCCCAAAATTTCAGCTTTCCTACACATGGCCAATCCAAATGACTTTAGGGTTGCTATGGCAAAGTCTCTTATGGAAAAGGAGGTACATGGGAGGACACAAGAGGCATTAGAGAAGTTTGTAACCAACTATGGCAAAGTCTCTCATTTTAGGTATGAGAGATTATAGGGCTATCAAGCTAGGCCTTCTATGACTCAACAACCTTTTAGGGGAGAATCTAGTGTTTTTATTAATTAGGATCTTCTAATCATGGTGGGGCCTATACAACATAGAGTTATATGAGAGGCACATGTTATGTATATGTTAGTATCAGACAGAGAGTGCACACAAGGTTTTAGAGTAGGTGGACACCATCCTAGGATGTCACAGTAGATAGTTGATATGTGGGTCTTTACCCTCCCAACCACTCAACATATACCACCATGGGTCTTTACCCTCCCAAACACACAAAGGTCAAAGGAAGATTCACTACTGCAACACTCACTTTTTGTGACAGTCTCAAGCACTTAGGATAGTCACTCCTTTTGTGGCCATTCTTCTTCACACAACACTCTCTAACATTAATTATGATGATAGTGTATCTCCTTAAACCTTCCACCAACACCTAACTCAATACCAAACTCTTTCCCAATCTCGCTAATGGACTAATTAACTCAACTCATTGTGAAATTGTGATGGTCAATGCAAGGTTTAGGACAGTAGTAATTAGGATCTTCTAATTATTGTGGGGCCTAGCCAACATAGGGTTATATGAGATAGGGGTAAGTTAAATAGTGATTTCTCCTTCAATTCTTGATGAGTGCTTCATTGCCTGTTCACTTGGAATTGAATTGATTTTATAATTAAGAAATGAATTGTTTGGTTAGATGCCTCAAAGAAATGTGGTCTAATGAAATACTATGATTGCAAGATATGCACAAACAATGTTTATTGAAATGGATTTACAAAATTCCAATGAAATCTGATCGGTGGGTATAAAGTCGGACCCTACAACGGCTAGCAGCCTTTACCCTCTACAACTTTTGCCAGCATTCTTCCAGTCTATGCAAAAATGAGAGCTTGACAATTTTCTCTCACTTTTAGCTAGCTAAATTTTTCAAGAATTTTATTTCTAGATTTAATATTTCTTTTCTTGCATGAATCTATTAATTTTGAGATAACAGATCTTGCCTTCATGAATTGATCCTAGTTTATCCCTTTAACCCTGATTAATTTATTTAGAGTGTTTAGTTCCATTTTAATCCTTTCTTTTACAATTAAATATTATTAAAAAATTATATTATTGTTCCAAATTTTGTGGATATTTAGGACTACAAAATTTTTACTAGAGCATGCATCTTGGTACTTCTTACTTTTAGAAGCTCACTCCTCCAATGTTTGATAAGATAGATATGAATGATTGACCTTAAACTACATGTTTTTAAAGATGAAGGTGCATTCGGAGTTTAGATGATCTTCCATGACCAAGTCAAAGGAAAGTGATATAAACCTATTTTAAAAATTATGTTATCATTATACTCAAGCCATTTGGAAAATATAAAAAAATATATCCAATCTCTTAACTATTTTTCTCAAACCTAGCATTTTGTTTGTCCATGTGAGTGCTCCATTCCTAGAACTAATAAATTAAGAGTGTATTCATGTAGATAAATGAATGAAAATCAATTTATGATAGTAAACATTCACATAGCATGTATAATTAATTTATTTATGATGGACTTTTAAATGTAATAAATTATCTCTTATAGTTATCTCCTAAAGGTGGGGCAATTAGGTCCATATATGATGAAAATCAAAATAAATAGTTTGAAGATATTATTAGTTACCTAAAGGATATTCCACTTGATTATTTGGTATATCATAACTATTTTGACAAATTTTGAAACCATTAGAGGTACCTTTTGCTTCTGTAGATGAGACATTCATTCATGTTGAAGTTGTGATAGCTTATTTGCCTATTTATAGACAACAAATTATCCATACAAATTATCATATATACTTGTAACCTCCATCCCAAACCACCTATTTCACTCTTCTTCCTTCGTGTACCTCTTTTATTCTTCCATTACCTCTTTGCTTACCTAAATTCAATCCAAAACATAGTGTATATAGCATCAAAAAAATTCCATATTTGATTAATATTATCCACAACATATCGAAAAGACAAATACCACACTTACTATTTCATCAACCAAAAATAATTTACTGACATATTCAAAGAGTTCAATAATGGAGAAACATCCATGCGGTGCTCTACACATCTCCTCGAAGGTTCAAGAAATACTTATCCTCTATTGGTCTAAACTTTAAATCACTTTCCATGCATGAAAATAATTGCAACCATACACAATTTCCCACCCAATAGATTCTCTCAAACTAGTTTACTATCTTAACGTAGGGTCAAGAAAAAGCGGGCCAAAATAGTAATCCAAGTGTCTTAAGAGCCTTCAAGACCATAGTGGTGAGGATTGAATTTCTTTCTCTAGATTAATTAGTTGGGGATTCTATTAGGACCTTTTCTTAATTAAAAAATAAATATAAAGATTACATCCCTAAATATTGCATTCATAATAGAATAAATTTCTGCAATATTGAGACTAAATTCATAATAGATTTATAGTGATGAATAAAGAAATATTTAAGATTCTCAAAAATTTGATGTTTTCTTTCTCCCAACTGTCATTGGATATTGGGTGATCTTTTAGGCATTATGTCAAACAGTTCATGTGCCTTGTCTAAGCTTACACATTTTGCATGCATGTGTACCTGGGCAGTTGCACTACAACATCTATACTCACTAGTCACTTTTGGTTGGAAGTTTCTAAATCCATTTCAAACACATTTTGTGCATATCTTGCAATCATAGAATTCCATTAGATCGCGTTTCTTTGATGCATCTCACCAAACAGTTCATGTGCTTTCATGTCTATACTTCCACATTTTCCAAACATGTCAAACAGAGCATTTCCAACCGTAAGCATCTGATATTAATTGCCCTTACCTTCCTCTTTGATGGAAGGCCATACTCTATTCCAAAGCTCCCATTTTGGCACAGGTAGAGAGTACATTGGCAAATAAAAATGATCAAAATGGAAACCTATTTGTTGCATTGACTGCATTGTGAGGATGCTTATGTATTTCATCAACAACATAAAGCAGGAAAGGACATGAGAATATCTCCTCAGGGAGGTATTCTATGACAGCTGCGAGGTAGATGAGAGTTTCTTATGCCATTTGCTTTGTTCTATGCAGTCAAACATGAGAACACTGTTTGAATTCAAATGCTAACGGTGATTGTCTTTTAACAAAAATGGATGGGAAGGGATGTCAAGGGAAGGAATGGGCCCATAGCACACCTAAGAAGTCAAAGCTTAGTGTGTGTTGTTTAAGGCTACCCCCTGAAGACATCATAATTGATTGGCTCTTCACTCCTAAGACCTTCAAAAGTATTTAATGGCTTCATTGAGTCCTTTGGTCTTCCAAATGCACCTGCACCAACTTGAATTCTCCTTCAATGCTTTATTGCTTGTTCACTTGGAATTGAATTGATTTTATAATTAAGAGATCAGTTGAATTGTAGGTAGACCCCTTCAAATGATAGGGTAGGCTTCCTTTTATACCTAATATATGTCTTGAAATCATTTTATCCTAATGGCTTTAAATTAAAGTACTTTCTCTTCTATCTGGTATTGGTGGAGCAGAGGTTGCATTGCATTGTCCTAGGATACATATTTCCGCAGATACAACACAAGTTAAATGTATCCCAGGTTGATGCAAAGCAACCTCTGCTCTAGAGATCACCAAAAAATAGAGAAATAATTTTAATTTAATGCCATCAGGATAAAAGTCTTTAATCAAGACAAATAAATGGTATGCAACTGGATCTATTTGGAATGCATTACCCAAACACCACAATCGATCAGTCAACTTTGAAAAGAAAGTGGTATGATGAAATATTTAGGCATAAAATAGATGAAATGCACTCCATACTACTGCTGCACAATATTTTGGTCAATGATATTTTTAAAATAGTAAAGGAAGGTGTATGGAACAACCAAATTCTTATCATTATAAACAATGAATATTTTAAGATCCTTTTATGATGCGTAAGTTCATAATATTTATGAAAGGTCTCGAAATGAATACACTTTAAACTGATTTTAATATACCTTGAAGTGTGCAATATGGAAGGTTTGTATTCTTAATCTCCTACCTATTTTTTAATTTAAAATATGATACCTTTATTAAATATCTCCTCTATTAAATATATTTATTAACTTGATTTCTCCTTCAATTATTGATGAATGCTTGATTGCCTATTCACTTGGAATTGAATTGATTTTATAATTAAGAGATCACTTGAATTGTAGGTAAACCCCTTCAAATGATAGGGTAGGCTTCCTTTTATACCTAATATATGTCTTGAAAGCATTTTATCTTGATGGCTTTAAATTAAAGTACTTTCTCTTCTATCTAGTATTGGTGGAGCAGAGGTTGCATTGCATCATCCTAGGATACATATTTCCGTAGATACAACACAAGTTAAATGTATCCCAGGTCGATGCAAAGCAACGTCTTCTCGAGAGATCACCAAAAAATAGAGAAAGAACTTTAATTTAATGCCATCAGGATAAAAGGCTTTCAAGACAGATAAAATTTGAGTTTGATTGTCATCATTTACTTTGCCAAATTCTTCACACATAACTCCTGAATCAATTTCCTACTCACAAGAATTTTATTAAGTCTCAAATATAGGGAAACAGAAGGCTTCAAATAGAAAACTTGTACATGCAACTAAATCCATTGACTAATCAGAAGAACAAAATTAAGAAACGGTTTGATCATCTGAGAGATGTTGTAGACTTGCAACTCACCAGCTACTTAGTTTTTGCAGGTAAGAATTTTTTTGTTTTGGTTATGGTTGTGGTGTTTGTAGGGAGACATTTACAAATTTATATCTATTTTCACTATTTAATGGTTTATGGGTTTGTAATGGTAATTTAATGTTCTTTCATATTTTTGTATATATTCTTTATAATAGCCTATTATATTGATTTGTTCTATTATGGATAATGGTGTGGGTCAGACGACTTTGCCGTCAATGCATGAAAGCATTGAATGAGTTCTACTTTTAAAAATTACATGAAACATTTTTAATTTATTTGATTCAGTGTTATTTGCAAAAAATGATTATCAATGATGTTTCCTTTCTCCAAGAATTGTCTAGGATCTTTCTATCAGATAATATGTAACATCGAATGACTAAATCTTTTCATTACAAATGCTTATTTTATTTAATTATTATCTGAGTGTGAATTAAAATTTATATCTGTATAGAAGCAGAATATACAAGCTGAAGAGTCATGTGCAAGCAAATTTCCTAAAAGAAAGCAAGCAGACATTATCTTGAATGACATGGACACAAGCTCATCAGCTGCCTAAAAGACAGCAATTGGAGAATGGTGGAGGAAAGTGTTTAAGGGTGATAAATAGATAGAGAGTATGCAATACAAACAAACAATGTCTGGAGTGTGTGATGTGACGTCTCTAATTTATGTCTAGAGGGACTAACTGGTTTTGGAGTTCCTGCGAAACCTATTGGGCCACGCTTGGAGGAAATCAATGTGTTCATGTAAGGAGCACCTTTTTTCTATTATGAGAATGATTCTTTTGCACCAAGGGATATTTAGAAGTCAATATCCAAAAATTTCTATAGTGTGGAACCAGAGTTGGCGGACTCGAAGTAATTTTCAGCTTTCAGAAGACCAAGAGGTTATGTACACAATCTCCCAATAGAAGGGAAATTTCAAACATTAACTCTTCCCCCCCATGACTATTCAAGAAGCACTTCCTTAGACAAAGGACTATTGGCCTCCATGGGATCAGAGAAAAAAATTGAAGCATAGACTCTAGACGATGTGGTGGTGTCCTTCGTGAAGAACTCTGCATTATAATTGAAAATTCATGAGGGAAACTGCAAGATAGTGAAGAGAAATACAATCTTGAAAAGTGGGAAGAATGGATCTTGGTTTGGGTGGGGCGAAGTCAGGTGGCTCCTCTAGAGGTTGACGAGATAGAAATCATATTAGGATTTGAAAAAGATCACACTCATGGAACTTCATGTGCAAGTGATCGATTGTGGTGTTTGGGTAATGCATTCCAAATAGATATAGTTGCATTCCAAATGGGTAGTGTCTTGATTAAATACTTTTATCCTGATGGCATGCAACTATATCTATTTGGAATGCATTACCCAAACACCACAATTGATCACTCGCACATGAAGTTCCACAAGTGTGATCTTTTTCAAATCCTAATATGATTTCTATCTCGTCAACCTCTAGATGAGCCACCTGACTTGGCCCCACCCAAACCAAGATCCATTCTTCCCACTTTTCAAGATTGTATTTCTCTTCACTATCTTGTATTTTCCCTCATGAATTTTCAATTATAGTGCAGAGTTCTTCATGAATGACACCACCACATCGTCTAGAGTCTATGCTTCAATTTTTCTCTTTGATCCCATGGAGGCTAATAGTCCTTTGTTTGAGGAAGTGCTTCCTGAATAGTCATGGGGGGGAGAGGTAATGCTTGAAATTGCCCTTCTATTAGGATATTGTGTACATAACCTCTTGGTCTTCTGAAAGCTAAAAATTACTTTGAGTCCACCAACTCTGGTTCCACACTATAGAAATTTTTGGATATTGACTTCCAAATATCCTTTGGTGCAAAAGCATCATTCTCATAATAGAAAAAAGGTGCTCCTTGCATGAACACATTGATTTCCTCCAAAGCGTGGCCCAATAGGTTTCGTAGGAACTCCAAAACCAGTTAGTCCCTCTGGACATAAATTAGACACATCACATCAGACACTCCAGACATTGTTTGTTTGTATTGCATACTCTCTATCTATTTATCACTCTTTAACACTTTCCTCTGCTTTTCTCCAATTGCTCTCTTCTAAGCAGCTGATGAGCTTGTTTCCATGTCATTCAAGATAATGTCTGCTTGCTTTCTTTTAGGAAATTTGCTTGCACATGACTCTAAAGCTTGTATGTTTTGCTTCCGTATAGATATAAATTTTAATTCACGCTTAGATAATAATTAAATAAAATAAGCATTTGTAAAGAAAATATTTAGTCATTCGATGTTACATATTATCTGATGGAAAGATCCTAGACAATTCTTGGAGAAAGGAAACATCATTGATAATCATTTTTTGCAAATAACATTGAATCAAATAAATAATAAATGTTTAATGCAATTTTTAAAAATAGAACTCGTTTAATGTTTTCATTCACCGACGGAAAATCTGGTTGACCCACATCATCTCTCACTGTCGGAATTCTAACGACAACTAATGAAAAGTTTGACAAGGATGTTGTATATCCGACATCACTTTCATGTCGAATGGTCATTGAGGAGCAATCATAACATTCGTTGGAAATCCGACGGACATCCGCCGATATTTGTGGTGAGGGGTGCAAATATAGCCACTGTCGAATGAGTTCATTACATCGTCGGACTACCGACGCAAATGGAATTGTCGGGAAGCCCGACGATGAGTTTTTGATGGCAAAGTTGGTCAGAAGTCCGACATTTGGTTGTTGCAAATCCGACAATTAGCCGTCGGAAATTAGGCCCAAATGTACTAGTGTCAATACCATGGTTGTTTTGTTCTAGTCCTTTGATTTTTTCCTTTGCAAAAGTCAAAATTGATCATCGTCATATCCTCTATCAAAATCTTTGTTTGTGGCTCCTAGATCTGTTTCCTACACACATCAAGCATATAAATAGTGTTGTTGATGGGGGTTTGCCTTAGGTAAAATCCTAGTTTTGGAATTAATACTTGAATTGAAACTAAAATAGGAAATGTTGAAGTAAAAACTTATCTTTAAAAGATAAGGCTAGTTCTTAATTTGAAATGCTTCAATTGGAACTTGATACTTTGATAAATCTTGCACTGAAGTCTTCATGCCAAGCTTGATAATGTCATGTAGGATGTCTTTATAAAGTTTTGATCATGGATTTTATCATGAATTCTTGAAATATGAACTTTAAATTCTCCTTCATTTTCTTGATGATGCTTGATTGCTTGCTCACTTTAATTTGCAAAAGTGTGATTGAATTCCAACTTGAGAGATAATAGAGAGATCCCAAAATGAGGGAGGTTAGGATTTCTTTTATACCTAACAACACAAAGTATGTTTAAAATTTTGGGGTAGGTCAACACCAAGAATATTTTTCCACCTCCAAGATGTGACCATTGTAGGGTCCAAATTTGGGCCCCTTTTGGGAGGACCATGGCACCTAGGGCATCTTGGTCATGCCAATCGAGACTTAGATTTGAACAATATCCCACTTAGGTGAAAAAGTTGTTGAATCTAGGTGGGTGTGAGAAAAATAAAAATAGTATTAATGCATGAAGGCCATAAAATGAAAGGGAGTCCTAGGTGCAGATAAAATTGTGCAAGGCTATAATTTATGATGATACATGTAGCCCCTACTTTAGATGGAGTATGAGCTTACGCTTAAACTCTTGGTGAAGTACAGAGTAGCATTGAAATTTTTTTATCAAGATATTAAAGAGGCAAGACACACCAAGCCCCCAAGAACTTAGGATCTTATCAATCTAATACCAAGATTAGAGGAGCAACACATGAAGAAAGAAGAAAGAATGAGTATGTTGTCCTAGTAAGGCCTATGCTTACTATGAGTCATGCTGGGAAGGAAAAATTTACATTCAACAATCGGTGTAAAAGACCACAAAGAAAAAGGTTTAGTTTGTAAAGTAATTTGAATAAGTGAATTGAATCAACTACAAAATGGGTACTACAACATGTACCAAACATGTCATAGTGTGTGCACAAAGTGTATCAATGAGTGGAGTGTATGCCTACACATTAAAGAGATTGTGTGCACCTTGTTGAGAGCAATTGCTTTAAGGTAGTATACATGCATAAAAAATACAAGCACGTTGCCACAATGATATGCCCCCAAGCAAGGAAAAATCAAGGGCAATTGTCATAAAACATAATGAGAAAGCACATAAGGGATCCACAAACTGGGGTCAGTACACGTATTTGACAAATCATGTATATTTATTATAATTGCATTGAATTAACCTCATCCCCCAAAGGTAGTGGAACTACGAGCACAATGAAATAAGAGCATGACATAAGATGAACAAACAAAAGTATTTTGGGTTAGAATGGTAGAGACCAAAAAGGGAACTCAACGCTTTGCATTGTGCACAAGTTGACAACACAAAGACACATTTATGAACAATATCACATATTCAACATAACAATCATGGGGTAAAAGTACAAATATGAGTCACACTTTTACAAAGGAAAAGGTTAACACAACAATAAATGTTCGATTTCGTTGCCATAAAAGTGGCATTTGTATTTTGAATTTGAAGATGATCTAAACTAATGAAATGTGTAAAATTTGATGAAGTTTAAGTCTACTATTTTTTGAAATTTTTTTGCCAATAATTGATTATTTTTTTTAGCTTTAAAGTCAATTTTTTTATTGTTGAAAAACGTTGAAAATCAGG
Source organism: Cryptomeria japonica (assembly GCF_030272615.1). Lineage (NCBI taxonomy): Eukaryota > Viridiplantae > Streptophyta > Pinopsida > Cupressales > Cupressaceae > Cryptomeria > Cryptomeria japonica. The sequence goes on from NC_081411.1 coordinate 460,058,689, forward strand.
GGGTTTAGTTCCCACCAAAAAAGAAAATGTAAATCAACTTTTTTTTTTTTCGATTTTGATATCCCTTATAGATGATATACATATAGAGTGTATCAAAAATAAATTAATTTTTGATGTATATTTTGTTTGTTATAGAATTCGGAAGTCGAATATACAAGAATTTGATACTTTTTTTCTCCCACCATAATTTGTCCATTCAATTTATGATAATCAAAAAACAAAAAATACCCTTTTGGAGAAGACTCTATCCTCTAGTGAACCATATTTTTTTTACAATTTTTTGGAGGTTATTCAATTTTTTTGTTTTTGTTTTTCAAACCAACCTCTTACCAAACATTAGAATACCTACTTGTAGTATTTTTTATTATATATATATATATATATATATATATATATATATATATATATATATATATATATATATATATATATATATATATTAAATGTAATCAAAAAATTATAAAAATTATATGAGTAGATTCTTGACTTCCATCTATACAAAAGGGTATTGTTTTTTATTTTTTTAATAAATTGAATTTACCTGTTGAATTTTGTTGTGATGTGGCTGCCACTTAGGATACCACTTAGATGACTCTGGCTGGAAGGCTTCCCACCGGAACCCTTTCCGGCGGGAACCCTGAAGGCCGGCATACCCAGTCATTTGCATGACCAGTCGCTTGAAGTTCATATAAATAAAACATAATTTTTCATTTAAAAAAATCCATTTCAACTCAGTGAGAATTAATAAAAGGGATTTTTTAATAAAATCTTTTTTTTTTCAAATAAAGTGGTATTTTGGATATAAAATGGTGAGATTATAAAGCGTGAAGATTATAAAATGACGAATATTTCTAATTTTATAAAGGGACGAAGATTTCAAATTTTTTTGTTGAAGGCTTCTACCTTTTCCAAGTATGTTATTTTAAATTATGTTTAATATACAATATTATATGGTTTTTTTGAAATAAATTTTTTTTTAGAATGTATTAAACTTTATTTTATTAATCGTTAATTGTGGATTCAATCATTTATTTTCAAGTATGTTATTTTAAATTTATTTAGCAATTATGTTTAAATATACAATATTAGAAGGTTTTTTCAAAATTATTTATATTTTTTTGATTTTATTAAACTTTATTTTATTAATCGTTAATTGTGGATTCAATCATTTATTTTCATGTATGTTTTTTTTTTTTTGATAAAAGTGGATTTACCACTAAATTATATTAATATTTTTATTTTTACATAGTGTCTCGTTCAACGAGCACTGGAGAGAAAGAGCCAGTAAGAAAACCCTCCAGTATTGCTCCAAAAAACTTAAGGCCTACCTACCCATTACAAGAAGCCTTCTAGGCATAATAAAAAAAACAAAAAAAAACCCCTCCATATTACATAGAAATTCCATTAGGTACAAAAGAAGCTGCCATAAATGGCATACAAAAAGATATCAGATGCATAATCATCCTTTCAGCTCACTGTAGAGAACACCAAAACTTTATGGTTTGAACCAAGGATATAAGCATTGCAGGCAAGAAGCCCCACAATTTCTCCAAAGTTCTCTCCAAGGTAAAGTATGCTCCATTGTTAACACAGTAGAGATGAACCCGTGGGGTTTGAACCTAGGTTGTAGACACTATTTTCAAGTATGTTATATTACACTTTATTTTTTCATTTATTTTATATTAAACCTTAATTGTGGATCCAATCATGTATCTTATCTTGAACCTTTTATTTATGTGTACATGGATTCATTTATATGCCTTTGTGGACTTTTTATTTACACATGTATGTTTCATATGTTTTTATTTATATATGTATGCAAATTCATTTTTATTTATATGTATGGATTCACTTATACATGTTCATATATATATATGCATAGATTTATTCTTATTTACATGTACATAGATTCATTTTTATTTACAATAATCTATCGAAGTTTACAAGACATTCAAAATAGTTGGACCATCATTTTTTGAACTTTTGAAACATGAAATATCATAAAGAATGTACAGTAATGTTATTTAAATGATTGATCCAATAAATGTTTTGAAACATTACCAATTAAATATTGTGGGTCACAAATCCTACCAAGTAGTATTTATTCATTGGCCAGTGCGTAAATATTGTGGGTCACAAATCCCACCAAGGTTTTTCCCACATCGGGTTTCCTCGTTAAAATATCTTGTGTTATGGTGTGTTTCTATGTTGTCTCTATTATTTGTGTTTACTGCATTAATTCTTGTTTACCAGTACACTGTTTTGGATTGCAAAGTTATAAATAAGTTTAAATATTCATTCAACCAGTTAGACATTGATTCACCCCCCCTCTTAGTGTCTTTGGGGTTGTCTTTGAATCTAACAATTGGTATCAGAGCCTGGTCCTCTATTTGCAAAATCCTAATAGCTTGAGGAATATTCTGAAACCAGTACAGATGGAGAACTTAAGAAAATAGTTGGAAGGAGCTCTTGAAGATTTTGATGCAGAAAATTTGAAGACTATCAGACTTGAAGATGATCTGAGGACTGCTAAGGAATTCACTAAAGGACTTCAGGAGAACCTAGTTATTGCACAAAATAAGAGAAAAGAACTTCATGAGAAAATGCAGAAACATGATGATGAAAAGGAAATTCGTAGTGATATTGCAGACAAGTTGAGACAAGAAAACACTAATATGAGGAATGAAATGAAAGATATGACTATGAGGTTATGTAAGGATATTGAAGACAGGAAGAAGAATGAAGAAGACTTGAATAGGAGACTTAATTATGGAGGTAATGAAAATCTAAGACTCGGTCATGAAATTGATATGCTAAAGAAAAATCTGATTCACATGCAACATGATAAAGATGAGCTTGTGAGACAAGCTAGAATTCTTGAAAATGAGTTGATCACTACAAATGAACATAAAGACAAATTCAAGAAAAGTTCAGAAAGACTTGATAACATGTTGAAAAGACAAAAACCTGATGGAGATACAATTGGACTTGGATTTGAACATGGAGAAAGTTTCATGACTGCAAACAATCAAGATCACATTAAACCGGTAAGACAACCTAATAATTATAAATTCAATGCAAAATATTTTAATTGCAACAAATTCGGTCATAGAGAAAATCAGTGCAGATTTTGAAATAATCAGAATACAAACTTACCCACTGGTCAATGTTCCAAATGCAATAAAGTTGGTCGCAATTCAGAAAATTGCAGAATGAATGTAAAATGCTATGTTTGTGGTAGATTTGGGCATTTATCTAATCAATGCGGAACACGAACTGGTCAAGGATATGAAAAAGCTATTTGGAGGAATAATGTAACTTGTTATGCATGTAACAAGATTGGACATATTGCAAAATTTTGTAGAAGCAAGACTATACCGACAAACAATAAAGGATCTAGTGGGAAGGGAGAAGAAAAGGTAAATGAAATAAAGAAAGAATTTAAAAAACAATGGATTAAGAAGGCAGATCAGAAAGTTGATGAAACTATCTCTGCACCGGTAGAATAGAGTAACCCTCCATCGGTAGGAGATTCTTCATCCGATTAAGGAATAATCATTTGGGGGTATTGCAATAAATTGAAAATCATGCATTTTACCCTCGGTTCATGGGAAGAAGACACATTTCTTCTTTACCGGCAGATATGTTAAGTTTTCACTTAATCGACGAGCATTTAATGTGGTTTTAAAGAACCTTTTTGGCTATAAAGCATTAGAAAACCCTCATTTCGACTCTCCAAGCATTCAAGCATTTAGAGAGCATGAAATTGAGCAAGGGCATTCTAAGGCGAAGCAACAAAGTGATTTTCAGACATTCAGATAATTTCAAGTTAAGAGGTATTTATAAAAATGGCAACTTCATCTTTTGTTCCTAAGTTTATTGCAAAACCTATCATTGTTGAAAACATCAAATGCCCTAGACCCATGTTTAAGATTATTCCCAAGATTGCAAAGCAATATGATTCTGTCGGAGCTTTTTCAAAAATTCTGAAGGGTGTCGCATTTGCGGAAGACTCTATAATCTACAACCATTGCAACATAGAAGACCTAGGGACTGAGGATTTGAAGAAAATGTTTAATGAGGTTATTATTGATGAACAAGGTGTGATTAAACATGTACATAAGATTGTGGAAGACTTAGGTTTTGTAGAAATACTGAACATTCCTGAATTTCTAAAGGAAGTTGTAAGACTTGTATTAAGCAGAGTCCATGGAGAGTTCATGTGGTTAGAGTCTATTTGCGAGATAACCAAGGAAGCAATTAAGGCAATCATCGGTTTACCCTCAACCAGTAGTAGACATAATAAAACCAAGAAAATACCTAACAAGAGTGTGACAAGATTAACTGGAGCCACATCTGATAGTAGGTCACTTAGAGTCAATGATGTTAAGGATATAAATGTCAGATATGTTAGTATGATACTTGGATATAAAGCAACACATGCTAGTAGACTGAATTTGGTTTCTAGCCTTTGTATTCATAGTGCATATGAGATGGTGAACAATAATGCTAAGATAGATGTTTGTGAATGGCTTAAAGATGAACTAATTGACAATTTGAAGAAGATTAAGGGAGATAAGAAAGGTACTTTCCATTTTGGGAACCTACTAGTATGCTTAATGCTATACTTTACCAAAGAGATACCCGACATAGGTCACAAATATTTTGGTTATGACATCCTAGTAGAAAACAAATACAGGAAGCTTTCACTGGTATGGGCACTGACTGTGATAAGACTATTGTAGATTACTTCAAATCTTTTCAAACTAAGATGAAAGCAAGAGAGAGATTACCACAAAGCATAGTTGATAAATATGCCAAGCAAATCTATTTTGTTATTAAAAGAGATGAGACTTGGATGGAAGCAGTAAGCCCTAGAACTATTTGGGTTACTGAGATGGGTTATGAGGTAGACATACCTATTCTAGAAACATGTGCAAAAAGTCTACTTGATGCACCTAGGGAGCCATCTGAAGGAATATTTGGTAATGCTGAAACTATTGCAAGTAATGTATCTATGCAGAAAGAAAGGAAGAAAAGAGACAAGTTTGTCAGAGATGCCTCTAAGAAGGCCAGTGAAATTAAGGAAAATGTCATGAATATCAGCGGTATATCAGCTAGTGAGCTTAAAGGACTGCAACCGAAAGCACAAGTTTCACTGGTTGTGACATCTTTTGATACTAACAATGGCAAGGCTACTGAGTTTAAGAGAGTGGAAAGGAAAAGGAAAACCCCACTGGTACCTTCTCCTCCTCCTAAGAAAACTAGGACACTAAGGAAGAAGCAACATGCAGTTAGGGAACCGTGGAAGAAGCTTACACCAAAGAAGAAATAGACACCAGTTACCCCTACACTGGATGATCTACTGAATGAAATAACACAAGAAGGCAATTTGGTAAATGCAAACAAATTGTATAATTTTTTTTAGGATTCTGACAAAGCAACTATTAAAGAAAGTATTATTTTACATTTGGATATTTACAAGAAAGTTTTGATAGAAGTAATTGATGATTTTACTAATGATTTATACATGAGATTGGATGCTAAAAGGCTATCTATGATGGAACTGGATAAGAAATTGAAAGTTGAAGCACTTTTGGCTATACATCTAGTAAACTCTAAGGAAGAGATAGATGAGCTTGTATCTAAAGCTAACCGGTCAGTATTTGTCAGTGGGCACCGACAAGTAAGCCTAATGGCTGGAAGGGTTAAGGAGATTGCAGATGAGACTACAGACAGCTGGGACATATTTTTTGTAGAGAAGAAAAAGAAAGAGGAAATTAATAGACCAAAAATGGACAAGACATTCAAGGTATATCAGAAAGACAATGGAAAAGGTAAAATTGGTGGTGTTCTTACTATAAATATTATAGATAATCTTCCACCACTACCTCAGGATACCCCTCCGGTACACACAACTAATCCACTAGATATGGCTACTGAAGGTATAACTCATGATGATACTAACCTGGAGTCTGAGATACTTTTCACAATGAATGTAGATACACAAGATATAAACATTGTAGTAGATAAGGAACATACAACTGATATTGAAAATGTAAAGATCTCTAAAAAACCGGCACACATTGTAGACTCTCAGAAGACTGAGGAACCTACACAAACTATTGACACTGTGATACCAACTCAAGCAGAGCAACCGGTAACTGAGAAACCTATAGAGGATAAGTCAACTAACACAGAACTACCAGAATTAGAGAAACCGGTAGTTGTACAGACTAAGAAACAATCAAAGGTAGCAGTACAGACATAGACACATCCACCAGAAGAAAATGTAAGTAAAGAGCAACAAATTTTTAGCAATAAGGAACAAATAATAAAGGTAATTGGAGAATCTAGCACATCAATAGGAGAATTCAGACCGATTAACATCACAGCTGTTCTTTTGGATTCTATCAAGAGGATAACAAATTGCAATGCCTTAGAATTTAAGGCTATTGATAACACTTTACCTATCTTGAAAATGATTGCACCTACTTGTAAGATAGATCACATTAATGATTCTTTAGGTAAATTGGACACATTGTCCAAATTTATTGCTAAAAATGTTCTTACTCTAGAAAAGGTAAATGAGAATACCATTAAGGAGAGAGTTGACAAAGAGAAAAATACATTCTTTGAGAACACTATAAAGAAATGTACTGACCACTTGGACACACTTTTACCGGTACTTAATTCTACAATTTTGGAGTATAAGGAGCTATATAGAGAAGCATGCAAACTTCACTATTTGATAGAGAATATTGATGAGGAGATTAAAAAGACACAAAAAGAGATTGATGACATAGTAGACAACATGATAGGTTCATCTAAACTTATCTCAGTTTTTGAGTAGGAAATGGCAGTTTTTGAGGAGAAGTTGGAGAAAATTGAGAAAGAGAAGGAAAGGATAAGGCTGAAGGCACAGGAACTAAAGAATAAACTTAGTCCAAGGTTAGATAGTCTGATTACTCTGAGAGCTGAACTGAATAAGGCAACAATTCCTGGAGAACGATCACCGAAGTAGCTAATGCACTATCTCACCGATATGATCTAGCAGACTGAGGCAACTCTAATTGACAACAACAAATCTATGTAGAGTTTGAACCTAGTCTTGGCGGACATTTTTCAGATTGTAACCAATCGGTTACAAGCGATGAGGTAGCATTTTTGTACTCTTTGATTATTTACGACATCCTTTGTCATTGATGTCAAAGGGGGAGTAGTAGTATAGAGAAAAATAAGGAGTAGTGGAGAGAAAAATGCACGTACAGTGTACAAAGGAGATCACTTGCTCAGGGGGAGCATATCTTTTTGGATTTTTAGTTTTGGGATAATAGTTTTGATTTTTCTCATGAGTGTTGCCATCAATGCCAAAGGGGGAGATTGTTGGCATTATACACTCTAATGAGAATAGTTGATATTCTCATTGATGGAAACCAACTAGAAACCAACCGACATCACAGATATCATACACCGATAGGCACTTTCACCGGCATCTAGTTTACACCGGAAATGAAGTATACTGGCACTCAAGCCGACATGGGATAAAGTTTTGTTTATGTGAATTGTTTTGTAAATGTAATTAACTATTTATAATCCGGCTTGGTATATTGTATGAGGTGATATAGTGGACAGTGAAGGTTTTGGTTAAGGTATCTAACTAAGCTTAAACCAGTACTGAACCAGACATTAGAGATTATATTTTGAGCAGCACATTGTATTGGATTTAATTATCCATATTGTAGTTAGTGAGACTCTTTTTAGCAATGCGCTCCAGGTAGTTGGCCTTCCTACATGTGCGGACCCTTATTGTAAGTAGTATTTATTCATTGGCTAGTGAGTAAATATTGTGGGTCACAAATCCCACCAAGGTTTTTCCCACACTAGGTTTCCTTGATAAAATATCTTATGTTATGGTGTGTTTCTATGTTGTCTCTGTTATTTTTGTTTATTGCATTAATTCTTATTTATCAGTACACTGTTTTGGATTGAAAAGTTATAAATAAGTTTAAATATTCATTCAACTGGTTAGACACTGATTCACCCCCCCTCTCAGTGTCTTTGGGACTGTCATTGAATCTAACATTATACACTAATAAAATGGATTATATTCAACACTATTTAGTATTTAATTATAATTTTTTCACCTATACAACTCAAATTCTCTCTATTAGCTACTAGATTTCAAGCAATTAATGTTATTGTCATGTTCATATACATTTCATAGTCAAATATAGAATCCAACTAGACTTAATTTCTTACTCCTTATCTTATGTTTGGTAGAAACTAGTTTTTATTTCCTTAACTTTATTTTTTCATTTTCTAAATTTCAAAAATTGGAGTTCAAGTCAAATGATAAATGGATGAAATAAATTTCATTTATTCAATGTAGAAAGTTTAAGAATGCAAAATTAAATACATTTCATTTAATCATAACTTGTTTGTTAAGAATAAGGAAAAGTAACTCTTAATTTTTTATCATAGTTTAGAAATGAAGTCTATTTATAGATTTGACTCTAACATCATTAGATAACTATATATATGTATAGATAACCTAAATTAAAATAACTTGAAAGCACACAACTATAATTTTTTTCTTATATATGTATGTGTTTGTGTTTTTTAGGTTCAAAATGAAATTTTGAGGATATGAATATTTTTTGCAATGGGGAATAAGAGGACTAGATCAAGGTTGTATGATCATAAAAGGGACGATAAGATGAAAGGTCATACAAAATCTAGTCAACAACAGTCTGTTGATGTTCAAGAAACATCTACTCAGGTACAAGATGAAATTGGTATAGGGTCAAGTTCAAAAAATTTCTCTGGTATGGAAAATTTGATGGAAATGGATGAAGATAGTCTCTTCAATGAAATTTCCTCTGAAGATATGATACTTGAAAGCACATTAAAATTGCATTGTAAGAAAATGTGGGATGATTATTTTGAAAACAAGTCTATTCATGGAAGAGCACAATAATTTGCTAAGTTATTTAGGAAAAGAGAAATGACCCCTATTTTGGAGTTGTTCGGTGTTGATAATAAGAAAAGGTCACTTGATACATTAGTAAAAGAAACTATAATTGAACATTTGCAAGAAGAATAGAAATGTATTGACAACACAAGTCGAGGTGTTGATGTAAGTGTTGCACGTAGAACATTGATGACTATGATTATTAGTAAGAAATTGACTCGTAAAAATCAAGTTAACACAATTTATCAATTAATGGAGCTATATAGAAGAACTATTCAAAGATACATTAGGAAGAGAAGTATGTTAGATGAAAACATTGAAAATAATTGGGTAAATATTTGTAGGGTTCCTAGAAAAGACAAAATTTATGAAGATGTAAAAAGATAGGTCACTAATTATTGGACCAACCACTCTCATGTTTCTTCCAATAGAAGGGACACTATACAGATGATAGATGAAGATGGTAGAAAATTACACATCCAAAACATTTTCTAGATACAACACAAAGTGAATTGTTTGAAGCATTCAAGCAAGAATTTTCAGATATGAAGATTTGTCAAAGGATGTTTGAGAGATTGCGTCCTTGCTTTGTACAAATAAATAAGGTACATGAAACTTGTTGTTGTCAAAATCATGTTGAATTTCATCTACGCTTGTAATCATATAAAAAAATCATGGAAACAATTAATCCAAATCTAGTCATTCCTACAAGGACAACACAATTTGTGAAGTCTATTTTATGTGATAAATTAGAAGATTCAAATGAGTTCAAAATATAGTGTATAAAAGGCGAATACAATGATGTGGAGTTTTGAGTAAGTTTGTGGTGCAAATTAAGAATATTGATATTCATGCACAAGTAATGTGGAAGAGATTTGAATATGAGACATACCAAACTAAGTCAGGAACTAAATCCAAAAAAAATATGTTGAAATAGAGTGAATTTCCCTACATTGAGTTTATAGACAGATTTCATAATATGATGTATCCACATATACAACATTTTCATGGTGCAAGATGGAAAGCTAAATAATTTTGTGACTCAAAGAATTATTTTCCACCAGGTTGTATTCTTTCAATAGTAGATTTCTCTGAAAACTATACATTTAGTCCTCATGCAGAAATTCAAAGTCAATATTATCATTTCGAGCAAGTTGCAATATTTGTACAAGTTTTCTATAGACATGCACAATTTCAAGTAGATGGTATAGAGAGTACTGAAAATGAATGCATTATCATCAAGAGGTTCATTTCTATATCAGTGATGATATGTGTCATGATAGGAGCTATGCAACACATTATTTTGGAGTGTTTTTTGAAGATATTAAAGAACGTGGGATAGATTCTACACAACATTGGATTTGGTCTGATGGATGTGCTGGTAAATATTAGATTTAAAATTGATAAATTGAATTTTTTCTTATATTTGATTTAATTTTATAACAGGTCAAACTTATATATATGTGTGTGTTATTCATGTCAGGACAATTTAAGTTTGCAAAAGATTTTAATTGGTTATCCTACAAAATGCTCAACATAGCATAATGTTTTTGTGGAACTTCTTTGAGAGTGGACATGGAAAATCAGAGCATGATGGAGAAGGAGCATATGTTAAGCATGCACTTCACCAAAACATGAACTTGCAGGTATTCTCTTCATATTTGTATACACTTTTAATTTAAAAAAAGATGTAAGAACTATATATATATAGATTAAAAATATATATGTACATGGGTTGTCCAATTTTCTAAAGCAAGATCTTGTTGTCGAAAATTGACACTCATTGGATTCATATGTTTTCATTGATGGAAACATGGAAACATGGTTACTTGGAAACAAGATTCATTAGGAAGCTTACACTGACATAGATTGGCACTAGGAGGCATTCACTGATAGATATCGACATTGGAGAATCCAAGGTTACACCAGCACCAACAACGACATCCAACACTTTAGTGAAGCCAACATCAAGCTTGGACCCGAAGGAAGTTTTATTTGTAAAATCATTTTGTAATTATTTTATAAAGCCAACATTGTATATATTTTATAATACATTGCAAGCTGACATAAGGCTTATTGTTTGTAAGGGTATATAGGTCAGTCTACTAGGTCATTTTGAACATGGTGACATAGGAGAATATAACAAAATTGTATAATATGAAGTATATTTATGTAGATCATTTGTATGCAAATTTTATATCATGCAATGATCTATAGATAGTTTGGAAAGAATTCTTAGAGGAAAAGAGATATCGGTAGAAGTGTTCAGGGATTATGAACTGGTACAGAGCAGAACTATAACTAGAACTCTTTTTGGCATAGCAAATGCATTTTGTGAGTTCATTATTATTGTTTCATTTCAGCAGAAGCTTGTAGTTAGTGAGACTCTTTTTGTGGTGAGCAGTGTGCTCTAGGCAGTGTGTCTTCCTGCATGTGCAGGCCCCCATTTTATGTAATATCCTTTCATATGGCCAGTGAACTAATATTGTGGGTCACAAATCCCACCGTGGTTTTTCCTCTTTAAGGTTTTCCACATATAAATTCTCTGTGTTATGGTGTTCATTTATGTGGATGGTTTATTTGCTTCAAGTGATATGTTTCTTCATTTACCGATTTATATGTGTATGTTATAAAAGGGTAAAATCATATCTTATTGACAAAACACTGATTCACCCCCCCTCTTAGTTTTCTTGGATCCCAACAATTGGTATCAGATCTTAGTTCCTCGGAAGAAGTTTAACAGCTTGAGGAAGATCCTGAAACTGGAATCATTGAACATGGATATGGAGAAACAACTTAAATGGCTCTTGAGGATTATGATGTTGAAAGGATGAAGAATTTAAGATTGCAAGATGAATTAAATTTTTCTAATGAATTCATCCTTGTCCTGCAAGAAAGGTTATCATTTGCTCAAGCCAAGAGAAAGGAACTTTTTCAAAACCTGGATGATGAGGAGAAAAATGCACTTAAGGAACAATGTTGGAAACTAAGTCAAGCAAACATGCTCACAAAGAATGAAATGCAAGACCTGACTATGAGGTTATCAAAAGATATTGAGGATAGAAAGAAGAAGGAAGATAATCTTGTTATATCTCAAAGAACAAATTTGATGAATGTGGCAGATTGACTCATGAGAATAATATCCTGAGAACTGATTTGGCACATTCCCAGAACAATGAACAAGAGCTTGAAAGACAAATAACAACTCTAAGAGATGATCTAACTACTGCAAGTGAGTATAAAGAAAAATTCAGGATAAGTACTACACAGTTGGATGACTTGTTGAAAAATACAAAGGCAGAATGATGATTCCAGAGGACTTAAATTTGTACAAGGTGAAAGCTCTGTTACTGCAAATGAAGATCAGACAACCGATATGTAAAACTTATCAGACTAGATGAAACTAGTAAGGCAATATAATTCTTATAAATTCAATGGTAGATGCTTTGTTTGTAATAAATTTGGGCATATGGCTAAAAAATGTAGAAATAGAGAAAATCAAAAATACAATTTTGTTCCTGATCAATGCACAAATTACAAGAAATATGGCCATAGATCAAAAGATTGTAGAATCAATATCAAATGTCATACATATGCAAAGTTTGGTCATTTGGCTAATCAATGTAGGTCAAGGAATGACACCAGATATGTTAAAGAAATTCAAAAAAATAATGTTAAATGTTATGCATGCAACAAAATAGGTCATATTGCTAAGTATTGCAGAAGCAAGACTCAACCGATTAGCAATGATAAAGAAAATGAGAAAGGAAAGTAGAAGATAGATGAAATTCAACAAGATAACACCAAGAGATGGGTTAGAAAGTCTGAAGAACCAAGTGGAGATGGATCTACGCCGATAACTCCACTGATAGAACAGAGCATTCCTGCACCGATAGGAAATTCCATCAGTAACTGAGGCATACGCCTTAGGGGTTTACAAATCTATTGCAAAACTTTCATACTCCCCAGAGGAGATCTGAAAGAGATCTGAAGAGTTGTCTTAATCATTGATGAAGGTTTACATGATATAAGACTATGAAACCGACATGCGGTAGGGTACATCATGAAGCATTTATGATAGTGAAGGATTAAAGTTTGCTTGCTGATAAAAGGAGAAAGTGAATTCATTTTCACTCACCCAACATTCAAGAAATTGAGAGAGAAGAAAAGGTGAATTTAAGGTGATTAATAGCGAGCAAAAGAATTCTGAAAGGATTTCCAACAATCATCGGAGAAGCAATCAAAATATTAACAATGGCGATCATTTTTCAGGTATTTCTTCAAAATGGCGTCTGGATCTTCTGCATCTACTTTCATTGTAAATTCCACCATTGTTGAAGTTAAGGATAGGCTGAGACCTATTTTCAAGGAAGTTCCCCAGAAAGATAAGAAAGAAGACTCTACAGGTGCATTCTCTATGGTTCTCGATGGCGTGATGTATATTGAAGATGTAAGGGCATATATTCATTGCACATTGGAGGATCTAGTTATAGAAGATATTAAGGACATGTATCAATATATGATACTCAGAGACTCCAAAACAATCAAACCAAAATATAAGATCATCAAGGATCTAGGGTTAACTGGTATTCTATATATACCGAAATTCAAAGATGGGGTGATCAAATATGTTCTGAGCAAGGTTCACAATGATTCCAAATGGCTGGATAGGCCCCATTGATCACAAAGGAAACAATTCAAGCAGTCATTGACTTACCCAAACTTGGACAAGAACCTGGCAAGAAGATTTCCACCATTGTGGCTGAAAATCTCACCGACACAACCCATGATAGAATATCTATGAGAGTCAGCACCATCAAGACCTTAGATGTGGAATTTGTTAGCATGATAATCAGCTATAAGGTAACTCAATCTAGTTGATTGAACTCTCTTGGTAGTTCCACCATCCATGTTTCTTATCAGGTGTTAAAGAATAATGATAAGTATGATTTATGTGAATGGCTAAGAAGTGAGTTAATGATAAATATTGGAAAGATTCAGAGTGTTAAGCAAGGAACTTTTAGGTTCAGAAATCTCATTTTTTGTTTAATGCTTTACTTCATGAATGAGCTACTTGGTCTAGGGAAGAAGCATTGGGCTCATGACATACCAGCAGGTATGCAAATCAAGGAAGCAATCACTAGTCTTGGTACCAGCAGGGATGAAAAGCTTTGGGGATATTTCAAAACATTTCAGGAAAATATGAGACAGAGGGAAAGAATATCAAAGCATATTTTGGAGAAGTACTCCAGTGATATCTGTTTTATGAAGAAAACTGATGAAACTCTTATGGAGGCAGTAGAACCTAGGATCATATGGATCATTGAGCTTGGATATGAAGTGGGTGATAGAATTTTTGAACTCTATGCAAAAATGCTGCTTGAAGCTCCATTGGATGATAAAACAAAACACTTTGGTACTGCTGAAGAAAAGTCTCTTGAAGTCAAAATTGGCTTTGAAAAGAAAAGAAGAGAGAAGAAAATAGATAAGATGTCTACATATATATAGGATGTAATGGATCCAAACTAGCAAAGGAACCAACAATGGTTAGTGCTCTTGAGGCAAAGAGGCCTGAAACTTTCATTTCTTCTATCACTTCTGACTTTGATCTAGAGGATAATGAACCTCTACCATTCAGAAGAGTACAAAGGAAGAAAGTTGACTAGCCTCGGGTAGAGGAGAAGAAGGTGGAGCTAAGGAGGAAGCTTGTGAGAAAAGTAATAAAACCTACTGCACCCCCACCTCCAGAAAAGAAATCGATTCAGAAGAGGAAACCAATCACATCCACTCTGGTAAACCACAAGAAGAAGAAGAAGAATGATGATGATACTAAATCTGGCAAGGCTACAATGACCTGTGCTAGATTGATTGATCAAATAACCAAGGATGGAATTTTTAAAAATGTTTTCATTTATTATGAATATTTAGAGGATAATGAGCAAAATGAGATTGAAGAGGCAATTTTGTTACATATAGATATATATAAGAAAGCCTTAGTAGAAATTTTGAAGGAAATTCCTCTATCACTGTACAATAAATTCGATGCTAGAAGACTTGATGCAGTCAAGAGGGATAGATAAATTAAGGAAGTAGAAATTTTGGGTATGTGTGGATCAATAAACAATGAGGAAATGAAAAGATGCATAGATATTGCTAACAAAATAGTTTTTAGTAGCGAACCCCAACAAATAAGCCTAATGATGGGCAGGGTAAATGAGGTAGTAAATGAGACCAAAGATGGTTGGACCAAATTCTTCCAAAAGAATCCTGATTTTCTCACCTCCCAAGAAGAATTTGTAAAAGCAAAAAATTCCACCATTCCGGATAGATCTAAAGGGAAAGATATTTTGGACAGTTCAGCTTCAATTTTGAATAAACCGGCAGTAGCTATAAGTATATAGACACCACCGGCAGTAAAGGAGAGTTTACAATCAATACCGATAGAAATAACTTTTGAACAAGGTAATGTATAGGTTATTGACAATATTATGGATAATACTCCACTAATATTAATAGATACTGCACCTGGTGGTTGTTGGCATTTGCATGAAGATTGCATTAATGATATGTTATGTTTTCATTGATGTCAATTAAATCGGTAATGATATTGTTAATATTGTTGTAATATTGTTACTATAACTGGTAGGAAGAATTTGTGGAGTGAACTGGTAACCGGTATAAACCTTATCTATTGTTGTAACCGGTAAACCCTACATGTTGTTTTTGATAAACCCTAACTGATTAAGTTTGGTGAATTGGTTATATTGGTTTATGATCTGATGATGAGTGGTAATGATGATGACACGCATGATTATTGTATGAAGAAAATTCTAAGATATTTTGGCAAGTTGTTGTAATGGTTTTTGTCTAGGGAATGAGCAAATGCATTGCATCTAATGCAAAGCGCGTGATGAGTTACTAAGTTCAATGAAGCGGTGATCACGGAGCAATCACAGTTTTCTTGATTGATGTGCAGAAATTGCTATGAAATCCAACGGTCATACTTGAACTGAATTTGTTTGTAATCTTGATGAGAGTTAGGTTTTTGTTGTGTTACCGACCTGATTGATTTGTAATTAAGGTCGATGAAGTTGTTTAGTTTTAAGAGAGTTGGCAAAGAGATAGACATAGTTCAGTTGAGTGTGTGGTTTCCGAACTAGATGATGTATTTGCAGTTTGAGTAAAGGTAGATAGGACCTTGAAATGGATCTGATCAAGCAAGTGTAGTGCTATTCAAATAGATAAACAAACTCCTATTGTTTTCTAACAATTACAGCAAAATTGAAATCCCCTAACCGGGTAAGTTTTAACAAGCTTGGTGCTATTCAAATCCTCTAACAAGGTGGTCCATTAGATTGGATTTTGAATTCCTCTACCGAGGTTACTTCTTATAGGGTATTGCTTCTAACAAGGCATTTGTAGTCAATCCCTTAACTGGGTGATTCCTAATAGGATTAGTTCTTAACAAGACTTTTGGTAAAAGATTTAACAGGCTAGGCGCCTAATAGGGTGAACTTCAAAAGAGTTCAGATAGTTATCTTGTGAGTCTCATCTCACCGTGGTTTTTACCTATTTGGGTTTCATGTCAAAAATACTTGTGTCAAGTGGTGAATGCTTTTGTGGTTATGTTTTCACAATTGATTTACTTAACTACTTAACTATTTTTGATAAGTCATGATAACCGGAAGTATTGAGATATGAAGAAGTTGTTTATTGTTAATTTGTTGTAACGGAGAACCATTTTATCTTCTAATTTTTTATCTTGACATAGTTATTATTCTAAGTTTACTTTGAGAGATTGATTAGTGAAGTTTATTATCACTTTTTCTATCTACTGATTCACCCCCCCTCTTAGTAGTTGACTAGATACTTATTCTTTCATCATACCATCAATTGGTATCAGAGCATTTCAGGTCCTCTAAGGTCTAAGCCTAACAACTTGAGGTAAAGATTTGTTGATCATGATGAAGAAGGAAGGTCTGAAGTTTAATAGAGGGAACTATAGGATATGGAGTGATATAATGAAAATTTATATCAAGAGTCTGGGAAGTCAGTATTGGGAACATGTCAATACTAAGTATATTGCACCTACTGGGATGTTGATTGATGATCAGAAGAAAGAGCAACAAGAAAATTATCAAGCATTGGGGGCTTTAATAATTTTTTGTCAAATGCAGAGTATGTAGATGTTCATGGTCTTGAAACAACATATGAGGTGTGGAAAAAACTTGAATAGATTTATAGCGGTGATGAAATGTTAATATTACTAAATAGGAGAGTGTAAGAGGAAAGTTTTATGACATGCAGATGGTTGAAGGTGAGAATATCTAGAAGTATGGTCAAAGAATAAAAGAGATAGTCGGTGAAATTAAGAGTGCAGGAGGTAAACTGGAATATTCCATAGTGATCACTAAGGTACTGAGAACCTTGCTACTGGTCTACGCTATCCGAGTTGTAGCTATTCAGGAGCTAAAGTCCATTGAAAAAACCAAGGTAACTCTTGACTCCATCATTGGAAGCTTACTGCTTTTGAATTAAATTGTTATAATGGTAGTGTACAGAAGTCTGAGTCTGCATTTAGAGCTTTTGTTTCTAACCCATCTGTGAGGAAAAGTAGAGATGCCAGTCACAGTTATGAATCTAGATCCAGCAGAGAAGCTGATGATGAAGACAATTTAGTTGAGCTTGAAGCATTGTTGGCCAAGCGGTTGCCTAGAGGTACAGGTAAATACTATAGAGGTAAATTACCTTGGAAATATTTTGAATGCAACAAGATTGGACACATTGCTGCTAATTGTCCTAATGATGATAATGAGCACAAACAAGAGAAATTCAAGAAGTACAAGGGTAAAGGCAAAAGAGATTGTCTTATTGTTGTTGATGGTGGTATCATTGATGAGGAATCTGATGGTGATGCTAATGAAGACATTGTGTTTGTAGCCATTAAAGAAGAGATGTCAGACCATAAGGCATTAGTATCCAAGATGGATAACTCTGATGATTGGATCATTGATAGTGGTTGTTCACATCATATGATCAGTGATCGGAGAAAATTTCTTTCTCTAAAGGAATTTGATGGCGGAGCTGTAAGATTTGGTAATGAACCACTGTGCATGGTTAAAGGTAAGGTAACTATTTCTCTTAATGGAAAGAGTAGTGTAGATGATGTCTACTGGGTTGAAGGTCTAAAGAACAATCTTTTGAGTGTGGCACAACTTAATGACAAAGGATACCCATTGGAATTTAAAATGGTATGTGCAAGATCTATGACAATAAAGGTGAACTAATTTCAATCAAGAAGAAAACTAAAGGTAACTTGTTTCATCTTAATCCTAAAGTAAGCAAATGTTTAATTGCAAATATAGATGATAGTTGGCTTTGGCATAGGAGATTTAGTCATATAAACTTTGATAACATTGTTAAAGTGAGTAAGTCCAAGATAGTGAGAGGTTTGCCTCAGTTAGACAAACTGGTTAATGCTCTATGCAAAGAATGTCAGTTGGGAAAGATGAAATCCTCAACTTTCAAGAGAAAATCTTTTTCAGTGGAACGTTTGTTAGGTTTGGTTCATACAAATCTTTGTGGACCAATAAGAACAAAAAGTATTCAAGGTGATAGATATTTCATGATCTTCACAGATGATTGCTCAAGGATGATCTGGGTCACATTCTTGAAGGATAAGACTGAAGCTTTTGTTAAGTTCAACACATTCAAGGCCTTAGTTGAGAAAGAGAGTGGTAAGAAGATAAAGTGTCTAAGGACAGATCAGGGTGGTGAATTTACTTCTAAGGAATTCACTAGGTATTCTGAAGTGAATGGTATCAAGCGGCACATTTCTGTACCAATGACACCATAGCAAAATAGTATCGCAGAGAGAAACAACCGGTTAGTTTATGAAGTTGCTAGGACAATGTTGATACAAGGAGATGTAGCGAAAAATTTCTAGAGAGAAGTTGCCAGCACACCTGCCTACACTATGAACCAGATTCTTGTAAAGAGAGGTAAGGATAAGACTCCTTATGAATATTGGTATGGTAGATCACTTGATGTTAGTTATTTCAGAATATTTGGAAGCAAATGTTTTATTAAGAGAGGTGATTATATTAGCAGATTTGAAGCTAAAAGTGATGAAGGTATATTTCTTGGCTATTCCACCAAGAGTAAGGCCTACAAGTGTTTTAACAACTGGACACAGAGAATTGTTGAGAGTGTTGATGTTTGAGTGGATGAATTTTTCAAAGTCTCAGGAAAACAGTTCAGAGAAAAAGGATGAAGATCCTTGCATTTTGTTTTTGGAACCAGAAACTACGAAATCTGAAACCGGCAAAGAAAATATTGATGTACCAGTCCAACCGAAATAGATAAATTCAGAAGAAGATGATGATAATGAAGAAGATGAACCTAAAGATAATGATCATGTTATTCCAAGATATGTGAGATTGAATCACAATCCTGAATAGATTATTGGGGATAAGGATGCTGGAGTACTAACTAGAAGAAGAATCAGAGAAAATTCTTGCATGATCTCCACTATTGAATCAAGAACTGCTAAGGAAGCATTTGGTGATGATCATTGGGTTAAAGATACAGAGGAGGAATTAGATCAAATTGAGAACAACAACACATGGACCCTGGTACCCCAACTGATAAATAAAAATGTGATAGGAACTAAGTGGGTTTTTAGGAACAAGTTGAATGAAGATGGTGTTGTAGTTCGCAATAAAGCTAGGTTGTTTTGCAAAGGTTATGCACAAGAGGAAGGAGAAGACTATGGTGAGACTTTTGCACTAGTGGTAAGACTAGAAGGTGTTCAAACTTTATTGCATTTTCAGCACACAAAAAATTCAAAGTATACCAGATGGATGTTAAGTCAGCATTTTTGAATGGGATACTTGAAGAAGAAGCATACATTGAGCAACTAGATAGTTATGATCTAACTAATAAGAAAGACATGGTATGTAGATTGCATAAAGATTTATATGGATTAAAGCAGACACCTAGAGCATGTTATGAAAGGTTTCATACACATATGATGAAGATAGGATTTCTAAGAACCAGGGATGATAGTAACATATATCTCAAATCCAAAGGAGATAAAATACTAGTCAGTGAAGTATTTGTTGATGATATCATTTTTGGAGGTAATGATGACATGAGCAATAGTTTTGCAGATGAAACAAAAAATGAGTTTGAAATGTCTTTAGTGGGGGAAATAAAAAATTTCATAGGCTTGCAAATACAACAAATGAAGAATGGTATTTTCATCACACAATCTAAGTATGTGAAAGAGATCTTGAAGACATTTGGCATGAGTGACTGTTAACCAGTTGGGACACCTATGGCTACAGGTTGTAAGTTGTCTAAGGAAGATGAGTCCAAATCTATTGATGAAAAGGAATACATGTCAATGATTGGAAAATTGCACTATGTTGTTCACAGCAAACCATACATAGCTCATGCAGTTGGCATAGTTGCTAGATTCTAGAAGATTCCTAAGGAAACACATCCGATAGAAACCAAAAGAATTTTTAGATACTTGAAAGGTATTGTTGATTATGTGTTATGGTATTGATATGGAGGAAATTTTGACTTGAAGGTGTACATAGATGCATATTGGGCATGAAATGTTGATGATTGGAAAAGCACAACCAGTGGAGCATTTTTTCTTGGAGGAAGGCTTGTTTCATGGAGTAGTGAGAAGCAAAGTTGTACTTCACAATCAACTGCTAAAGTTGAGTATATTGTAGCTTACATGAATTGCACACAAGCTATATGGATGAGGCACATTTTGGAAGGTTTTAAGATGAAGATTTTAGAACCTATAAATATTTTATGTGATAACAAAAGTGCCATAAATATTTCCAAGAACCCTGTTTTGCATGCACGAACCAAGCATATTGAATTGAAGTATCATTTATTGAGGGAAAAAGTATAGTGTAAAGATGTTATCTTGGAGCATGTTTCTACCAAGGAGCAACTTGCAGATATTTTTACTAAACCTCTACCTAAGACTACTTTTTAGTATCTTAGAAGTTAGTTAGGGGTTGTCCCTCTTCATGCAATCAGATAAGTATGATGTAGATTACATCATTCCTAGAGCTACTTGCAAAATTTTATAGGAGGATTGGTGTAGAAGTGGATGTATTCCATAGGGGGAGCATCGAGCTATAGATTGTTGATGATGCATAGTGAAATTTGACATTACATGTTTTACTTTCAATTTGGCATTGCTGTCAAAGGGAGAGAAGAATTATGTGATTATGGGAAGGAGAACCAGCAAAAAGCTGAAGACATAGTGAGCATGGTGAATACTTGGTAATGTAAACCAGGATTTCTATTCACAATCACGCAACAATCAATGGTATTGATATTTGTATTGCCATCAATGCCAAAGGGAAAGATTGTTGGAATTTGCATGAAGATTGCATTAATGATATGTTATGTTGTCAGTGATGTCAATTAAATTGGTAATGATATTATTGATATTGTTGTAATATTGTTACTGTAACTAGTAGGAAGAATTTGTGTAGTGAATTGGTAACTGGTATAAACCTTATCTATTGTTGTAACTGGTAAACCCTACATGTTGTTTTTGATAAACCCTAACCGATTAAGTTTGGTGAATTGATTATATTGGTTTTATGATCTGATGATGAGTGGTAATGATGATGACATGCATGATTATTGTATGAAGACAATTCCAAGAGATTTTGGCAAGTTGTTGTAACAGTTTTCGTCTAGGGAATGAGCAAATGTATTGCATCTAATGCAAAGTGCATGATGAGTTACTAAGTTCAATGAAGTAGTGATCAAGGAGCGATCAAGGTTTTCTTGATTGATGTGCAGAGATTGCTATGTAATCCAATGATCATACTTGAACCAAATTTATTTGTAATCTCGATGAAAGTTAGTTTTTTGTTATATTATCGACTTGATTAATTTGTATTTAAGGTCAATGAAGTTGTTTAGTTTTAAGAGAGTTGGAAAAGAGATAGACACAGTTCAGTTGAGTGTGTGGTGGCCAAACCAGATGATGTATTTTGCAGTTTGAGTAAATGGAGATAGGAGCATGAAATGGATTTGATCAAGCAAGTGTAATTGTATTCAGACAGATCAACAAACTCCTATTGTTTTCTAACAATTACAACAGAATTGAAATCCCCTAACCGGGTAAGCTCTAACAAGCTTGGTGCTATTCAAATCCTCTAACAAGGTGGTCCATTAGACTAGATTTTCAAATCCTCTACTGAGGTTACTCCTTATAGGGTATTGCTTCTAACAAGGCATTTGTAGTCAATCCCTTAACCGGGTGATTCCTAACAGGACCAGTTCTTAACAAGACTTTTTGTAAAATCTTTAACAGGCTAGGTTCCTAACATGGCGAACTTCAAAAGAGTTCAAATAGTTATCTTGTGAGTCTCATCTCATCATGGTTTTTACCTATTTGGGTATCCATTTCAAAAATATTTATGTCAAGTGGTGAATGTTTTTGTGGTTATGTTTTCATGGTTGATTTACTTAACTACTTAACTATTTTTGATAAGTCATGATAAATGGAAGTATTGAGATATGAAGAAGTTGTTACTGTTAATTTGTTGTAACAGACAACCAATTTATCTTATGATTTTTTTATCTTGACAGAGTTATTATTCTAAGTTTACTTTGAGAGATTGATTAGTGAAGTTTATTATCAGTTTTTCTATCTACTGATTCACTCCCCCCTCTTAGTAGTTGACTGGATTAATATTCTTTCATCATACCATTAGTGGTGAAGCCACTAGTGCTAAGGATGATAAGGCAAAATAAAGCTGAGACTATACCGGCAGTTAATATTGATTCCCTAGCAAAGATTCTGGCAATTGACACTTCTCAAGTTGAGAAGAAATCAATCATTGAGATGAGTCCCATTGAGTTAATGATGATGGCTATCCAGAAACTAATAAAGGAGGGATCGACAGATAAAGGAATAATAGATCACTCAATCACAGTTTTGCATAGACTAATTCCTGATTGTACGATTGAAAATGAAGCAAGGCTTTCCAGTAAGCTTAAGGCATTAACTAAGCATATATCTAACAACTTTTAATATTTGCAGCAAATTTCAGACTGACAGGCACTTAAGATATTTATTGTGGCTAAGAGAGCCGCTTTTGATCAAATTATTGAAACAGACAAGAAGAAAATTGAAGGAAAATTGATTCTTATTAAGAATTATTTAAAATAGTGTACAAATATCTATAGGTTCTGTTGTAACGTAGAAACTCTTACAACAAATGTAGATAGCAGATTAAAGGTGTTACATAGTAAGGTTGCCAATATTGCAAACTCTTTTGATGGATTAACCTCACTAACAACATCTGTTGATGGACAAATTTTGTCCTTGGAGAACCAAATTTTTTCTTTCGAAAAGAAAAGAGACAAGATCATTCGAAGAGCAAGAAGTCTTAGAGGATTGGTGAGTCCAAGATTGGATTCACTCAGTGTAAATAAGAGGGAATGTATGGATATGATTGCTAAGCCCACATTGACAGAAGTTAAGGAGAAGGAAACATTTGCACACTTAATGAGTGGACTTGTATCCATATCTTAAACCTTCATAACCGGCTAGGATACATATTTGCAGTTGCTAGACAAGGCTTACCCAGAAATTTTGAAATTGGTCAAGCTTTGGTAATGTAATATGTATTATTTAATTCTTTCAAATTATTTCACCTGTCTTTGGCATTGATGCTAAAAGGGGAGTGTATATAATGTGAAAAATATCAGACAAAAATATGGGAAGCATTCAGGAAGGAGTGTATTTCTCAGGGGGAACATACTTCAGGTTGAGCCAATAGGGAATCCATTTTTCACATGAGTGTTGCCATCAATGCCAAAGGGATAGATTGTTGGCAATTGACACTCATTGGATTCATATGGTCATTGATGGAAACATGGAAACATGGTTACTTTATAACAAGATTCATAAGGAAGCTTACATCAGCATACATTGACACTATGAGGCATTCACCGGCAGATATCGACATTGGAGAATCCAGGGTTACACTAGCACTGGCACCGACATCCAACACTTCAGTGAAGCGAACATCAGGCTTGGACCAGAAGGAAGTTTTATTTGTAAAATCATTTTGTAATTATTGTATAAAGCCGACATTGTATATCTTTTGTAATACATTGCAAGCCGAAATAAGGCTTATTGTTTGTAAGGGTATATAGGTCAGTCTGCTAGGTCATTTTGAACATGGTGACATAGGAGAATATAGAAGAACTGTATAATGAAAAGTATATGTATGTAGATCATTTATATGCGAATGTTATATCATGCAATGATATGTAGATAGTTTGGAAAGCATATCATTAATTCTTTCTTCATGCAAATGACAACAAACTCCCCCTTTGGCATTGATGGAAATACAAAATATCAACACCATTTCTTTTCTGCTGTGATTGTGAATATGAATCCTAGTTTACATTACCAAGTATTCACATGCTCTCTCCGTCTTTAGTCTGTCACTAGTTTTCCTTCCCATAATCACATAATTCTTCTCCCCCTTTAACAACAATGCCAAATTGAAAGTAAAATATGTAATGCTAAATTTACACTATGCATCAACAACATATTGCAACTTGATGCTTCCCCTGTGGAATACATCCAATTCTACATCAACCCTTGTAAAATTTTGCAAGTGTTTCGGGGACTAATGCAATCAACATCATGTTCAACTAACTTCATGAAGAGGGACAAACCCTAACTAAATTCTAAGATACTCAAAAGTAGTCTTAGGTAGAGGTTTGGTAAAAATATCTTCAAGATGCTCCTTGGTAGAAACATGCTCTAAGATAACATCTTTGCTCTAAAATTTTTCCCTCAAGAAATGATACTTCAATTCAATGTGCTTGGTTCGTGCATGCAAAACAGGATTCTTGGAAATATTTATGGCACTTGTTATCACATAAAATATCTATAGGTTCTAAAATCTTTATCTTAAAACCTTCCAAAATGCGCCTCATCCAAATAGCATGTGTGCAATTCATATAAGCTGTAACATACTCAGCTTCAGCAGTAGATTGTGAAGTGCAACTCTGCTTTTTACTACTCCATGAAACAAGCCTTCCTCCAAGGAAAAATGCTCCATCAGTTGTGCTTTTCCAGTCATCAACATTTCCTACCCAATCAACATCTTTGTATGCCTTCAAATCAAAGTTTCCTCCATATGGATACCATAATCCATAGTCAACAATACCTTTTAGGTATCTAATGATTCTCTTGGTTCCTATCAGGTGTGTCTCCTTAGGATTCTTCTAGAATCTAGCAACTATGCCAACCACATTGGCTATGTCCGGTCTGCTGTGAACAACATAGTGCAATTTGGCAATCAGTGACCTACATTGTTTCTCATCAACAGACTTAGATTCATCTTCCTTGGACAACTTACAACCTATAACCATTGGTGTTTCAACTAGTTTACAGTTACTCATGCCAAATGTCTTCAAAGCCTCTTTTACATACTTAGATTGTGTAATGAAAATACCATTCTTCATTTGCTATATCTGCAAGCATATGGAATTTTTTATTTCCCCTACTAAAGACATTTCAAACTCATTTTTCATTTCATCTGCAAAACTATTTCTCATGGCATCATTACCTGCAAATATAATATGATCAATAAATACTTCACTGACCAATATTTCATCTCCTTCAGACTTGAGATATATGTTACTATCATCATTGATTCTCAGAAAGCCTATCTTCATTAGATGTGTATGAAGCTTTTCATACCATGCTCTGGGTGCCTGCTTTAATCCATATAAAGCCTTATGTAATCTGCATACCATGTCTTTCTCATCAGTCAAAGCATGACCATCTGGCTTCTCTATGTATACCTCTTCTTCCAATATCCCATTCAAAAATGTAGACTTAACATCCATTTGATATACCTTGAACATTTTATGGGTTGCAAATGCAAGTAAAGTTTTGATACCTTCTAGTCTTGCTACTAGTGCAAAAGTTTCTCCACAATTTTTTCCTTCTTCTTGTGCATAACCCTTGTAGACTAATCTTGCCTTGTTGTGAACTACAAGACCATGTCCATTCAACTTGTTCCTATATACCCATTTAGTACCTATAACATTCTTATTTACAGGTTGGGGCACTAGGATCCAAGTGTTATTATTCTTAATTTGATCTAATTCCTCCTCCATAGCTTTAACCCAATGATCATCACCAAATGCCTCCTTAGCAGTTCTTGGTTCAATAGTGGAGATCATGCAAGAATTCTCTCTGATTCTTCTTCTGGTTAGTACTCCAACATCCTTATCTCTAATAATCTGCTCAGGATTGTGATTCAATCTCACATAATTAGGAATAACATGATCATTATCTTCAGGTTCAACTTCTTCATTGTCATCATCTTCTTCTGAATTTGTCTATTTTGGTTGAACTGGTGCATCAGAATTTGCTTTCCCGGTTTCAAATTTCATAGTTTCTGGTTCCAAAAACAAAATGCAAGGATTGTCATCCTTTTTCTCTGAACTAGTTCCTTCTGAGACTTCAAGAAATTCATTCACTCGAACATCAACACTCTCAACAATTCTCTGTGTCTGGTTGTTAAAACATTTGTAGGTCTTACTCTTGGTGGAATAGCCAAGAAATATGCCTTCATCACTCTTAGCCTCAAATTTGTTAATGTAATCACCTCTCTTAATAAAGCATTTGCTTCCAAATATTTTAAAATAACTAACATCAAGTGATCTTCCATACCAATATTCATAAGGAGTCTTTTCCTTACCTCTCTTTACCAGAACCCAGTTCATTGTGTAGACAGCCATGCTGATAGATTCTCTCCAAAAGGTTTTTGCTACATCTCCTTGTATCAACATTGTCCTAGCAGCTTCAACAATTGATCGGTTGTTCCTTTCTGTGATACCATTCTGCTGTGGTGTCCTTGGTGTAGAAAGTTGTTGTTTGATACTATTCTCCTCACAGTACCTAGTGAATTCCTCAGAAGTGAATTCACCACCTTGATCTATCCTTAGACATTTTATCTTCTTAGTGCTCTCTTTCTCTGCTAAGGCCTTGAATGGTTTGAACTTACCAAAAGCTTCATTCTTATCCTTCAAGAATGTGACCCACATCATCCTTGAGAAATCATCAGTGAGAATCATAAAATATCTGTCACCTTGAATGCTCTTTGTTCTCATTGGTCCACAAATATTTGTATGAACCAAATCTAACAAGTGCTCCACTAAAAAGGATTTTATTTTGAAAGTTGAAGAAGTTGTCTCTTCTAACTGACATTCTTTGCAAAGAGCATTAACCGGTTTGTCTAACTGGGGCAAACATCTCACTATCTTGGACTTACTTACTGTAACAATGTTATCAAAGTTTATATGAAAAAATCTCCTATGCCAAAGCCAACTATCATCTATTTTTGCAATAAAATAGTTGCTAAATTTAGAATTAAGATGAAATAGGTTACCTTTAGTTTTTTTCCCAGTTGCAATCAATTCACCTTTGTTGTCAAAGATTTTGCACATATCATTTTTAAACTCTAGTGGGTATCCTTTGTCATTAAGTTGTGCCACACTCAAAAGATTGTGCTTTAGTCCTTCAACCCAATAGACATCATCTGCACTATTCTTCCCTTTAAGAGAAATAACTCCTTTACCTTTAACCATGTAGGGTGAGTCATTCCCAAATCTAACAACACCGCCATCAAATTCTTTCAAGGAAATAAATTTATTCCAATCACCGGTCATATGATGTGAGCAACCACTATCAATGATTCAATCATTAGAGTTATCCATCCTGGATACTAATGCCTTATGGTCTGATATCTCTTCCTTAATAGCTACAAACACAATATCTTCACTAGCACCACCATTAGAATCTTCATTAGCGATACCACTATCAATAGCAATAAAACAATCATTTTTGCCTTTACCCTTCTTGAATTTATCTCTCTTGTGTTTATTTTCACCATTAGGACAATTAGCTGCTATGTGAACAATCTTGTTGCATGGGAAATATTTTAAAGGTAATTTACCTCTGTATTTTTTAGTGCCTCTAAGCAACCGTTTTGCCAATAATGCTTCAAGCTCCACTAAACTATCTTCATCATCAACATATTTGCTGGATCTAGATTGATAACCATGACTAGTATCTCTACTTTTTTTTACAGATGGCTTAGAAACAAAAGCTCTAAATGCAGACTCAAATTTCTATACACTACCATCATAACCATTTAATTCAAAAGAAGTAAGCTTGCCAATGATGGAGTCAAGAGTTACCTTAGCTTTGTCAATGGACTTCACCTTCTGAATAGCTGCAACTCAAATAGCATAGACCAGTACCAGGGTTCTTAGTACCTTACTGATTACTGTGGCATCTTCCACTTTCCCTCCTACACTCTTAATTTCACTGACTATCTCTTTTATCCTTTGACCATACTACTGGATATTCTCACCTTCAGACATCCTCATGTCATCAAATTTTCCACTTAGACTCTCTTCTTTAGCAATCTTAACATGTTCATCACTGCTATAAATATCTTCAAGTTTTTTCCATACTTCATATGCAATTTCAAGACCATGAACATCTACATATTCAGCATCAGATAGGGAACTAATAATAGCCTCCAATGCTTTATGATTTTCTTGTTGTTCTTTCTTTTGATCATCAGTCAGAATTCCATTAGGTGCAATATACTAAGTATCTATATGATCCCAATACTGACTTCCCAGACTCTTGATGTAAATTTTCATTCTATCACTCCATATCCTATAGTTTTCTTTGTTGAACTTCAGACCTTCCTTCATCATGATCTAGCAGATATTTTCCTCAAGTTGTTAGGTTTTGACCTTAGAGGACCTGAATCGCTCTGATACCAATTCATGGTATGATGAAAGAATAAGTATTCGTTAGATTACTGAGAGGGGGGGTGAATTAGTAACCAGAAAAACTGATACAAATTTCCCAAACTCAAACTCAAACATGCAAAGTAATCTTATCAATGAAATACCACTGTCAAGATCAATACTCATAAGAATATCGGTTGATTGTTACAACGACTTAAACAATAAACAAAAGTTAACTTGTAAACATCCAAATTCTTTATCATAAGCCAATGCTTCACTTCTCAATGCATTCGGTTATCATGCCTTATTAGAAATAGTTAAACATAAGATCATAACCACAAAAACATTCACCACATGACACAAGTATTTATACGTGGAAAACCCAAATAGGTAAAAACCACGGTGAGATGAGACTCACAAGATAATATCTGAACTATTATGAAGCTCACCTTGTTAGGAGGCAAGCCTATTAAAGCTTTTACAAAAGTCCTGTTAAGAACTGATCATGTTAGGAATCACGTGGTTAAGGAATTGAATACAAATGCCTTGCTAGAAGCAAATACCCTATAAGGAGTAACCTCAGTAGAGGATTTGAAAATCCAATCTAATGGACCACCTTGTTAGAGAATTTAATAAGTAACCAAGCTTGTTAGAGCTTACTAATAAGTCAGTGTATTGACATGTTTTTTATTAGGACTCTTAGGTTTTTGGTATCTTTTGGGTTGCATTGTGATAGTAAAATATTGTGAATTGAATATATGTAATCCATGTTTTAAAACTGAACTTAAGAAATCCTGTTTGAACTTTGTCGGTTAATTCCTGCAGCCATGCCAATTTATTCCTGCAGCCAAATGGTTTGTCTCTGTGATATGCAAATTATTTAGGATGATTTCATATGTGAGTTAATGAATGTATTAGTTAAGTAAGATACATATGCATGTCCTTGTATGTTGTTTCTATTTTAGTGCAGATAATAATTGATGTTGCGGTGGAGGATTTTCTTTCGCGCCTAAGGACTGGAGAATCACATTCAGATAGCTGGAGGTCAAACTGAAGGAGATTCAAGTGAGCACAATGTATGGCATAATCGAAGCAGTTGTACTTCACCATGGGAGTTTAACTTTGGTGCATGTTTAATTTGTAAAATATCGCTTTGGCGTGCAAAGACTGTGGTTCGGTTTCAGATCCATAGTTCCTGCAGCCAAGCTCTCTGTTATCCCCTTCATCTAACAACTATCTGCCTCTTCTTCTGGGTGTAACTGGAGTTGTCCATTGTATTTTATCTTTTCTTTATAATAAGCTCTTCCTTCTTTTATGAGAGTTAGACAGAATGAAAAGGGATTGAGCAGAGTTTTTGTCACGCATTCTGAATTTTCTCTTTTAGAATATGTAATCATCTTTCAGGAAGAAATGAATAAGAATATGTTATTCTAATCTATTAATAGTTATGTGCTGAGAGTTTGATATCACTCATCCAAGGGGGCCCACTTGGTGAGTGATCCTATGTTTATGATTATTGAATTTAGTTTTTACTTAGTTGTAGTAGAAGTTTATGACTGGATTGTTCCTGTAGCCATTGGAAATAGATCCTTTGACTGTTCCTGCAGCCAAGGTAGAACGGTGTGATTCCTGTTATTTTCATTAGATCATTTCAATAGAGTTTTGTAAATCTTTCATTTAGCCTTTATGATTTCCATTCCTACCTTTCCTACAGTAATTTAGAATAATCATTTAAGGAGTTTAGTGCATATATATTGCAGACCCATTTCAAGTTTTATGTTCCTGGATTAACAACTAAATGAACACCAGCCATGAGAATAGTAAACTCTACCATATGAATGTCCAAACTTCGGATTGAGATTTCAATTAGAGGTATTATTATTGTCATTATAGTTGGGGTAGACATTTTTGGCACCACTACCGGGGATGGTGTCAAGCTAAGAGCCTTTTATGATTATTTTAGTTTTTAGTTAATTGCTTGAAATTTCATGAATCTGCATGCATAATAGAAGAAGAGATGCCAGAGGTAGATTTCTACCCGCTCATACTACTCATGCAGAAGATAGTTTTCCAGATATAAGCCCTTTTTCTGAGCTATATCAAGTCCCACAAAATTTGAATCACCCTGAGTCTGAATTTCCAGAAGGTAGTCTTCAGTTCCTTTTTGGTCCACAAGAAGAAGAATTGCCTATTGTAATAACCCCCACAAGTCCAATGCAAGGGAACCCACCTCCTATTGGAAATAATCCACCACCACCACCTGGTCCAACATTTGAGTTTCCCATCTCTGACCAGCATGATAATGCTAACCTCAAGAGCATTCTAGCATCTTCACTTCCTAAATTCTATGGGTTGGTGACAGAGGATCCTGATACATTTCTGTTTGAGTTTGATGTTCTTTGTAGGAGTTTTGACTATACTACAGATGCCCATAGACTCAAAAATTTTCCAGCCACTTTGAAGGAGTCATCCTTGAGATGGTTTATGAGCTTGGGTAGTAGCACAATCAATATATGGGATGAGATGAAATGGTTGTTTCTTGCAAAATACAAAGATTATTGTAGAGGCACTGGTCGTCATGGGGATGATATCTTTAGAATGACACAAACTGAAGATGAGAGCCTTGAGGATTATCTGGAAAGGTTTTTGTTTAGTGTTAAGAAGTCCAAGCATAGTACTCTGAATGAAGATTCCCTCAAATTGATATTCTTGAGGGGTATCAGTGATGAATGCATTGATTCCTTAGATCTAATGCGGGGAGGTGACATTACACAATCTACTTGGGCTGAAATAGGACAAATTTGCAAGAAGTATTCCAAATCTACTTCTAAGAAGAATAGGAGATTTAAGCCAGGAGCACCATCATCATCATCTGGAACTAGAGTTTCTAGGTTGGAACTTAGCCATTTGTTAAAATATTTCAAGGAGGATATTATAAACAATATGGCTACTCAGTTGGATACATTGGCAGCTAAGAAGAAGCATGAGGAAGCTGATGCATTTCTTGCAGAATTTTGTCCTCATTGTAAGCAGTGGAAGAAATATTGGAGATGTAAGATGGTTGCAAATGTTGAAGTACATGATTTCAAACCAATTCAAGGTGAGGATGAACAAGTCTTCTATGTTGCTCAAAGAAGACCAAATTTTCAAAGACAAGGTATGCCACGTGATCCACTTTCCTTTTCTGGTTATAGTGGTAATTCTTATGCACCAAATAACCAATGGCAACCATAGTATTCTCAAAATTTTGGTGATTATTCACATTGGTATGGATCACAAGGCCAAGGATAGCAATTTGCTAATCAAATCCCCCAGTGGCAGCAGCCACAGGGAAACTGGTATCCACCTCAAGGTGCAGGGAACCAGTTTCAAGGGAATTGGCAACCTACCTCTCAATGGAGGGGAAACCCATCATGGTCATCCCAATCTTCTAGATATCAGCCCCCTGCTCAGCAGCCACAACCTCCTGCTTTAATGCCACCTCCTATAGCCTCAGCACCACCTCCCAAGCCAACACAACTGCCTACTCAACCATTTCCTAACCCAAATATCAAATCTCAGCAACAACAACAAGCTTATTCAGCTGATGCTAATCAATACCCAACCTATTCTTTATCACTAGATGATATTCACCTTTGATGTGGCACAACTCTACCTAATCCCTCTCAACCAATTATTACTGAGGTACAAGAAGAGTACCCAATCTTTGATCCTAAAGATGTAATACCTCAGAATCAAATATTACCACCATTTCCTCATAGATTGAAAGACAAAGAAGTTTCAATTGATCAACAACAAAGCTTTGATATTCTTGATCAACTGAAGCACATTTGTGTTAAAATTCCATTGCTGCAAGCAATAAAGGATGTTCCAATATATGGTAAAGCATTGAGAGAGGCATGCCTAAAGAAACCTGGTAGAAAGAAAAATGATCCACAAATAGTTCATGTTATGGGTCAATTGGCTGATATTATGTTAGGAAAAATTGTTATTCCAAAGTATTCTGATCCAGGTAGTCCTGTTGTGAGTATAGTCATTAATGGCAGTCAAATAAAAAATATTTTAGTTGATTTAGGGGGCAGCTATTAATGTATTGACAAGGGAAGTAATGAAACATCTAGAGATAGATAGTTTAAGGGCCACACCTATAGTTCTCCAACTTGTTGATGGCTCTATAGTAAGACATGATGGTATGATAGAATATATAGTGGTCATTCTCGATTCCTGGGAATATCCTGCAGACTTTATGATTTTATCCCCAAAAGCAACATTGGGGGGATGTCCAGTCATTTTGGGAAGACCATGGCTAGCCACAGCTGATGCATATATTGGGTGTAGATCAAGAAATATGACTATTTTAGATGGTATTTCCACAAAAACATTGGCCTTGTATTCCCCTACACAACCTCGGCTTGAGCAGCAGCAGGCTGTTTGGCCTATTTTGGGAGAGGAATCTGAAGAAATTGACTCTATTAATCACCTTATGATGATTAATTGAATGCCCCTCATGCATTTATATGATGAAGAATCAATCCTTTATAAGGTCTTGATAAATGAATTAATAGAAGACCAAGAATTGCAGGAATTGGTTCTGAATATTGCAGGGTTGGACTTTCCTGCAGCCACTGATATCTTGCATACCTTGTTGCCATAGGAATTGTCATATTCTCATGTGTTATGATATAAATCAGATTGATCTTGCTATCAAGATAGAGGTTGAATTGAATAAATATTTGAACATCAATAAGAATATAGCAGATACTCAGAAGGATAGCCTGGTGGACTTGCTAAAACTCCATAGAAATGCCTTTGCATGGGATTACAAGGATATGAATGGAATTGATCCAGTAGTTTGTACTCATCGCATTTACGTAAAGGATGAGTGTTTCCCCCTCAGACAACCTCAAAGAAGAGTCAATCCTTCCCTGAAGGAGATAGTTAAAGAAGAATTGCAGAAATTGTTGAAAGCTGGGTTTATCTATCCTATCTCTGACAGTCAATGGGTATCACCCTTGGTGACACTTACCCGGTTAGGGGATTTCAATTTTGCTATAATTTTTAGAAACAATAGGAGTTTCTTGATTTGTCTAAATATCACTACATTTGCTTGATCAGATCCATTTAAGATTTTATCTGCCTTTACTCAAACTGTAGACTCATCCTCCGGTTCAGCAATCACACACTCAACTGATTTCTGTCAACTCTTGCCAACACTAAAACAAAACAACTTCATCAACTTTAAATACAAAACAATTAGGTTGGTAACACAACAAAAATCTAATCCTCTCATCGAGATTATAAACAAGTTGATACAAGCATGACCATTGTTTTTTATAGAAATCTCTACACATCAATCAAGAAAACCTCAACCGCTCCTTGATTACCACTTCATCGAGCTCAGTAACTCATCACGCATTTTTCTTTAGATGCAAATATATTTTGTTCATTCCCTAGACAAATGAACGTGCCAAAAAATTTTGAACTTGTCTTTATACAATGACCTTACGTGTCACCATCATTACAGCTCAACATCAGATTATAAACCAACATAACCAATTCAATAGCCTTAATCGGTTAGTGTGTAACAAAAAAACAACTGGTAGGGTTTACCAGTTACATAACATAGGAATGGTTTAACCTTTTACTCTGATTACTGGTTCAACTCACAAACTTACATACTGGTTTACAATAACCTACACAAAGCTCTTCCTACCGGTTATAAGACAATATCAACAATAACAACAATATCAGCAAAATCATGACTATCATTACCGGTTCAATTGACATCAATGACAACACAACATATCATTAATGAAATCTTCATACAAATGCCAACACTTCAATCATTAATGTTACATGTCAAATAAATCACTCTATATTAATTAAATATTTATTTAATTGTCCAAGGGGTTGAGCTTAACTGGTTAAAACACTAGGTTCTCACTGTGGAGACCCAAGTTCAATTCCCAATAGGGACATCTAAAGTGGAATTCTAAGTTGTGACTCTTGGCCTTCCATAGGATGGGGAAGGTCTTGGGTCAATCTAATCAAACATAATAATAATAATAATAATAATAATAATTCAAAATATTGCAGCTACTGTTAGACCGATAGATTTGTGAGAAAATAAATTGAACCAAGTTATAGAGTTATTTCACCCGGTGGTGTATACTTTGATGTATTATGAATTTAAAATCCTAAAAGATCTATTGATTAGATAATCTTGATTTAAAGTATGTCAGCTATGTCTGGATTTTGAACTTATATGATTCCATGAATTGGATAACATTGATGAATGTTGATGCTTCATTTATATGCTTTATGATATAGAACTCTATATGATTCTAGAATAGGACAAATTGGAAATGATGTATGTCATTATTGGATTGCAGGACTGTATGATGATGATAGAATTAGGATGTATGTTTTATGTGTGGATCAAAATTATGAGAATTATGATAATTGCTTATGTGGATTTATTTGGATATGAGATATATTGAATTGTTCAAATGTAAATTATATGCGAAGTGTTTGATGTGTATTCTAATTCATGTGTTTAATATTATATGAGGTTATTGGAGATTACTAATGTGCATTTGAGTGGTGCAGAAAAAGATATCCATGTGACCATGGAAATATTATGGAGAACCAAACCTAGACCTATGTATGTTCGTAAAACCAGGGTTTGTCTATTTGGAGAGACAACACCCCATTTGTGTCATATTTTATTCGTAATAGTAAATGATGCATGTGTGTTAAATGTTATTTAATTGATTTATTTAAATCCAAAAAGAGACACGATTTCATGTATAATTTTGTAAAAGTATTTTCTCTGTGTCACTTGACACATGTGTGGATTTATGTTTGAGTTTTTAAATTTGTCTCTTGGAGGGAATTGTTTAACTATAGCTTTTTCAATTAATGTAATGTGATTCCATAAATGCCTTGGGTAAAGAATCTTTGGGTTGGTCAACATAGGTTTGACCCGAAAATAAACTTCAGAGGGGTTTAAAAAGGGTTAAATGGACTCCTAGGGGTAGTTTATTAGGGTTTCCTAAAGCCCATAAGGTATACCTAAGGGTTAGGAGTAATTTTGGGCATGTTTCAACTCATGTGACCATTTAGACACCCTAAAAAGTGACTTTTCTAAGTTGTGCGAAAATGAAAATTAGAAAGCTTGAACTAAGTTGATAACCTTCCTTTTTGAATGAGAGTTCCCTTTCCCATTTTACCTTACTTTCCTTTTCAGTTCTAGAAACTTGAGATAACTCACACTAGTGTCTTCTTGAGCAAGAAAGAGAGATTTTGGGGGAAATCACCCACTCTCCATTTTTGGAGACAAGAGAATTTGGAAAAGAAAAGATAGATTTGGGATTTAGAATTCTGGTGAAGGGTAGAAAGAGAAGTCTTGTGGAATTGGGCTGCTCATCCTCAACAAAACTAGCATACCTTTGGGCAGTTTACGGTTGGTTTTTATTTTTCTTATAATATTTTCTTGTTGCATGTTGTTTTGAAAGAAATGCTTGTGTAAAAGACTTGTTTTTCGTGCATGTATTTCTTGGAAATTTATTTGGTGTTTTATGCTTATTCCATGTATGTGTTTGGGAGTAATCAAGACCTCCTACTCTTGGGAGAGAGGAGGGTCTTGTGGGTGGTAGAAGTGACAACCCTTGAATGAGAGGCTCTCATTATGAGAGTGATCACAAGGGATTCTATGTGACCCTTGCTGCATGGCTTGTTTATGCATTGGGGGTCATAAGGAGGGAAATAAGGCATGAATGCCTTGGGGGGCATAAGGAATGTGGGGTTATTACACTTGATGTATTTGGTTTGCCATGAGGTGGCTATATGTTTTGGTTTGTCATGAGGTGGCTATATGTTTTACCATACTTGCAGTCTCCTCAGGGTACTTGGTCCACTACCACCCTTAAAAATACATCACATTGTGTGGTGCAGTGTAGCCTAGGTTGGGAATGTGATTGCGGTTGTTTTCCCTTGTTTATTTGAGTTTACATGTGTGTTACCTGTCTAGGGCTTGGTTCTCCGAGCTCAGAGGTGGCTACTAGTTAGCCTAGGCTGGGAGGTGAGCACTCCATGGTCATAGCATTGATTTATTTGTAGGTTGTTGAAAGGAAAGAAAAGGACAAGTAGAAGTTGTTGTTTTAATTGTTTGTAGAAAAAGATTTGGAAACGGAGTAATTGATATTATAAGTGCAAAAATGTAAAAGGAAACTATATGTTGTACCCAGTTAGGAAAGAAGATGTATCTAATTTAATTGAAGTCCTCATTCAATAGGAATAAGGGACTAGTTTGGGTATTTCACCCTCTTGTAATAATGTCTATATTGGATTCTAAAAATGCCTTAAATAATTGCATTATTTCTATTAATTTAATATTGCATAAATGAAAAGATTCTGTTGAATATCAGTTTACATTGTTCTTAAAATTTTAATGCTTGCATGCATGTTTATTCTGAAAATAAAAATCAGACTATTGTCTATACATATCTCTAAGTTTTAAATTAGTTAATAAAACATTTACTTGCTGTTAAAATGATTGAATTCAGCCATTTATATAAATGTTGTTTAATTTATTTAATACTGTAAATTACTTAATTACAGAAAATAGAATCTAATGATTAAATGGACTAATTGATTTAAAATAATTTCATATTTCTATAGTTGCTGCTTATTTCATTAAAAGTTGTCATTTGGATAGTTGCTGTAAACTTTGACATTATTTAATGCAGAAATAAATTCTATAGTTAATCAGATTTAATGGGAATGAATAAATTCTAAAAATGTAGTTCTAAGTATATCTAACGCTGTTAACTTCTTATTTTTACAGAAAGAAAACCTATATTTAGTTAGCCTATTGATTTCCTTTAGAAACTAAGAAATTAATGAGAATTCCAAAACATAAGCATATAAATAAATATATATCTGTATATATATTTATTTATAAATTTTAGTTTAAATATATTAACAGATTTAACATATTGGTGCATATATATATATAAATAGATAAATACATATATATATATAAATATATAAATACATATATATATATAAATATATAAATACATATATATATATAAATATATAAATACATATATATATATATTTAAATATATTATTTTATTTTTAAATTTAAAAAAATATATAAAAATAAAAAAAAGGGGGCAAAGGGTTTTCTGGTGCGGCCTGGGATCGTCGCCACTATGGACTCCACAGTGAGCGGCGCCTGGGAACACCGCCACTGTGGTTTCCACAGTGAGCAGCGCCCGGGGACGCCACCACT
Organism: Cryptomeria japonica; assembly: GCF_030272615.1. Taxonomy (NCBI): domain Eukaryota; kingdom Viridiplantae; phylum Streptophyta; class Pinopsida; order Cupressales; family Cupressaceae; genus Cryptomeria; species Cryptomeria japonica. The sequence continues at coordinate 460,096,821 of NC_081411.1, forward strand.
GTGGTTTCCACAGTGAACGGCGCTTGGGGTCACTGCCACAGTGGCACTCTCGGGGACGTTGCCGCCGCCCTGTCAAACCTTCGGCCGCTTCTCCACCACCCCCATTTGCTCGATCGCCTCCATCTTGTTTGATCGACCCTGCAACAAAGAGAAATTTTGAAACTCTAACCCAGTATGGGTTAGGGTATTCGAAAAGAGATAAAGACAATAGAGAGTGAAAGAAATATAAAAAGAAGGGGGTTATCTTTTTATCATAAGAAATTAGGGTTTCTAAATTACTTAATACTTAGTTTAGTTATAGGGAAATAAGTGTGTGGAAAAAGATATGTAGTTAAAATATATGTTTTTTAAATGGGCGTTTTATTTTAAAGGGGTGTTTAAATTTCTAATTGTTTTGGAGTTAAAATCTTATGAGAAATTTTAATGAATTTGGTAAGTTAATTTTGGGTTCCCTCAAGCTAATTTGGAAATTTAATGGAAAAACATAATGTATGTTTCTACAACATTATTATCGGGTAAATATATTTGAGAAGATTTATTATTTGAATTTAAAGCAAGAAGAGATGTGAATATTGAATACAAAATATTAAATAGTAGATGTTTAAAAAAAAATATATATAAAACAACTTGATTTAAAATTATATAATTACATTTTAGGGATCTAAGAGGTTTTATTTTTATAATTAAACAGAATGAATCAATATAGTAAAATACTTAATTGAAGAGGATATTGTAATGGTGCAATAAAATTTCTCTATAATAAAATTTAGGGACTAAGTCTTGCGAACCTAGCTAACCAATGTGGATATTTTTATTTGATAATTTAATTATCATAACGATGTTGGCACCTTAAATGTAGCTGCTCAATTAGGTAATATTAATGAAATGAAATAGTAATAGTGTTGGTATTTAGTAAATAATGGCTATTATCAAATCTAGTAATTATATTAATGACTTCTTAGCAGGAGATGATCTAATTGTTATTATGAAACATAACTAAAGAAAGGGACATTTGAGCAAATTGAATAGTACCCTTATAAAGTTAATTTGATCTCTTGATTTTTAGAGTTATCGTAATTGTTACGTAAGTAATATTTTGATTTCTATCATCTAGGAGTTTTACCGAAACTTTAGGTTTCTATTTAAACTTTAATTCATCATTCCCTTTAGAAACCCATTTACCTTATAATGTTTAAAAAGGTTTCATTTGGAACAATTTGTTAATGTTGTCACAATTAATTAAGTAATGCTTGCACGTAAATAAGTGTTTTAAAAAAAAAAATTGTTGGTAGTGTTTTGCCCAAAAGTTTGGGCATCACAGCTATGACCTATTACTTATCAAAAAAAATATATATTTATTTAATTAATTAAATCATTCCAAGTAAATCATTTTGATCAATTATCCCATTTATTTAATTAAATATCCTAGCATATTTAATTAATAAATCAATTTGCCATTTAAATCACAAAAAAAGGAATTAATTTAAAGAAAAAGAGGAATTAATTTAAAAAGAGATATTAATCACAAAAAGAGGAATGGATCTACAAAATAAAGAGTTAAATTGAAAACAAAAGAAAAGAATTAAATTGAGAGAAGAAATCAAACTTAAGATATTTCTTTTTCTAAAATTGAGATAGCTTGAGAAATCAGAAAAGCAATTAAATCGAATTAATCATTTTCTCTAAAAATAAAATTTAAAGCTTTTCTTGAGGAAAGAGGTTTAGTTATATTGAAAAGCCTTTTTTAAAATAAAAACCTTGAGTAAATTAAAGAAAATTGCATGGAATCATCTATTTTTATCTCAAGTGCATGGAATCAACTAAATTTTTTCTCCAATGCAGACTTAGACTTATAATCTGAATGCATTCCATCAAGCTATAATTGGAATCTATCTGAAGATTAACTTAATTTGATCTCTCCATTATTTAAATTAACCAGGATTGTTCTTTTTCTTAAGGAATCTCAACCGCTCATTGTTAATCGATCTTGACCATTGGTCTCTCTTTTGAGTCTCTATAAATTCAGCCCTTCATCTCTCATTCAAGACACCCTAGAGATTTATTATTATTATGCTTCTTTTTCTCTAGAGTCGTTGAAGATATTGTGTTTTGAGATTATTGCATCTTAGTTTACCTTTTTACATACTTAGTTTAATCATGATTGCTTGAAATCATCTAGCTTAAATTTCATTCATCTAGCTTAATCTTGCATACATTTAGCTTATTCTTGTGCTCATATAGATTAAATCCTTCGTGTTGGTGTAGTCTAGTCACTGGTATTGCTTAGACAAATCTGAGAGCAAGTCTATACTCGCATCTTTTAGAAGGCAACAGGTCGATTTGTTATGGTTTTCATATTCATGATTATATATGTCTAACCATGCATGCAATGACTTAATTGAAGTGTTCTTCCTTACAACTTGCAGACGTTATTCCACTTTTCACACACACATTTTTGGTGCCCACCGTGGGGTTGAAGACTTCATCTTTTGGCCTTACTGATCAGCTCATTTTATTTTTTAGATTTTTTCTGTACAAATACTGAAAACTCGTACGAGTTTTCATAGAGGCTCAAATGACAATCTATAGATCTCGTACGGTCTATCATGAATTAACGTACGACTAGGTGAGAATACTCATACAATATTCTGGGTTTTAGTATTACATACTACAATTTTAGGGTTTTTTTATTGAATTTTTATGGTACTAATGCTAACCCTAGCTTGTTTTCTATCCGTCTGAGAGATTTTGATAGCCTAACCAGTTTTTGCAGAATGTTTGTTGAAGTACACACCTTTTGTACAAAAATAACATGACTACTAATTCATTGTTTTTATAGGTTGCCTAAGAAGACTCAAGTGAACTTCGTGTATTCTTTAAATTCATTTTTTAGGCAATTAAATTGCTATCTAGTTAATGAACAAATCTATCTTTTATGTTTTAAGAAAAATCTAAGAGGTAGGAGAGTATGCTCTTTTTTGCACAGACAATAAGAAATCTAGATCCTCAAAGCTTTTTCTAAGTTTGAGATTTGTGTATCTTTAGCGGGCCTGTCATAGTGGGAAAAAGTAATCACCCTGTGAGAATGACCCAAGTGAGTACAGTTGGACCTGAGAATTCCAACTCACTATAATAAATAGGCCTCTGGTGATTAAAGTCTCACAGGACAGGATTATTTGAGTTTTCTCTTTGAGATCTCTCATATCGGGCATTTTGTAGGGCCTTGCAGTATCAATCATGTTTACATGACTATAGCTTGTTTCGGTACCTTGTTGGGATATATGCCTCAATCATGCTTGCATGACTTCAAGGGGTAATTTTGAACAAAATTCCTGACTAAGTACTATAAGATAGAGTCTACCCGATTCACCTTCGAAAGGGGGATAATCTTTGTACAAGAGAGATAGTAACCCTCCCAAGATACTTTCCATTTTGTGCCCCATTAGCATTTGGAGTCGGCTAATACGACATTGAGAATCCATTGCATGAGACTCAATGTGATGAATAATGATGAACAATAGATACCCCAACCGGTACTGAGAGGGGGGGTGAATCAGTAAAGGCAAAAACTTTCTCAACAACTTATCCGGTTAAATAGAGTAAGACATTAGAAACCATAAACTGATAAGTCTGAACACTTCAAATACAATCAATACTTGATATCAACTTCACCCATAAACATATGCATGTGGTATACCAGTAATACCATAACCTAATAACTCTGCATGCATAATCATTCAACCAAATAATACATAATCATCACATGAAAAATGCATAACACATAACACATATTTTTCACGTGGAAACCCAAATGGGAAAAACCACGGTGGGGATGAATACCCACATTATTTTTTTTGAACTCTTTTGAAGCTCGCCCTATTAAGATCCTAGTTTGGTTAAAGACTATACAATAAGGTTCTGTTAGGAACCGATCCTATTAGAGATCACCCAGTTAAGGGATGGTTATATACCCTTTTAAGGGTTGAAACCTTGTTAAAGGTTACCTCACTAGAGGATTTGAAGAACTCAATGATCTGGAGTCACCTGATTAAAGGTTTTACAATAAGCCTATTAAACCTACCTGGTAAAGGGATTTTACAACTGTTGAAATGATTAGAAGATAACAGGTAAAACTTCTGATCTGATAACAACACTACATGCGAAGGCAAATCCTTTTCATTTCCTCTACTCTGCAATCACACTCTACAGTTTTCCTCTTACTGGTCTGGCAAGTATCTCATCACTCGGATACACACACAACATTTTCCAACAACTTTACAATAACAAACATCATTGACCTTATAGACATCAGCTAGGTTGGTAGCATAAACCCTAAATCCTAAGCATCGTAGGTTTACAACACAGGTGGTCCAATCCTAACTGTCCAAACACATTGCATAGAGTATTACAATTTCAAATAGATCACAAGACAATCTGCATCATTTATTCTTTACCGCACATGGGAATGAGTAACCCATCATGCTCTCTTCTCATATCGCCAAGAAGAATAATCATTCCCGAAGTAGACTTCCAACGCAGTCGATCTCCTCATGCAAGATCCTTCATGCGCACAAAGCTAACATGGCACCTTGATCTCATTCACATCTCTTAGCTAACTCATCACAGAGTATCACTAGTTGCATCACATAAGATGGATCGCCAAACTGATAACCCTAGAGCTGAGACTGCCAACCGATAGTCACACTTAGTAAAACCCTAACACCATTTCACTACATCTCCTCATACCTCTTCATATCGGTTCACTTGAACCTAGTGACATCAATGACAACATATATTATCATCATATCAACATGTCAGTTCATCATATGCCAATAATATCTAGCACAACAGTCATATTCTAATTAGCTATTGGGTGTGTAACTGAGTCTGTAAGAAAAGGTTTTCTTCTCTAAGCCAGCTTCTATAGGGTTAGTGTGTTGTGCTTGAAGTCATTATACTTCTTACGTGTTTACTGTGTTTTCATCCCTGAAACTGAAGCTGAAATACTGAAACTAGAGAAAACAATCAACAACGTCAAAAATTTAGTGATCAAAACTTTGTCTGTGTAAAAAACTAGTCTCTGACAGTCTTCAAAACTCAGTCTGTGTCAAAAAGTAGTCTCTGTCAGTCATCAAAACTCTGTTTGTGTCAAAAAATAGTCTCTGTCAATCATCAAAACTATATCCATGTCAGAATCTCATCTTTGTCTAGTCCTTTGTCGTACGAGTCTACTAAATTATCGTCTGGCTATATACCTGTTGTCGTATGAGTATTAATTGGTCTTGTTAGTTTATCGTCTGGTCCTATCAGGAGTGTCGTCCTAGTCCTCACAATTGTCATTCTGTTCTTAGAGAATTGTCGAGTATCCTTAAGTATATTGTCATACGAATAATCATTATCCTCATCAAATTCTCATCTGGAGAACACTAAACTTTTGTGCGAGTATAGACAGAAACTCATATGAGAAACTGTCTGTGTCGTCTGGGAGCTGCTAAATTATCATCTGGGTCTTAATACTCTATTGTACGAATTTATGATTTTGTCAGTCCAGAAACTTGTCCGTTTACATACTTTTCCAAAACTGTCATACTTGCCTAATCATTTTACAATAAGTGTAAATCTGGCCATCATAATTCTGAGCATAAACAATCTTGATAGTGTACCCCTGTCAGTGTGTTGCACGATTTTGTCGATAATCTTTCAGCTAATTCAATAAACTACTTATCAAACTAAATCAAACTAAGTTACTTAGATTGCATCTTATACATGATAGATCGTTCCTGAAACCAGACTGAGTCTTAGTCACTTCTCTCAAATCACTATGTCAAACAAGCAACTAGCTTCAATTTGATCTTGACTTCTGCATCACATCTAGCTCTCGAGCACATCAGTTATAAATTCATTTTCAAACAAGAAGTTCTCGTAAGAAGGATGCCAAAGGTAAAGGAAAGTCTTTTTCATTACAGACTAATCCATTCTTTGTAGAAGAACCCATCTCTAACAAACCTTCATTGTCAAATATACCAATTTTTGATCAATCCTTATCTCCCACCATGTCTGGAGAAACGCAAGAAAGAGAAGCTGCTAAACACGATACTTATGACAATATTGACACCCATGCTAATGACAGTGATTCCTCATCTAGTGAGTCTGAAGCCTCTAAACCTACAGAAGCTATTATAAATAGCTGTCAAAAGGATAAAGATTTCCAAAAAGTGATGAAGATTATCATGGCTAGAGAAAAAGAAGATTATTTCGTAGAGCTAACAAAAAAAGGCACTAAACTTCCTACTGATTATAATATTGAAACCCTTATCGCTAAAGAGGAAGAAACACCAATAGCATTGGTAAACAAAAAATTACAAGCGTTACAGATTAAAATCAAAGAAATGAAAAACAAGGATAAATCATCAAAGCAATATTCTATGGACACGATATGCTTGTTCCCATTTGACAAAAACCTTTACATGCCTCCATTTCCTTCAAGAGTGAAAATTCCTAAGTTTGACAAATATGATGGTAATGCAGATCCTCAAGACCATGTTAGAGAATTTTGTTCTTTATGTATGGAGTTCATGCACGAACAAACATATCTCATGCTCCTTTTCCTAAGGAGTCTAGGAGGACTAGCTATGGAATGGTTTTTGAGCCTACCTATGGGAATTAAGTCTTTTGAGGAATTAGTCGAATTGTTTCTCCAACAATAATCCTATAACATTCTTCATCCAGTCACTATGATCGAGCTTTGTAATACCAAATAGAAAATAGGAGAACCTTTTCTCACTTTTCTTCAACGTTGGAGAAGGATGTTCTCTAGATATTCATGACCTATCCCAGATTTTGAGAAGATGGACATTTTTGTTAATAACCTAATCCCTGAATTAAAATATAATATCCAAATGCAAGTGTACCCTTCATTCAACAAAATGGTAGATAGTGACCTCAGAATGGAAGATGTGCTGATAAAAAAATAGATATATCACTTTGGAAAGAAACACAACAAGGTTCTCGTTCAAAAGAGAAGAATAAATACTTGAAATATGGCAAAGATAACAACATAAATTTTGTTAATGATGGAGTGGTGGACACTGTTAAACTAAAATCAAAACCCAAAATATTTAAAGCAGCTGAAACTGTAGCGAAAAACCTTCCGAAGAAATCAAAAGAGTGGTTTAAAGAGAAACCTTGGCTTTCATAGCCTAAATGTGATTTCACTCCTTTGGAGGAATCATATGAATCAACTCTTAAGACTTTATTGGCAAATGATTTGATAACATTGCCTGACAACTCTAGACCATATGATCCAGAAGTTAAACCCAAATGGTGGAGGGAAAACAAGTACTATGAATATCATCAAAACAAGGGTCATACAACAAGCAACTACATGAAACTCAAACACGAGATTCAAGACCTCATGGATGCTCGAAAAATTGTTTTTTGAAATCACACAACTAATGTTGCTCACAAAGATTTTAAAGATCCCTTTCCTACTTATGAACAAGGCGATTCCTCAAAATCCAAGGGAGGTGCCAAAGTCAATTACACCTACGCCAACAATGACAATGTGATCAACATGATTGAATCTTCCTAATCTAAGTATTGCAACATGATCATAGTCAAAGATAAACAATATAAAACACAAACTGCAAATGCTATAATCCGCACTCAAAAGAAGGTTACTCTAAAAGGAGCTAGTTCCTCAACTCCTGATCAAACAACATCAAACCTACCGACTTCTTCAAATAGACAATCAAATATGATCACAGCTAAATCTAAGAAGCTGGCTTCATCATCCTCTCCTGGTTACAGCATTGTCGAACAATTAAAACAAACAACCACTCAAATCTCCATTTTTTAACTCCTTAAGATCTCTTCTTCTCATAGAGAGATCCTGAACAAAGTTTTGCTTGCTACTAATGTCCCCAAATATTTAGATGTAGATCAGTTTCAATCTATGGTGGGTCACCTGACTTTTCCTCATTACCTCACCTTCTTTGAAGAAGATGATAATTCACTGAATCACATAACTAACAATTACACATCGAAGCTATGATCCATAAACACCAAGTCAAATGTGTTTTATAGATGAAGGCACTTGATTGAATATTTGTACCTACAATATACTGACACAGTTAGGATTTTTTGAAAATGTCATTGATCCAACAAAGAAAATAACAATCAAAGATTATGATGAAGAAGAGAGAACTATCATACTTGCCAGAACTGTCATACTTGCCAAAACTGTCATACTTGCCTAATCATTCTACATACTTTTCCAGAACTATCATACTTTCTTAATCATTCTACAATGAGCGTAAATATGGTCATCATAATAGAGCATAAACAATCTTGATAATGTACCCCTGTCGGTGTGTTGCACGATTTTGTCAATCATCGTTCATCTAGTTCAATCAACTACTTATCAAACTAAATCAAACTAAGTTACTTAGATCACATCTTATACAGGATAGATCATTCCTAAAACCAGACTGAGTCTTAGTCACTTCTCTCAAATCACTACGTCAAGAGAACAACTAGCTTCATTTTTATCTTGACTTTTGCATCATATCTAGCTCTCGGTCACATCATTTATAAATGCCTGTTCAAACAAGAAGTTCTCGTAAGAAAGCTGCCAAAGGTAAAGAACAATCCTTTTCATTACAGACTAATCCATTCTTTGTAGAAGAACCCATGTCTAACAAACCTTCATCGTCAAATATACCAATTTTTGATCAATCCTTATCTCCTAGCATGTCTGGAGAAAGGTAAGAAAGAGAAGCTACTAAACACAATACTTATGACAATATCAACACCCATTCTAATGAAAATGATTCCTCATCTAGCGAGTCTAAATCCTCTGAACCTACAAAATCTATTATAAATAGATGTCAAAAGGATAAAGATTTCCAAAAAATGATGAAGATTATCATGGCTAGAGAAAAAGAAGATTATTTTTTAGAGCTAACAAAACAAGGCGCTAAACTTCCTACTGATATAACATTGAATCCCTTATTGCTAAAGAGGAAGAGACACCAATAGCATTGGTAAACAAACAATTACGAGCATTACAGACTGAAATCAAAGAAATAAAAAAAAGGATAAATCATCAAAGCAATATTCTCTCGACACGATATGCCCGTTCCCATTTGACAAAAACATTTACATGCCTCCATTTCCTTCAAGAGTGAAAATTCCTAAGTTTGACAAATATTATGGTAACGCAAATCCTCAAGACCATGTCAAAGAATTTTTTTATTTATCTATGGAGTTCATGCACAAACATATCTCATGCACCTTTTCCAGAAGAGTCTAGGAGGACAAGCTATGAAATGGTTTTCGAGCCTACCTATGGGAATTAATTCTTTTGAGGAATTAGTCAAATTGTTTCTCCAACAATAATCCTATAAAATTCATCATCCAGTCACTATGATCGAGCTTTACAATACCAAATAGAAAATATGAGAACCTTTTCTCACTTTTCTTCAATGTTGGAGAAGGATGTTCTCTAGATATTCACGGCCTATCCCAGATTCTGAGAAGATGGACATTTTTGTCAATAACCTGATCCCTAAATTAAAATATAATATCCAAATGCAAGTGTGCTTCATTCAACAAAATGGTAGATAGTGCCCTCAGAATGGAAGATGTGCTTATAAAGAAAGGAGATATATCACTTTGGAAAGAAACACAACAAGGTTCTAGATCCAAAGAGAAGAATAAATATTGGAAATATGGCAAAGATAACAACATAAATGTTGTTAATGATGGAGTGGTGGACATTGGTAAACCAAAATCAAAACCCAAAATATTTAATTTGGATAGCGGCACACAATCCCTCAAAGTACCCGAAACTGCGGCAAAAAACCCTCTAAAGAAATCAAAAGAGTGGTTTAAAGAGATAACTTGGCTTTCATAGCCTAAATGCGATTTCACTCCTTTGGAGGAATTGTATGAATCAAGTCTTAAGACTTTATTGGAAAATGATCTGATAACATTTCCTGACAACTCTAGACCATATCATCCATAAGTTAAACCCAAATGGTAGAGGGAAAACGAGTATTTTGAATATCATCAAAACAAGGGTCATACAACAAACAACTACATGAAACTCAAACATGGGATTCAAGACCTCATGGATGCTGGCAAAATTGTTGTTGGAAGTCACACGACTAATGCTCATCACAAATATTTTAAAGATCCCTTGCCTACTTATGAACAAGGTGATTCCTCAAAATCCAAGGGAGGTGCCAAAGTCAATTATACCTATGCCAACAATGACAATGTGATCAACATGATTGATTCTTCCCAATCTAAGTATTACAATGTGATCATAGTCAAAGATAAACAACATAAAAGTCAAACTGCAAATGTTGTAACCCGAGCTCAAAAGAAGGTTACCCTAAAAGGAGCTAGTTCCTCAAATCTTGATCAAACAACATCAAACCTACCGACTTCTTCAAACAAACAATCAAATATGATCACAGATAAACCTAAGTAGTTGTCTTCATCATCCTCTCCTAGTTACAACATTGTCGAACAATTAAAATGAACCACTTCTCAAATCTCCATTTTTGATCTGTTTAAGATCTCTTCTTCTCATAGAGAGATCCTAGACAAATCTTTGTTCACTAATAATGTCCCCAAAGATTTATATGTAGATTGATTTCAATCTATGGTGGGTCAGCTGACTTCACCTCATTACCTCACCTTCTCTGAAGAAGATGACAATTCACTAAATCACCCACACAACCAGCCATTTCACATCGAAGCTTTGATCCATAAACATCGAGTCAAACATGATTTGATAGATGAAGGCACTGGGTTGAATATTTGTACATACAATCTAGTGACACAGTTGAGATTTTCTAAAATTATCATTGATCCAGCAAAGAAAATAACAATCAAAGATTATGATGAAGAAGAGAGAACCTCTAAAGGTTTGGTGCTATTACCGATCAGGGTAGGACCTATAGAAAGAGACATTATTTTTCAGGTGCTTGACCCTCCTCTTTCCTACAACAACTTGTTGGGTAGGCCATGGATTCATGAAATGAAAGCAGTACCATCTACATATCACCAGTGCTTGAAATTTCCTTATAATGGAGTTGAAGTTAGTATTCTTGTTGATACAAGCTACACCTGTAATAAATCAAAATAGTGTACTAGTACCTTTGTTCCTCACAATAGGGTAGCGTTTGCAGCTAAAAGTTTACAAACTTTGATGAAAGACTTAAAAAAGAAATTGAAAATCATGGGTACTAACATAGATGGATACAATATAGAACCTATACTGTTGCTAATGTCTCTTCCCCCATCACCAAGATAGTCTAGAAAACCATCTGAGGCTATGAAGCCACAAACTTCAACTCCAAATGTCATTTATGATGGTACTTTTCTACATTCCTCTACTTCCCTTGCAGATGAAACAATAGAGGAGGTTTTCTCAAATGGCTTTTTAAAGAAGTGAAAACAAAGAAATGATACACTGTGATATTTTTCCTAAATAATATGGTCCAGGCTATAAGATGATTCAACGCATGGGATATTTAGGTACTAGTCCTCTGGGAAAGTGTCAAGAAGGTATTGTTTAATCTATTCAACTATAAAATAATTCTACAAATGATAAAGCTAGACTTGGATACCATTTAGAGGAGTCATCAGATCAGAAACATACTTCTCATCATCAGTCTAAGTGGAGGAAAAAGATACTACCTTCAACATTACAGGAAGTAAATACTCACCAAACTTAGGAAGAGTATGAGAAAGAACTGGCAATCAAGTGAGAAGAATCATCTTGTAATAAAGTTCCAATTGTATCAGTAGTGACATTATAAGGAGTAGAAATCCCAGAAGATATGAGAGAAGAAATGGAAGGAAATAAAGAGTTGTTTGTACCACTGAACATTCTGGTCACATACACAGGAAGAATGCAAGTAGACGATTCAAAAACTGACTCTAACGAGTATGAATGGGGTTCAAAGCCTCTGTTAGATGCATCTATTGAAGAAACTCATGAAGTTCCTAGTGATACCATATATGAAGCACAAGGGATAGTGTAGTTAAAACTACAAAAGGAAATAGAGGAAATCAAACTAAAAAGACAAGAAGACTATGAACAAGGACTGAAAGAAGAAAGAGCACAATAAATTTATTCACCTACTATATCTTCCTCTAATGAGATAGAACAAATCAGGTATGGGACTACATATGAAGAATTGGAGGCTACAGAAGGAGGGTCGGTCATTAGTATAGAGGAAGCTGAATGGAAAAGTTGTCAGAGACTAACAAAGTCATCAAGGTTATGTCAACAAGAATGTCAACTACAAGTGATCATTGAACCAAATCATGAAGGATCTTGTAGCATCAAAGATGTAGATATTTATACTATACATGCTTTCACTAAGACACTTGAAGAAAAGTCTGAGGCTTCATCTTTTGACTCTGATCACTCTGAAATAAGCTTTATTTATGACATTACCTACTCGACACCAAACTATGACTACTTCGTCATGAATGTCAAAACTCAATTTGCTGAACATGTTACTATCGAACCATGATATTTAGTCCAGTCTGAAGTAGAGGATAGTGCTAGTGGAAGGTCTATTAGGTTAGGTTCCCTAGATACTAACGTAAACTTTGATAATCATGTTCTAACTCTTCCTGGTCTTGAGATGCTTACAGAAGGTATTCTTCTGGAAATCAACTTGTCAATTCGAGGTTGTGATGACAATACCATGAATTTCCTTGAACCTATTAAATATTTATCCCTGGTACATCTTGAGCTTATTGACTGCACTCTCCAAGATCAACCTTTGAATATACCCACCTTTGCCAATGACTATACATTAGCCTATTATCTTAATGCAGTTGAACAAATGGGCTCTTCCCCTAGCAAACAAAGTGAGAACATGACAACATAAAACATCAAGTATCTTAGTCGTAAAAATCAAAAAAAGAAAAATGAGAATTTTGATGGCAAAAACCACACTATGGTGGTGTCAGAATAAAAAATAGTAAAAATAAAGGACATACCTAATGGTAAAAACCTCTCTGAGGTGCCTGAAGGTGAGATACTTGACATTTTGCCTAATCACTTTCAAGAGTGACCACTAGTGCTAATTGAACCTACACAGCTAGTAAACATTGGAACAAAAGAATCTCAACACACCATACATGTAGCTCAATCCTTGTCAGCCAAAGAACTAGAAGAATTTGTTGATTTCTTCATGGAAAAGAAGATCAATTTTGCATGGACATATGCTGATATGCCAAGTCTGGATCCTTAACTTATAATGCATCATCTGTCTATCACTCCCGGCGTTAAACCTATTAAGCAAAAACTCCGAAAAATGCATCCTCATGTTGCATTACTTGTTAAGGCTGAGCTAGAAAAATTACTAAAAGCTGGATTCATTAGAGAAATCAATTATTTCAAATGGATTTCTAATATTGTACCTATTTCCAAACATGACAAATCAATATGTGTTTGCACAAATTTTAGAGATTTAAACAAAGCTTGTCCAAAAGATGATTTTCTACTACCCAACATAGACATTATAGTGGACATGACTACTGGCTATGAAATTTACTCTCTAATGGATGGTTTTGTTGTCACTCAAATTGCACTCGTAATGTACAAGTTGAAAGCTCAAGCAACTTGGTGAGACATGGGATAATTCTTAGGCCTGTGGGTTGCCTATAGTGAGAATTAACCTCCAGATGAAGGGTTGGTTCCCTGTGAATAAATCTAAATTCTTTACCAAGAAAAGGGATAGGAAAATAAAAATGAAATTAGAATGACTTTGTGAATGCTAAACTAAGGTGAAGCATCAATATGATATCTCAAAATTACATAAATACACTCCTAAAAACACCAATCTGCACAAATAGACTTCTGGTTCATAGCACATAAATATTTCATGCAAAGGATTTAAACTTCAAGAAATTGAAAGGAAAGAAAAATTTCACAATCAACCAAATGAACCAATTTATCACAATGCACAACCTGTGACTTACAAATGAGACAAAAAGGTTATCTAGACAATAACACAATAAACTAGCTCTCAATCATGAATAAGAAAATGAACTCCAAAAATATAGGGCATAAGCTGATAATTTTATTCAATATTCTGTCATAAAACTAGCACAGGAGCTATAAGAATATATTCTCTGCTAAAACCAGCAAGAGAATGATCAAGAACTAGTGAAGAAAGATAAAACTTTTTCACTTTATAGAAAAACCTTCCAAAAGGTAGAGGAAAGATGACTCCAGAATGACTGAAGATGAACTCCCACTAAAAAATATCTTTTCTGAAAACTATTCCTCGAGTAGAAATAAAAAAGCCACCAAAAAAGGCTCAAAATCATGAGAAAAACTCATGCAAACTTGCTCTCAAGCTTAAATCGGACCCCAAACTACCTGATGACTTCTCCTCATTTTGCGCTGAGTCCACCTGGATGCTACCGGTTACCTGACTATTTGACTTAACCGCCTGCATTAATTGTCAGCACATGACAGATTAACATTCAACCATCGGGACTGCTGATGGCTTGTCGCTATGTCGTGAGGATTAACATTCAGGCACCTTTTCATTGTAGTATAGTGATAGCCGTTAAATCTTCTACCTGTTCTCTTTTTAACCACTTTAATCCTTCAAAATGGGGCCACTTTTGAGTCACTTGTCTACAGACCCTTGCCACATGTTACAATCTGACTTGTTTGTGGCCACCACCTAGGCTCCACCTAAATTATCACCTTGCCAGTCACTATGTTGTGGAGGATAACTATCGAGCATCTTCATCTCATGGTATAGCGATGACTGTTAGATCTTCTCAGACTTGTGTGACCCTTAACACTTGAGTTGCTCACCTTTTCCGCATGTTCTTTGTCGCCAAGTCGTGGGGAGTATTCGGAAATCATCTTCCCATCATGACATAGTGATAGCCATCGTATTTTCTTGATCACCATTGATCTTCCTTGATCAGCTCACACTTTTTCCTCCCTAAGAGGCTCTCTCTTATGCCACCATGTCACCACATGTTAGCCACTGGTTTGCGCATGAGATCTGCCTGTCTCACCACTTGGACCTACCACTGGACTTGGGCCTGCCTTGGTTCATTCAATATTATTATTTCAGCCAAACTTCCTCCCTTGGTTAACTACTCACATGTCTGATCAATACCTTAGTTTGATCGATACCTTTTTATTTTATCGGTGGGACCGGTTCTTATTTCTTCAATGTACCTTATTTTGATGGAACCGATGCTTTCGGTGAGTCCTTTTAGAGATCCATCGATACCAAGGTCTATTCGATAAGTTACTCTCTAGTTTGCCTATGCATCTAGCTAGCCACCATCTAGGTGCCACATGTCTTCCATTTGGACCTACCACTGGACTTGGTTCTATTGGCTTGTTCTTCTATGCTCTTCCTTGTGGCACATCCTGATTCATTCTGAGCCCATTTGGACAACCACCTCGCGAGTCGCTATGTCATAGGGGATAACTATCGAGCATCTTTATCTCACGGTATAGTGACCACCATTGATCCTCCTCGAACCTACATTCCCTTTAACCACCTCTTTTCGGCATGTTCTTTGTTGCTAAGTCACGACCTGAGTATTTGGCGATCATCTTTTCAGCGCGACATTGCAACAGCCATTAGATCTTTCTTGATCACCATTGATCTTCCTTACTTGCTTTCTAGTCTATTTTCCCTTTTGCTACAAAATTTAGGTGCCTTGAGATGCGCGCACATGCGGGGGACCCACCAATGCGAAGCTGCTCCTTGTCAAAAGCCCTTAAGCTTTGACACTATAGTTATATGCATTCTTATATTTAAATGCAATAAAATCCCTTTGCACTGCCAATGTGGGATAAATGCTTTCCCTTGAAAGTTTGTTTCTTTTGTAAACCCAACTTGGCGCCTAGGTAAAATATGCCTTACATAGGCCGATTGCATTTGTTTTGAAGTTTATTTTACCATCCATCAGCCACGCAGGGGATTTGGTGATACACTTGCCAAATGAATTTGCCTAAAGGTTTTAATAGCCACGCCATTCTTTAAAGTATAATGGAGTATGAATATCTCTGTGATCTATTTATCTTTGTAACACCCATCTCCATCAACATGTTGGGCTCAACCCTCATGGGAGCCACATTTTAACCCACATGCTATATTTTACTTTTCCTGTATTTGCATATGAAGTAAACAAGTTAAAAATAATAGTGCATATCTGATTTCTTGCTCATGATTTGACCTGATATTTGCTAATTTGCTTGGCACTTTTCAATATGAATTAAAGCAAGGCCTCATTAGGCTACCAAATTTAGCATGTGCAATAATTTGGTAACATTTTTGGCGACCTCTATGGAGTGTTTGCCTGCTAAACACTATAGACCAGTCATGGTTTATCCATTGGGCTTATGGAGTCATCTCAGCCCTCTCTCCAAATGGAACTTCTTGAAATCCAGCTGCTCTGCAGCATGATAGCAAAACAAAACAGGAAAACTAGGAAAAAAAAAAGTGGTGTTTCCTAAAACAGAAACCACAAAACTATGCATAAGCCCTTATTGAAACTCAGAACAAAAAAATAGAAAACAAAAGTTCATGGCACTTATTAACCTAAATAGAATATCAAAGACAAGCTTTGACACAAATCCCATTAACTAGGATTGGAAGGGTTTCACCATTCAACTTTGAAAACTGAAGAACATTATGTTTCTTTTTCTCAGTAATGATGTATGGGTTATCCCATATGGCATCAAATTTAGTATGCTTTCCAGGCTTGCTTTTTAATTCATCCCATTTCAAAACCAAATCTCCCTCATTGAAAACTCTCAGAGCTGCCTTCTTGTCGAAAGTCCTCTTCATCTGAGCTTCATGATTTTCAATAGTCAATAATGCTTGCTTTCTTACCTCCTCCAACTCCATTAGTTCTTCCAACCTAACCTACATGGGTTCTTCTTGCAACATTTCTAGCTCTCTAATCAGAGTTAGTGTAGGCATTTCAACTAAAATTGGGAGTCTTGCCTCTTTACCATAAATGAGGACATAAGGAGATATACCTGTAGCTCTCTTAGGGGTGATTCTATTAGCCCACAATGCATGTTTCAGTTGAGTGTGCCAAATTCTCTGATTATCTTCTATTGTCTTCTTGATTATCCTAATCAAGTTCTTATTAGTAGACTCAACCTGTCCATTACCCTGAGCATAATAATTGGATGAAGTACTCAAAAATATGTTGTTCTGGACAACCCAATCAGTAATCTTAAATCCTACAAAAGCCAACGCAATGTCTGAAATAATAGAATCATGGATACCAAACCTTGCTACTAAGTCTTGATAAAAATTTAGGACTACACTTTCATTTGCCTCCTTCAAGGGTACATCTTCAGTCCACTTGGTAAAGTAATCAGTGGCTGTCAAGATCCATTTATGCCTAGAACTTGAAGGTGGATTGATGACTCTAATAAAATCAAGCCCCCACTTCATGAATGGTTGTTAAATTTGAACAGGTTGCAGGGGTAAAGCTACCATCTTCTGTTTGCTTGCAAATACTGCACAATTCTTACACTTCCTTACCCAAGCATATGCATCTTTATGCAAATCGGGCCAAAAATATCCCACCCTCATGATCTTTAATGTTGTAGTCTATGGTGCAAAGTGACCACTAGCTGGTCCATTATGGAATTCCTCTAATATTCTATCAGTTTCATCTGAATCTATGCATCTTAATAATACACCATTAAAATCTTTTCTAAACAAAATTCCATCCAAAATGATATAAGGGATAGCTTGAAGTCTATAGTATCTTCGTTTAGCATTGTTCAGGCCTTTAGGACACTCACCAGTCTAAAGAAAATTCATCATTTCTTGCACCCAACTTGTAGGAGGTGTTGCTACAACAATTGGCTCATTATCTTCATGAACTAGGACAACTTCTTCATTCTCTTGTTCATTGTTTTCATTGTGACCAGAAAGTTGTTCGCATAATCCCTTACCTCTAATTAGCTTTGTTATCTTTATATTGACATCATACTCCATCACTTTCATGATCCAACCATCTCTTTTGTCATTAAGATCTCTATTTAACAAAAATTCTTTTATGCTAGGATGAGCAACCATTAGGTGAATTTTGTTATTTGAAAACATGTGTCTAAATTTCTTTATACTTCTAATGACTGCTAATGCATGTTTCTCAACAAAAGAATAATTTTTGTTTTCGTACCCTTCTAGGCCTTGGCTGAAGAATGCAATTGGTTGCTCCAATCCCTCATCATTTTTTTGAATCAACATAGCTGAAATAGTATCAAAAGTACCAAAAGCATATAATATAAAATCCTTTGCAAATTCTGGATTAATTAAAGTAGGCACTGATGCTACGACAGTCTTAATTTCTTCAAAATTATTCTTAGCCTCTTTAGATCAGCTGAAAGTAACATTTTTCTTAAGCATGCTAGACAATGGCTTCATAAGAAATGCTATATTGGGGATGAATCTTCTTACAAAATTGATTCTTCCTATAAAGCTTTGAAGGCCTTTCTTATGTGCAGGTAAAGGCAAAGCTAAAATAGCACTTACCCTCTTCGGATCTATGGTTATTCCATGTTTGGAGACAATATAGCCCAACAACTTACCCTCGTGTACAACAAAAATGTACTTTTGGGGGTTTAAGGACACTCCATATTCTCTACACCTTTCAAAGATCTGCCTTAAGTGAGAAAAGCTCTCTTCTGCATGCTTTGAAAAAATGGTTACGTAATCAAGATAAACTAGAACAAATTTATTTAGAAGACCTTGGAAGGCCATATCCATTTCCCTCTAAAAGGTTGTTCCTACATTAGGCAAACCAAAAGGAATTTTCCTATATGTCATTGTTCCCCATTTTGTAGTAAAGGTTGTCTTAAATTGGTCATCCTCTTTTACCAGAATCTGATTATAACCAGAGTAGCCATCAAGTAGTGAAAATATATCTGAACTTGAAACTACTTGTAAGACCTGCTCCATTGAGGGTAGCGGGTAATGATCTTTTAGAGAAGCTCTATTAAGATCTCTAAAGTCTACACAAATTCTAAGCTCACCATTCTTCTTTCTTATGGGAACCAAATTTGAAACCCAAGATGTATGCTTTATAGGAAAGATGATATTACCTTGGATCAACTTCTTTAGTTTTGTCTTCATGAGATGCTTGAGTTTTGGATTAAGGGGCCTTTTCTTTTGTCTCATAGGCTTGGAATCAACTTCCAACTCTATGGTGTGTTGGGCTAATGCGAGGTTAAATCCCTCCAAATATTCATTCTGCCATGCAAACACGTCATTGAACTCTTGACAAAGCAAAACAAATGCTCGTTTCTCTTCACTTGTACATACCTTTCCAGGCTTTAATTACTTATCTCTGAAGATCTCAATAGGTTCATAGTGCTCCTCTTTAACCAACATGCTACCTTTTTCTTTTCTAACCTGATCATTAGTGTTCAAGATTGACTCAAGGGTTACAAATGCCTTTGGCAGCTTATTACTTTTCAATTGAAGAATCTGATTTTCATATTGCTTTACAAATTTATGCTGATTACTAGCTGCAAGTTCATCCTCTTCAATAAGAAAATTAATAATTTGTTCATTTGAATCAAAGACCTGCCAATTGACACAGTTATCTGGAATTGAAGGCCTAGCAACCACTTTTACATATTGTTGTTTTTCAATATTTCTTACCTCATTTGGTATGTCAAATTGAGTACCCAAGGCAACCAACTTATCTTCTTCCTTACTCAGATTTCTAAGCACGAACAACAGATTGAAAGCATCAAATTCTTTAATTAAGTCCCATATTCTATGCTTATATATTTTAAGGACATCAATTTTAGTCACATTGACACCTCTTACTTGATTTACCACTAGCTCACTATCCCCAAATACTTGCAAACACTTTACATTTATTTTTCTAGCCCACTCCAATCCATGTGCAAGTCACTCATATTCAGTTGTATTATTAGTATAGCTAAAACAAAATCTAAAGGCTGAAAAGTATTTCTTACCTTCGGGAAAGATTAACATAACACCACCTCCGGAACCAACCTTTCTCCTCGAGCCATCAAAATAGAGTTGCTACATTTCATTGTTCTATTGTTCACCCTGCTGATTGGACAATTGATTGTCATCCTTTTCAAGATTAGGGACAACGACACCTTCTTCATGGATCAAGTAGACACCTAGCTCTAATTCTTCCATATGTTTGAATGGATCTTCTTCATCATTCTCTACTGCCCATTCATCTATTACTACATCAGGCATCGCTTCTATTGGGGTGTTTGGATTTGGGATATCAGGTTGTTCATTAGATTCTTGTATAGACAAATTTGCATTAACAACACTTGGGATGCATGGTTCTATATGATCATTAGATAACAATTCTGATTTTATGGTCACTTTGGTACCATATCTTGTTCTGAAAAACATGTGTGACCAATCAAAACACAAATACCCACCCAACTTGGCTGTGAAATCTTTGGACAAGCATAAAGCAAAGTAAGGTGGAAGATCTATGATGTAGACATCTTGTGGGATTGAGAAGTTTGGGCATGCATGCAATATGAGATCCAAATTTCTAATCACACCTACTGTGTTTACTATTGTCCCATCTAGCTGGACTACCCCTTTTGAAAGAGGATCATATGTCAAACCCAACTTATCAACTATCTTCTTTGGCATGACATAACTACTTGCACCTGAATCAATCATACAATTATGCACTAGGTGCTAACCTATGATCAAAGTTAGATAAAAAGGAGGGGGTTTAACCTTCTGAGTTTGTTGTTCGTCCTTCTTTTCTTGAGGGGCATTGGATAAGACTACTTTGGGTTTCTCATTAGGAAGCTCTTGTGACAAAGAGATGTTAGACAAGGCATTTTTAAGCAAATCCTTTTTCCCTGGAAGAGCTAAGGAATCCCAAATTGAGACACTGACATGCATCTTTTTCAATTGATCCAAAATATTAAATGAACTCTTACTAACCTTGTATTGTCCTCTTTTAACAACAACATCCTCTTGAACTTGTGTTGTTTGTAATTGAACTCTTAATTGATCCTTGTTGACCACTGGTTGCCCTTTTGGTAAGATTTGTGTATTCAGAGTGAGCTGAGGTCTAGGTTGTGCTTGTTGGCTTGTAGAAGCCTGATTGATGCCTTTATCAACTTGCTATCCTATATCAATGGCTCTCTTTTTGGACTGTGTATTGGCTACAATAGAAGTCTAGGACCGATTCTAAGCTTGTGGCTAATTCACTCCACAAAATTCTTCACCTTGCCAATTGACCAAGGTGACATCCAGGCCTTGTTCAGAATGAGAAACTTGTTGATCATGAGTTCCATGAGTACTATCTTCTAAGACAACAACATTATTTTGAACCATGAGGGCTTGATGTAATATACCATTCAAACAAGTGGTCTGATTATGAGGTTGGTTGCAAGGATAACACCAATCATAATCTGATGCCATGTTGTTTTGAGTTGGGATGATATCTAGGGATGTGCTGGTAGTGTTGGGATTGTAAGGTATATTGGATCTTTGGTTATAATTTCTTCTTTGACGATGAGGGTCAACTTGATAAGGAGGCTTGTTCTGCTAGTTATTCTGATAAGGGGCTTGATAAGGCTTGGTGCTCTGGTAAACTTCCTTCTAAATATTGGTCATTTTGTTACCAAAGCCTTGGAACATGGTTTCCATTTCATTTTTAAACTCTTGAAACTCTTGATTTAAGAGCGTGATAGTACTTTCTTGGGCTGCCACTTGATAATTCAGTGCTAGTAAAGGTGGGACAATGACTGGAGGAGGCTCTAAAAGAGGTACAATAGGCTGTATTTCTAGAAATATGGGCATTAGGGGCCTAGGGGATATTTACCAGCCTAAATTAGGTAGTTTTCTACTCTAATAGCAACATCAAATGCATTTGGTAGAGTATTTGCACCCATAGACTGAATCATGACAGAAATGTCAGTATTAAGGGCCCTAAGATAAGATAGAAATGCATGTGTAGGAGTAGGCCTTACCATGATAGGGATTCTGCTCCAAGTCTTCTGGAAACAAAAATTGAAGTCAGTCATTTGCTCTTGAGGGGATCTCTTTATAGTATTTAGTTGTTCTAATAGTGACAAACGGTCAGATTTATCCTCAAACTATGAATTTAATCTATCACCCAGCTGATCTCAGGTATCAACTGAGTTTACAGGTAGGCTTCTGAACCACTGAAGCGCTTTCCCTTTAAATGAGGTAGCCAAGAGTCTGATTGCAACATTCTCTTGTGTGATATGATGTACACCACAAAACGAAGCTATATCCCTTATATGTTCGATTGAGGTGGTCTGATCTTCTCCTGTGAAAAAAGGTAGGCTTTTCAATGCTACTACAGGAATATCATCATAATGAGTAAGATTCAAAGGGTTGCCTTGATTGAAAGGTATAAAAGGCTAAGCTCTTGGCAGAGCCATTGGGATAACAGGTGGATTTACTTGTGCTTCAGATGAGGAGTATGAAAACAAAGGATTATGGTAGGTTGTAATTGCAGACTGAACAATGGGAGGAGTAGACAAATCTTTAGAAGGGTTTGATTGATTTGAAACCTTATTTGCTGCCTCTTTAACTCTTTTTGGTGGTGATAAATGAGAATGCTCAATAGGATCTTTACTTGATTTGGTTTGAATCTTTCTCATAAGCTACAAAATATCACTGAATCTGCATAGAAACCAAAAAAATGAGTCACCAGGTATAAAAAATTGTTGCCTCTGAAGGTTGGAATTGCTGCTCCTCACACCAAAAGTAGCAAGAGTGAATATTTGTTGAACTAAGATAGCTCAAACAGTTCCCATCGGGCGTGCCAAAAACTGTTGTCACTCAAATTGCGCCCGTAATGCACAAGCTGAAAGCTCAAGCAACTTGGTGACACATGGGATAATTCTCAGGCCTGTGGGTTGCCTAGAGTGAGAATTAACCTCCAGATGAAGGGCTACTTTCTTGTGAATAAATCTAAATTATTTACCAAGAAAAGGGATAGAAAAATAAAAATGAAACTAGAATGACTTTGTGAATGCTAAACTAAGGTGAAGCATCAATATGATATCTCAAAATGATAGAAATACACTCCTACAAACACTAGTCTACACAAATAGACTTCTGGTTCATAGCACATAAATATTCCATGCAAAGGATTTAAACTTCAAGAAACTGAAAGGAAAGAAAACTTTCACAATCAACCAAATCAACCAATTTATCACAATGCACAACCTGTGACTTACACATGAGACAAAAAATTTAAAGGTTATCTAGACAATAACACAATAAACTAGCTCTCAATCATGAATAAGAAAATGAACTCCAAAAATATAAGGAATAAGCTGATAATTTTATTCAATATTCTGTCATAAAACTAGCATAGGAGCTACAAAAATATATTCTCTGCTAAAACCAGCAAGAGAATGATCAAGAACTAGTGAAGAAAGATAAAACTTTTTAACTTTATACAAAAATCTTCCAAAAGGTAGAGGAAAGATGACTCCAGAATGACTGAAGATGAACTCCCACTGAAAAATATCTTTTCTGAAAATTGATCCTCGAGTAGAAATAAAAAAGCCACCAAAATAGGCTCAAAATCATGAGAAAAACCCATACAAACTTTCTCTCAAGCTTAAATCGAACCCTAAACTACCTGATGACTTCTCCTGATTTCGTGATGAGTCCACCTAGATGCTACCGGTTACCTGACCATTTGACTTAACCGCCTGCATTAACCATCAGCACATGATAGATTAACATTCAACCATTGGGACTACTGATGGCTTGTCGCTATGTCGCGAGGATTAACATTCAGGTACCTTTTCATTGCGGTATAGCGACAATCACTAGATCTTCAGGAATCTGTTCGCTTTTTAAGCACTTTAACCTTCAAAACGGGCTCACTTTTGAGTCACTCATCTATAGACCCTTGCCACATGTTACAATCTAACTTTCTCGTGGCCACCATCTGGGCTCCACCTAAACTACCACCTCACCAGTCACTATGTCATGGGGGATAACTATCGAGCATATTAATCTCATGATATAGCGACGACCGTTAGATCTTCTTGGACTTGCGCGACCCTTAACACCTGAGCCACTCACCTTTTCCGTATGTGCTTTGTCACCAAGTCGCAGGGAGTATTCAACAATCATCTTCCCATCGTGACAATCATCGGATCTTTCTTGATCACTGTTGATCTTCCTTGATCAGCTCAACCTTTTTCCTCTCTGAGCGGCTCTCTCTTATGCCATGGTATCACCACGTGTTAGCCACTGGTTCGGTCATGAGATCCACCTATCTCGCCACTTGGACCTACCACTAGACTTGGGCCCGCCTTGGTTTGTTCGATATTATTCTTTCGGCCAAACTTCCTCCCTTGGCGAACTGCTCACATGTCTCATCGATACCTTAGTTGCAACGATACCCTTTTATTTTATCGGTGGGACCGGTTCTGATTTCTTCAATGTACCTTATTTTGATGGAACCGATGCTCTCGGTGAATCCTTTTAGAGATCCATCGATGCCAAGGTCTGTTCGATAAGTTACTCTCTGGTTTGTCTGTGCATCTAGCTAGCCACCATCTAGGTGCAACCTGTCTGCCATCTAGACTTGCCACTGGACTTGGTTATGTTGGCTTGTTCTTCTATGCTCTTCCATGTGGCACATCTTGATTCATTTTGAGCCCATTTGGACAACCACCTCGCCAGTCGCTATGTCACGGGGGATAACTATTGAGCATCTTTATCTCATGGTATAGCGACCACCATTAATCCTCCTCGAACCTACATGCCCTTTAACCACCTCTTTTCAACACGTGTTTTGTCACCAAGTCATGGTGAGTATTCGGCGATTATCTTTTCATCACGACATGGCGACAGCTGTCAGATCTTTCTTGATCACCTTTGATCTTCCTTACTTGCTCGCTAGTTAATTTGCCCTTTTGTTGTAAAATTTGGGTGTCTTGAGATGCACACTCACACAGGGGACCCACCAACACTGAGTTGCTCCTTGTCAAAAGCCCTTAAGCTTTGACACTATATTTATATGTGTTCTTATATTTAAATGTGATAAACTCCCTTTGCACTGCCAATGTGGGATAAATGCTTTCCCTTGAAAGTTCATTTCTTTTGTAAACCCAACTTGGCGCCTAGGTAAAAAATGCCTTACACAGGTCAATTGCATTTGTTTTGAAGTTTCTTTTACCTTCCATTAGCCACGTAGGGGATTTGGCAATACACTTGCCAAATGAATTTTCCTGAAGGTTTTAATAGCCATGCCATTCTTGAAAATGTAATGGAGTATGAATATCTCTGTGATCTATTTATCTTTGTAACACCCATCTCCATCAGTATTCTGGGTGCAACCCTCATGGGAGCCACATTTTAATCCACATTTTGTATTTTACTTTTCCTGTATCTGCACATGAAGCAGACAAGTTTAAAAAAACAACGCATATCTGATTTCTTGCTGATGATTTGACCTGATATTTGTTGATTTTCTTGGCACTTTTCAATACGAATGAAAGCAAGGCCTCATTAGGCCACCAAATTTAGGATGTACAAAAATTTGGTAATAGGTTTTGTTGGATACAATCAGATACTGATACATCACTGGAGGCACTTTTGGCACAACAAGATGAGAATAAAAGAGAAAGAGCTATATACTATATCAGTAGGACCTTAGTGTTCTATGAGATGAACTACACAATATTAGAGAAATATTTTTTAGCATTGGTCTTTGCATCACACAAATTAAGACACTACATGCTATCATATTCTATCAAGCTAGTGGTAAAGATTGATCCACTCAAATATCTTCTCAACAAAGTAACACTTAGAGGGAGATTGGCTAAATGGGTCATGGTTCTTACATAATTTTACATTGAATATATAGAACTTAAAGCTATCAAAGGACATGTCATTGCAGATCAACTTGCTGATGCTTCTTGTGAAGGCAATCACCCTTTTCACATATAATTTATGGATGAATCCATCATGCACCTTACTCAATGATGCTAGAAAATGTTCTTTGATGGGTCTTTCACTCAACAAGGTTTTGGTGCTAGAACACTTTTTATCACTCCTCAAAGATATTCAATCCCAAAGGCGTACAAGATTATCTTTCCTTGTACCAACAATATTGCAAAATATGAAGCCTCGGTAAATGGAATCAAGCTAGCTATTGAATGGAAGGTTGTTGAGTAACACATCTATGGAGACTCTCAACTGATTATCAACCAAATCAATGATATATATCAAACTCAGGATGAGAAACCGATGCCCTATATAAGAATGGTTGATGACCTCAAGAAATACTTTACCTTTGTATCATTTCAACAGATTCCTAGATTAGCAAATAGAGCAGCAGATGTTATGGCTACCCTGGAATCTATACCATAGCTACAAGAATTTGAGTTCCACTTTGAATTCCTGGTGGATGAGTTACAATATCCTACTTATGATTCCCCTGATTCCCAGATGGTCTGTTCTATCATTGGACATGATTCATCTCTCTATAGACACATTTACTCTTAGTTGCGTGACCAGATTATCCCTGCTAATCTTACCCGTAGTGAGAAAAGAAACCTAATACAAAATGCTTCATGGTATGTCATAATCGCTAACGATTTATATATGCGAGGTTTGGATAGTACTTTGTTTAGGTATTTAGAAACTGAAGAGTCACAACGCGTGTTATCTAAAGTCCATGAAGGTATTTGTGGATCTCATTCAAATAGTCTAACTTTAGCTCGAAAACTGCTAAGGGTTGGCTACTACTGGCCAAATATGGAAAAAGATGCTATAAAATCTGCTAAAACTTGTGGGAAGTGTCAGCTACATGGGAAGCTTATACATGCTCCAGCAAGGGATCTAATACCTTTCATCACACATTGGCCTTTTCAACAATGGGCATTTGAAGTCATTGGCCAGATCTATCTTGCATCATCTAATGGACACAAGTTTATCATAACTACCACTGATTACTTCACTAAGTGAGTTGAAGCGGTTCCGTTATCAAAGCAACCGGTAAACAAGTAGCTCTATTCATCCTTAACTATATCCTCTACAGGTATGGAATACGTTCTTCAATTGTGACTGACAATGGAGGGTAGTTCAAAAATAAAGATCTAGATGAGGTTTGTGAAAATTTCAAAATCAAATAACACTGGACAAGCTGAAGCATCTAACAAAAATCTACTGACTATCTTACACACAACAATAAACAAACTTGGAAAGGATTGGCATCTGTAGCTCAATCCTGCACTATGGACTTATAGAACAAGTATCAGAACACCTATTGGGGCTACACCTTTTGCTTTGGTGTATGGATCCGAAGCAATCTTGCCTATTGAAGTGGAAATGCCTTCTTTGAGAGTTTATTTGCAAGGTCTTATTACTGATGAAGACAACAAAATATCTAGATTGCAAGAACTTGAGTTGTTGGATGAACATCGACAAATGGCATTTGATCATTTGAGAGCCTACCAAAAGAGAATGTCTAGAGGTTATAACAAGAAAGTTTGACAAAGAGAATTTCAGGTTGGTGACCTTGTTTTGATAGAAAATCCTAAAAGTCAACAGTTTCGAGACAACAAAGGGAAGTTTGAACCCAAATAGCTGGGTCCCTACATCGTTACTGCAGTCCTTGGCTCTAGTACCTATCAACTCTCAACATCGGAAGGAGAAAATATCCATGAACTGATTAACACCATCCACTTGAAAAAATTATTCACTTAGTATTCTCTACTCTCGCAACCTGTATAGCTAAAAAAAAAAAAGCCAAAAAATAAAATAAAAATTGAAAAAAAAGAAAAAAAAAAGAAAATCCAATGCCTTGGTGAAAACCTGGTAAACAAGCACCTTGGTAGTAAAAAAAAGAAAAGAAAGGATCTTTTCCAAGTAGGTGAAAACCTGGTAAACAGGTGCCTCTTGTACACAAGCGCTCCATCTATCAATGCAAGTTTGGCATTTCCCATTTTCATTCCCGATTTCCTGCATATTTGTTTTAGCTTGTACATATCTTTTAGTCACTTTTATGACATCCTGGTTCTTCTTGGAACCCTCATGGCTTGAAACTGATCAACGTCCTAGTCTCAGGGTAATCGACTGATCAATCAAAATTTCCTAATAAGTTCAATCAATTCATCTTTCTTTCGGTAGTAGCCGGTCATCCAATCCAAGTTAGTCACCTGTCTCCAAAATACTGAAAAGATTTATCACTGGGTAAACAAGCAAAACAAGACTACTGAAAACAATCACTAAATTGTTTGAGATATGATGGAAATTTTCTTTGTGTGTTTTCTTTTACATTAGTTTTCGATTATTATTCCCTCTGAGTAACTCGAGGAAGTCTACCTTGACTAAGAGGAGCAAGGATTGGGGGCATAATACTTTTCTTTGTTTTCTTCTTGTAGGAATGATTCTGATGATCTGGAAACATCTAATCAGTTGGGTGTCTATGATAAGTGCCTTCACAACAAGGTGAAATCACCACACATAGCTCAACTCCGCTTATTTGTATGCTACAAGGAGGTTGGAGTTATTTCTTTGTTTGGTTTGAGGGAATTTCTTTAATGTGCGGTCCGGATGTATGTGTAATCTGTCCAAGGATATGAATGATAAAAGGGTCTATGTGGACAAGATAATTGATATTGCATATGAAAAGAAAGGAACTCTATTTTGCCTATTGTGTTTGTAAAATGCTCAGTGATGAAAATTAAGCATACCAAATCCAGTGACTAGGTTTAAGTTGCATTCATTCTAAAATTTTATGCATTTCAAGTGATTTCAACATGATAACAATGATCTCTTTATCTTTTGAATGAGAGTTTGAAGCAATCGTCATTTCTCAGCTAAGTGGTACCCTTTTCCATCACCATTTCTCCAATCGAGTACTTGTGTATTGATATGTTAGTTGCATACATAAACATCTTATATAGATCCATGCATTTCATATTTATTTGCATTCATATTATTGCATGAAAACTAAACATTTGCATTTGCATATGAAAAAGAAATAAATAAATAAAAAACATCCATATTCATCTCCATTACATACATCCATACTGAAAAGATATGCACACATATAGAATAAAGCATATAAAAAGACATCTCATAATCAATCAACACAAGTATGATGAAATCAAATCAAGAGCTCGCATATCTCATCATAGTTTCAGTGTCTAAGAGTACAAATAATATCAACTGTGAAATACAATGTCTCATCAGAGCAAGAATCATATAGGCTACAAAAATGGGGTATATAACAAAATCTAGGAGATATAAAAAATCTAGATCTCTGCCTCTCCCTCATCGTCGGGTGGAGGAGGTGGTGCCTGCTCACTGATGTCCTATCTGGGTACCCTAGCTCCCTCAGATTGAGCCATATACTGAGAATATGGAACAACTTGTTGTGCTACTGGGACCACTACACTATAACCTGCATGGCTTGTCTGATGCAAAACCTCTCAGTGAAGAGAATCTCTCTCTGATCTCACCTTTAGAAGTT
Organism: Cryptomeria japonica; assembly: GCF_030272615.1. Taxonomy (NCBI): domain Eukaryota; kingdom Viridiplantae; phylum Streptophyta; class Pinopsida; order Cupressales; family Cupressaceae; genus Cryptomeria; species Cryptomeria japonica. The sequence goes on from NC_081411.1 coordinate 460,126,377, forward strand.
GTTGGTCTCGCTCTGCCAACTGTGTCTGTGCCAATGTCAACTATGACTGTAACTTATCATCCTCTCCCTCAAATATCGTACTACGTCTTGTACTACCTACTCTCTCCCCATCTCCCCCTCTCCACCTCCCTACTCATCCCTTTGTTGACTAACCTACCTAGGAGCTTCTCTCTCCTCCTCACTTCCAACCTCTGCTACCCTAGAACTGCCAGTCTCAAACCCAACAACTCCTAAGGATCCACCCTCCCCTCTATGTCGATGTCAACCTCTCGCTGCTCCCCTTCTACTACTAGCATCAGGATCACCTCTTGTCCACCTAGGTATATCCGTTCTCTATCCATGTACTTTCCCTCATCCCTATACTTAACTTGGTACCTATGCCTATGCTGGTGCATCCTCGTCTCTCCTCCTCCCCATATTGAGCATATGTTGTGAACTCCTGGGATATACTCTATGGTCTCCCATACTATCTCATCACCCTATATACTACAAATCACTTAATAATAGACACCAATCTGCCAATGAGAGGTCGAATCATAAACATATCCTTCCTCTACGCTCTCCAATCGTGTCACAGCTCTAGACCCCTATACAGTCTCTATACTACAACTATCAAATCATCCAACTTCCTCCTCCAATAATCAGTCTTACCCAGGTGGGGTTGTGTAACATAACCTGAGTAACAACATACAATAGGTTGGTGCACCTCTCATGGATCATCTTCAATAGGTTTGCATACTGGGATATGCTCCCATGCTCATATATGTAAAACTAAGACACCTGTTGCCATGCTCTTCCCCTCCTGATAGACAACCTCATGCATCTCATGATACATATGAGCGAGTAAGCATGATCCCCACCCTAATCTCACTGGATTAATCAACATCCTCTCAAGCATCCTACCCCAACCACATAGAAATCCATGTTGTCCTCTATCAGGCATCACAAAAAAACCAATCATACCAGCCAAAATGCAAGCCAAAGGAAACTATGCACCATATCTACTCATCAAATCATCCCAAGTGATAACACGATCAAGGATAGTCTCATCATGGAATATCCATCTCAAAGCCAAAATACCTGATCGTGGAGTAGAATCATAATCCACCTTATCTCCAACAAACAAAATCTTCAAAATCCTATATATATCCTTCGGCGTGATGGTCATCTCTCCAAATAGTAAATGAAAGGTGTTATGCTCAGAATGAAAATGCTCAACTAAAGCAGTCAACATACTGTGATTCACATGGATATCAGTCATCTGTAACAGGTATCCAAATCCACACAAACCAATATGACATCTCTCTGCATCTAATAAATCATGCACTAGCCTCATTATCGATAGAAATGTACATCGAAACTGAATATCTAGAAACTGAATCTACAAAATCAAACATACAAATCGTCAGTGTGTGACCCAATTTGCACTAAGAATGTGAGAAACATGCTAAAGAATCTAAATAAACAACATTCAAAATCAAAAATTGCTCTTTGAACCTTAAAAGCTACTTGCTTTTTATATGAGTTTCTACAGACAAGCAACAACTCGTATGAGAAAACAATACAACCTAAATGAGTAAACATACCAATATGACAAATAATAACATGTCGTACGACAAAATGGTCTCATAAGAACACTATTGTATGATTCATGGGTGACTACCAAATGACAAACCCTACAATCCCATACGATGAAACACCAAGCGATAGAAACTTTTACAAGAAACAACAACAAATTGAATGATAAAATGATAAGCATGACTTCAAACGGAATTAAAATTCAAACAATTCAACAAAAAATCAAAAATTAAGAAATGCAAAGGCTAAAGATGGATTACTTATTGCTGGATTCGAATCAAAATTGCCATTTTTCTTTGCAGGAGGTTTTTTTTTAATTTTAAACTTTGAGAGGTAAAAATAAATTGAACCCCTTATATAGCCGAAACGCTAATTTTTAAACTTGCTCCGATGGATGTAAAACTTGTACCCTAAGCTAAATTGACAGTCCTGAGTCCATTTTCGAGATCGAAATTGAAATCTTACGTCATTTCTCTAGTCAAAATTTCACAACGTTGACCACTTAGCATTTTCATCCTCAAGTCACCTTTCGAATCATTTTGCAGTCAATTCAATTCTAAAATCTCCATTTACTTCTCAAATGATCTTTGATCCCAAATTAATTCTTACATCAATCTTCATGCTCAAATAATCATCATCGCTATATCTATTTCATCTTCTCAAAATTGCCTAAAAATGTTGTACCCTCACTATCTTTCGATTTCGCTCCCGAGGGGGCATACTCATTACATATTTTCAGTAATTATCATTATCAAAAGTCGAGAAAAAATCTTTTCAAAAAAAGAAAATCAACTAAACCTTGTTACTAGGGGCATCTTAACTAAATCACATCGTATCAAGTTGAGATTCTTCGATGTCAAATAGAGCAATCTCTAGGGGCATATCAATCTTTGTCCTTGTCTGAATCAATCTTCAAATCAATTTTTAGTTTCATCACTTTAAATCAAGTTGGACATTTTCTCTTGCTAATCGATTCTTGTTCAATCAAGTTCAGAATCGGTTTTATCACTTTGCTTAGTCGGTTCTTGTTCAATCAAGTTTGGAATCAGTTTCACTTTGCTTCTCTCAATCTAGTTCAATCAAGTTCTAGATCGATGCTCGTTTCTTGATCAATCAAGTTCAAGAATAGTATCTTGCTCTTTATCGGTCCTTGTTCAATCAAGTTTAGGATCGATATCACTTTAATCAAATTTGTTCAACTTCATCTCTTCAAATCAAGTTGAACATCTCGCTCTTCATTGGTTTGTGATCCATCAAGTTCAGAATTGATATCTATTTGACATCAATTATTATTTGAACCAACAATTCAAAGAGGGGCAAATGTAATACCCTAGAAATGGTCACCTAAACCATGGGCCCCTAGTCTCAACAACATCACCAAGGTCCTAACCAAAAGGCAATTAAATCAACCTTGAGCACCTAATTAATTCTTCAATTATTAATGTTACATGGCAAATAAATCACTCTATATTAATTAAATCATTCCAAGTAAATCATTTTGATCAATTATCCTATTTATTTAATTAAATATCCTAGTATTTTTAATTAATAAATTAATTTGTCATTTAAATCACAAAAAAAGAATTAATTTAAAGAAAAAGAGGAATTAATTTATAAAGAGAGATTAATCAAAAAAAGAGGAATTAATCTACAAAAGAAAGAATTAAATTGAAAACAAAAGAAAATAATTAAATTGAGAGAAGAAATCAAACTTAAGATATTTCTTTTTCTAAAATTGAGATAACTTGAGAAATCAGAAAAACAATTAAATTGAATTAATCATTTTCTCTAAAAATAAAACTTAAAGATTTTCTTGAGGAAAGAGGTTCAGTTATATTGAAAAGCCTTTTTCTAAATAAAAATCTTGAGAAAACTAAAGAAAAGTGCATGGAATAACCAATTTTTATCTCAAGTGCATGGAATCAACTAAATTTTATCTCCAATATAGACTTAGACTTATAATATGAATGAATTCAATCAAGCTATAATTGCAATCTATCTCAAGATTAACTTAATCTAGTCTCTCCATTATTTCAGTTAACCAGGATTGTGCTTTTTCTTAAAGAATCTCAGCCGCTCATTGTTAATCGATCTTGACCATTGGTCTCTCTTTTGAGTCTCTATAAATTCAGCCCTTCATCTCTCATTCAAGACACCCTGTAGATTTATTGTTATTATACAGTTTTTGCTCTAGAGTCATTGAAGATATTGTGTTTTGAGATTATTGCATCTTAGTTTATATTTTTGCATAATTAGTTTAATCATGATTGCTTGAATTCATCTAGCTTAAATTTCATTCATCTAGATTAATGTTGCATACATTTAGCGTATTCTTGTGCTCATATAGATTAAATCATTCATTTTGGTGTAGTCTGGTCACTAGTATTCGCTTTGATAAATCTGAGAGCAAGTCTATACTCGCATATTTCAAAAGGAAATAGGTTGATTTGTTATGGTTTTCATATTCATGATTATATCTGTCTAACCATGTATGCAATGACTTAATTTAAGTGTTGTGTCTTACAGCTTGCAGACCTTATTTCACTTTTCACACACACAACAGGTAACACCATACATAATTCAAATGAAATTGTTGAATGGTGCAAAAGTCATTTTGCTAGTCATGATACAACATATAACAAACATTATTTTTGGGAAGTTAAAGGTATAAATATTCTTACATTCTAGTGTTCTTGAATTATTTTTAATTTGTATATGTGTGTGTGCATATGTGTCAACTAAACTAAATTAGATTAAATAATTTTTATTATCAGATATTGATCGATCAAATCCTTATAATTGTCAAACAATTAATGGTATTAGAAGTTTTCATCAATTCATGACTACAGGATATAGAAAGCCTTGTGTTATTCTTGCAAGAGAAAAATCATGCTTTTGCGTTGATTGCATTGCGAACAACACAAATGCTCAATGTCATAACATCGCAAATGGATATGTTTTACAATGAGAAATGAAATAATTTAACACAATTCCTCCTTATGAAGATAGTGATATTATTGATATTCATGATCCTCTATATTCGGGGAACAATTAATTTTTTCTTCTTCATCATAAGCTTTGATTGTTATTTTCTTTGCTAGATCAATGACATGTTCAGAAAATCCCAACCGTGTTAGTAAATTGTAGGTACAAATATTCAACCCAGTGCCTCCATCTATCAAAATACGTTTGACTCAGTGTTTATGGATCATAGCTTCGATGTGTAAAGGTTGGTTATGTGGGTGATTTAGTGAATTGTCATCTTCTTCAGAGAAGGTGAGGTAATGAGGCAAAGTCAGGTGACCCACCATAGATTGAAACTGATCTATATCTAAATATTTGGGGATATTAGTAGTGAGCAAATCTTTGTCCAACATCTCTCTATGAGCAGAAGAGATCTTAAGTAGTTCAAAAATGGAGATTTGAGCGGTGGTTTTGTTTTTAATTGTTGACAATGAGCTATAACCAGGAGAGGATGATGAAGCCAGCTATTTAGATTTAGTTGTGATCGTATCTAGTTGTCTATTTCAAGAATTTGGTAGGTTTGATGTTGTTTGATCAGGAGTTGAGGAACTAGCTCCTTTTAGAGTAACCTTCTTTTGAATGTGGGTTACAACATTTGCAATTTGTGTTTTATGTTGTTTATCTTTGAATATGATCACATTGTAATAATCAGATTGGGAAGATTCAATCATGTTGATCACATTGTCATTGTTGGCGTAGGTGTAATTGACTTTGGCACCTCCCTTGGATTTTGAGGAATCACCTTGTTCATAAGCAAGCAAGGGATCTTTAAAATCTTTGTGTTTAGCATTAGTCGTGTGATTTCCAACAACACTTTTGCCAGCATCGATGAGGTCTTGAAGCTCATGTTTGAGTTTCATGCAGTTGTTTGTTGTATGACCCTTGTTTCGATGATATTCATAGTACTCATTTTCCCTCCACCATTTGGGTTTAACTTCTGGATCATATGGTCTAGAGTTGTCTGGCAATGTTATTAGATCATTTGCCAATAAAGTCTTAAGAGCTGATTCATACGATTCCTCTAAAGGAGTGAAATCGCGTTTAGGCTTTGAAAGCCAAGGTTTCTCTTTAAACCACTCATTTGATTTCTTCGAAGGGTTTTCTATTGTAGTTTCAGCTGCTTTGAGGACTTGTGTGCCACTAGCCAAATTAAATATTGTGGGTTTTAATTTTGGTTTAACAGTGTCCACCACTCTATCATTAACAACATTTTTGTTGTTATCTTTACCATACTTTCAGTATTTATTCTTCTCTTTGGAACTAGAACCTTGTTGTCTTGCTTTCCAAAGTGATATATCTTCTTTCTTTATAAGCACATCTTCCATACTGAGGGCATTATCTACCATTTTGTTGAATGAAGGGTACACTTACATTTGGATATTTTATTTCAATTGGAGATTAGGTTATTGACAAAAATGTCCATCTTCTCAGAATCTGGAATAGGTCATGAATATATAGAGAACATCTTTCTCCAACGTTGAAGAAAAGTGAGAAAAGTTTCTCTTGTTTTTTGTTTGGTATTGCAAAACAAGGCACATGAGATATATTTGTTCATGCATGAACTCCATACATAAAGCATAAAATTCTCTGACACGGTCTTGAGGATCTGCATTACTATCATATTTGTCAAACTCAGGAATATCCAATCTTGAAGGAAATGGAGGCATGTAAAGGTTTTTGTCAAATGGGAACGAGCATATCGCATCCAAAGAATATTGTTTTGTTGATTTATCCTTGTTTCTCATTTATTTGATTTCAGTCTATAATGCTTATAATTGTTTTTTTACTAGTGCTAAGGGTGTCTCTTCCTCTTTAGTGATAAGGGTTTCAATGTTATAATTAGTGGGAAGTTTAACACCTTGTTTTGCTAGCTCTAGAAAATAATCTTCTTTTTCCCTAGCCATGATAATCTTCATCATTTTTCAAAAATCTTTATCCTTTTGACAGCTATTTATAACAACTTTTGTAGGTTCAGAGGCTTCAGACTCACTAGATGAGGAATCATTGTCATTAGCATGGGTGTTGATATTGTCATAATTATCGTGTTTAGCAACTTCTCTTTCTTGCCTTTCTCTAGACATGGTAGGAGATAAGGATTGATAAAAAAATTGGTATATTTAATGATGAAGGTTTATTAGTGACAGGGTCCTCTATGAAGAATGGATTATCTTGTAATAAAAAGGACGATCCTTTACCTTTGGCCACTTTTTAATGAAAAATTCTGGTTAGAGCAGACATTTATGACTGATGTGATCGAGAACTACATGTGATACAGAACTCAAGATCAAATTGACGCTAGTTGTTAGTTTGACGTAGTGATTTTAGAGAGGTGACTAAGAGACAGTCTGGTTTTAGGAATGATCTATCTTGTATAAGACATGAAGTAAGTAACTTATTTTGAATTAAGAGAAGTGACTAAGAATCAGTCTGGTTTTAGGAAGGATCTATCCTGTATAAGACATGATCTAAGTAACTTAAGTTTGATAAGTAGTTGATTGAACTAGTTGAAAGATGATTGACAAAATCTTTCAACACAATGGCAGGGGTACACTATCAAGATTGTTTATGTGCAAAATTATGATGACTAGATTTATGCTCTTTGTAGAATGATTAGGCAAGTATGACTATTCTGGAAAAGTGTGTAGACAGACAAGTTTCTGGACTGACAAACTTAGGAATTCGTAAGATAGATTTTTTAGACCCAGACAAGACAGGCAATTTCTCATACGATTTGATGCCTAAACTCGCATGATAGTTTATTTCTCTCTAGATGACAATCTGATGAGGATTATGATTATTCATATGATAGTTTTCCTAAGACTAGATGATACTTCTCTAGGAACAGAACGACAATTTTGTAGACCCGGACGACAATTTTGACAAGACCAGACGATACATTGATAGGACCAATTAAGACTCGTACGACAATAGGTATATGGTCAGATGATAATTCAGTAGACTCGTACGAAAGTGGACTGGACAAAGACAAGATTCTGACATGAACAAAGTTATGATGACTGACAGAGACTAGTTTTTGACACAGACATAGTTTTGATGATTGGCAGAGACCAGATTTTGACTAGGACAAAGTTTTTGATAACTGAGTTTTTGACGTTGTTGATTTGTTTTCTCCAGTTTCAGTATTTTAGTTTCAGTTTCAAGGATGAAAACACAGAAAACACGCAATATGTATAATGACTTTCAAGCACAACATGCTAACCCTACAGAAGTTGGCTTAGAGAAAAAAACCTTTTCTTGCAGACTTAGGTACACACCCAATAGCTAATCAGAATATGGTCAGTGAGTCTCACACAATGGATTCTCAATGTCGTATTAGCTGACTCTGAATACTAATGGGGGCACGAAATGAAAAGTAGCTTGGGAGAGTTACTATCTCTCTTGCACAAATATTATCCCCCTTTTGGAGGTGAATCAGGAAGCCTCTATCTTATAGTTCTTAGTCAGGAATTTTGTTCAAAATTACCCATCAAAGTCACGCAAGCATGATTGAGGCCTATAGCCTAACAAGGTACCAAAACAAGTTGTAGTCACATAACAATCACTAAGTACTAGTGACAAGATTGCATTTGGAGACATTTCCAAAAAGAGGGCGTAGCAATACAAAGTGGACATTTAGATATAGATAATGTGGACATTTAATTTTGTGGATGCATTTATTTTACATTTTATATGTTAAATTTATATGTTTATTCTTAAATTATATTTTGTGTCTATGCATTGAATGTATGTATGGATTTTAATTTTTAAGTGTATTTATGTGTATGGATTCATTTAATTATGTTGTCTTAAGGGGTCCTGAGGTGTTTTAAGGGGTCTTAAGGGGATTTTTGCAATGTGGTCATAGTGCATGTTCATAGTTACACCTAGATTGAATAGTGCATGTGTGAATCATCTATTTAAATCATCTTTACATATATCGATTCATTTATATAAATACATCTATGTATTTATTTTTTATTTAAACATCTATGGATTAATGTATTTTTTATGATCTTATATTTATTGATGCAATTTTAATGTATTTAATTATGTACCTTAATTATATTCATCATGCTTAATGTAAAATTAATACATATTTAATTAAACCGTAAGTATATTAAATACACCTTACTTTTGTAATTTCATAATTATAAGTTCATGATTGTTAAAAATATTTAAAATGAATGACTAATATCGTATTACTAAGCATGTCATTTACGCAATATATATATATATATATATATATATATATATATATATATAACATTTAACTTTCAAAATCATAAGATATATATAAACACAAAGTAGTATTAAATGTAGATCTCTAACACATACATACATACATACATACATACATACATACATACATACATACATACATACATATCATGTTCTAAAATATACATCCAAGAAATGTCGAGCTCTAAGAAAATAAATATATATAGATATGTAAAATATGTCTAGTACAATGTCTAGAAAATGTGTGCGCATGCACATATAAACAATAGGCTAGTCGGGGCCCTGTCCTAAACCATGTCCCGATCCCTGCGCCTGCAATAGAGTACACATGAACTCATACATTAAACATTCATACTAGTAAAAATTTTAAGAGTTATATTTATCTATCTAATCGAATTTGAAACATTCATACATACAATTTATCTAACATAATTTGAAACATAGATTAAGAACATACATGTACATGTTCTAGATAAGCATACCTCAGGGTCTCTAACATCTCCACCACATACATGTAGGACCCTAGAACGTTTATGTGACAAAGAGCTCAACCTGGGTGATAGTCGCTCATCCTGCAATGTTGAAATTTTGTTAGATATAAATAACTTGAAATTAAGATCAATACCTATCCCTTTAAATAGAACTTAACACTAGTACAAAAACAACAATATATGACTTTAAAAACTACTAAAAATTGCATATAAATGACTAATCTTGGTCATGTGACCATTAGTAGTTTATTGTTGGTCATTTATAACGCGACCAAATTTATGACTAAACTATTTTAGTCATTTATTGGTTGTTTTGATTGATCAATTTGGTCATTGGTTTAGTTGTTAATTTAGTCATTGATTATTGTTAACTAGTCATTTAGTTAGTCATATATTTAGTCATTAATATACTCATTGATTGTTATTAACTGGTTATTTATTTAGTCATGGTAGTCATTTATTTAGACATATATTTAGTCAAACATTTAATCATTACTTTAGTCATATATTTAGTCATTAGTTTAGTCATTGATTGTTGTTAAGTGGTCATTTATTTATTCATTGTAATCATTAATTGATGTCAATTGGTAATATATTTAGTCATTTTTATTTACTGGTTTTCATTAATTGGTAGTAAAAATAGTCATGATATGAATAATTTATTAAATACCATAAATTTTATAATGCAAAAATAACATAAATTAAACTAGAACTAGAACATAAAAGGAGATAAAAATATTACATATACGGACAAGCTATAACATGCTAGAATTAAAACATTGATTCAACATCATGATAAATAAAGTTAATCTACAATAAAAAAATATAATGCAAATATATATATATCAAGTTATAAAATGTCAAAGCAGTCTAAGAGTATATATGTAAATATAATAAAAAATGTCAAAGTTGTCTAAGAATTTCCAACTCTTTCAAATACACCATGATAATTAAGAGCCCTGAACAACACATTCAAAATACTACATAAAGAAATGAGCCAAGATGTCTAACAACTAGTACATGATGAACATGATCAACTATGCCATTTTTTGCAAATATTTTAGTGTCCACCATGTGAAGGTTCCCTTTTTCTCTTTCAGATAGACAACTCCATCTATTTTGTTTTCGTATAAAGGGTTATGTCACTTGTGACCTTTTCTTCCAAGAATATTATTTCCTTTATGCATCATCGCCACAAATTCATTGTAATTAATAGTCCCATTATGTAACTCACAAAAAGACTATGTCAACAAACAAATAGCTCTATAAGATTGTCTTCCAATTAAAATAAAAAATGTTAGAAAGAGAAGGATATGTCAAATAAGTATCATAACCAGTCATCTGATTCATACAATGGTCTAAAAACTAAAATGGAAGGTGCAAGTTCCAAACATTTGGAAATTTTCTTCAGCTTCAAGAAATACTGGATTTTTAAATCTTTAACCATTTATTTTTTTAAAAAAACCATCAACTCTAGTGCATTTTAAAAAGGGGAAATTATAGATGCAATTTCTAGGCCATTACAGGCACAAAAAGTGATAATAATAATAGAGAAGAGAGTATTACTCTTAAAAGCAGTTTTGATTGAATTTCTTAAATTGTATATAGAGTGCATTGAATTTTTGTTTGAATGTGCAACTCCATTAGAAAGCTAAAATTACACACATTAATGAAAAGGTTAACTACTACACTAAACATAATAAGAAGTTTAATCCGCGAACTACAACAAACCAGTCTAAGTTTTTCATGACTGGCTACAAATCCCCTTAGAAGGAACGATATACAAATAGCTTTGTAATAGGTACCCATCAATTTAGTAATTCGTAGAAAGTAATAATTAAAATCAAACAAGTCTCACTAATAACAACATTTCCAATGTTGCGGCCCACTTTCAAGGAAAAAAAAAAGATAATGTTTTTTGTGCATTCACTTGATGCGAGCTGAGATGCTCCATTGGTCTTTAATTTTTGATTGGCCAACAAACATTTCCCTGTGAAAATATTAGTCTGATGGTTGCATCTATGTGTGTGAAAAGTCGATAAGTATGTGCAAGCTATAAGACACAACACTTCAATTAAGTCATTGCATGCATGGTTAGATAGATTTAATCATGAATATAAAAATCATAAAAAATCAACCTATTGCCTTCTAAAAGATGCGAGTATAGACTTGCTCTCATATTTGTCTAAGCGATACTAGTGACTAGACTACACCAAGACGAAGGATTTAATCTATATGAGTACAAGAATAAACTAAATGTATGCAAGATTAAGCTAAATAAGTGAATATTAAGCTAAATAAATGAATATTAAGCTAAATAGCTGAATTTATAGAGACTCGAAAGAGAGACCAACGGTCAAGATTGATTAACAATGAGCGATTGAGATTCCTCATGAAAAAGCACAATTTAGGTTAATTAAAATAATTGAGAGATCAAATTAAGTTAATCTTGAGATAGATTCCAATTATAGCTTGATTGAATGCATTCAAATTATAAGTTAGAGTTTGCATTGGAGATAAATTTAGTTGATTCCATGCACTTGAGATAAAAATAGTCAATTCCATGCACTTTTATTTAATTTGCTCAAGATTTTTATTTAGAAAAAGGCTTTTCAATATAACTGAACCTCTTTCCTCAAGAAAAGCTTTAAGTTTTAATTTTAGAGAAGATGATTAATTCAATTTAATTGTTTTTCTGATTTCTCAAGTTATCTCAATTTTAGAAAAAGAAACATCTTAAGTTTGATTTCTTCTCTTAATTTAGTTCTTTTCTTTTGTTTTCAATTTAACTCTTTCTTTTGTAGATTAATTCCTCTTTTTGTGATAAATCTTTTTTTATAAATTAATTCTTCTTTTTTGTGATTAATCTCCTTTTGTGATTAATTCCTTTTTTTGTGATTAAGGGCAAATTAATTTATTAATTAAATATGCTAAGATATTTAATTAAATAAATATGCTAATTGATCAAAATGATTTACCTGGAATGATTTAATTAATTAAATAAATATTTAATTAATATAGAGTGATTAATTTGCCATGTAACTGTTGTCACTCAAATTGCACCCATAGTGCACAAGCTGAAAGATCAAGCAACTTGGTGACACATGGGATAATTCTTAGGTCTGTGGGTTGCCTATAGTGAGAATTAACCTCTAGATGAAGGGTCGGTTCCCTGTGAAAAACTCTAAATCTTTACCGAGAAAAGGGATAAGAAACTTTAAAATGAAACTAGAAAGAAATTGCAAATGCTAAATGAAGGTGAAGCATCAATAAGATATCTCAAAATGACAGAGATGCAATCCTAAAAACACCAATTTGCACCAATAGACTTCTGTTTCATAAGACATAAATATTTCATGCAAAGGATTTAAACTTCAAGAAATTGAAAGGAAAGAAAACTTTCACAATCAACCAAATGAGCCAATTTATCACAATGCACAACCTGTGACTTACAAATGAGACAAAAAATTCAAAGGTTATCTAGACAATAACACAATAAACTAACTCTCAATCAAGGATAAGAAAATGAATTGTAAAGATATAAGGCATAAGATGGTAATTTTTTATTCAAAATTTTGTCATAAAACTGCATATCAGCTACAAGAATGTATTCTCTACTAAAACCAGCCAGAGAATCATCAAGAACTAGTGAAGAAAGATAAAACTTTTTCACTTTATACAAAATCCTTCCAAAAGTAGAGGAAAAATAACTTCAAAATGACTGAAGATGAACTCTCACTGAAAATATCTCCTCTGAAAATTGATCCTCTTGTAGAAATAAAAAGCCACCAAAAAGGCTTCAAAATCATGAGAAAAACCCATGCAATTCAGTTCAAACTCTTAGTCAACTATAAGTTGACTCATATGGCACTCAAAAACAATCCTTATTAGCTCAAGATCACAAGAAAAGAGTCATGCAAACTTGCTCTGAGCTTAATAATCGCTTGCATTAACTGGATGACTTCTTCTTATTTTGCATGAATCACAAACTACCTGATGAATTCCTCTTATTTCGCATGGATCCCTAGATGCTACCTTTCCTGCCACCACTTTCAACTTCTGACTGTAACTAGCATTACTTTTCTTCATTGGGTCATCGGGTTAGCACTGAAACACTTATTCTGATGGTTGATGATACACTCTATTTCACCTACTTTTCTCTCGGGCCCACCACGTGTCACTTCCTGGTTGGTTTTGAGGTTCCTGCCCTACCATCTTAGCACAACCTGGACTCACTGCCGAAATGAAGCTCTTCCATCCAATCAACCTTAATCTGCATTCTTTATTTCTTCCTCTAAATTTCTTCCTTATCAGGCCCCACTACTTGGTCGCCAAGTCACGGCGAATAAACACCACGCATCTTCAACATGTGGTATAGCGACCACCGCTAGATCTTCAAAAACCTACTTGCTTTTTACCTCTGTTGGTTTTCTCTCTTCATCCTGGGCCCACGGGAACGAGCGACGATAATGAACTTTGGACCATTGAGCCACTTTGAACCAATGAACTTTGACCTGATGAACTTTTGAACCGATGAAAGTTCAAGTTCAAAGTGGACTTAAAAAATATATACATGCGCTCGTCTATAGCCTTTTGCCACATGTTAGCCTCTGATTTACTTGCGGGTCCACTTTGTCTACCATCTTGACGTACCACTGGACTTGGTTTGCCTTGATTCCTCATCTACTCTCTATCCCGTGGTGCATCCTCAATCGCTCTTAGCCCACCTAGACAACCATCTCAAATGCCAGGTCATCAGTCGCCAAGTCACAAGGAATAACTATCGAGCATTTTTATCTTGCGGTATAGCGATGGTCATTGATCTACCCTCAAACTGCTTGATCTCTAACCTCTTAGCCGCTCACCTCCACTTTGCCTTTTCTGCATGTGCTTAGTTGCCAGGTCACTATGATAACTGGCGAGCTTCTTTCTATAGCGGTATAGCGATGGCCCTTAGATCCTTTGGATTATTGTTGATCTTTCCTGAACTTGCTCGACCTTTAACCCTAGCTGATCTTCTCTCTTGTGCTGCATGTCAATGTGTGTCACCCTCTAATTGGCTCATGAGATCTGCCTAGGAACCACCTATCTATCGGGCCACCACGTGTCTTGCTATGTCGGATCTCATTCTTTCGGCCAAAGTATTCAGTGAAACTTTTTGGGACTCATCGCGGCCAAGATCTGCTCGATGTCGCCCATCCGTACCATGTCACTAGCCACTAGACCGCCACTTGTATGCCACTTGTCTTTGGTCTTAAACTCTCTACCCTGCCATGTCATCAGTCACCAAGTCATGGCGATAACCCGGTGTGTAGCTTTCCATTGCACCTTAGCGACAACTATTGGATCACTCGCATCACTGTTGATCTTTCTTCAACTTGCTCGCTCTTTAGTCTCTTCTCGCCAGCCGGTCACAAAATTAGGATGCCTTGAGATGCATGTGTATGGGGTCCACCAAGCCACGAGCTGCCTCTTGCCAAAAGCTTTCAAGCTTTTGACGCTTGATATGTGTGCGGCTTCACATTTAGATGCTGAAGAGTTCCTCCCCACTACCAATGTGGGATAAATGTTCTTCATGACTGGCGACTGAAACTACTTGGAAGGTCTCTAGCCTTTTAAAACCCTCTTTGGCACCCAGGTGAAACTTTACACAAGCCACTTGCATTTTTCTCTGATATTCTTTTGGCCTTAAGGTCTCAATAGCCACGTCGTTTCATCTGCAATGGAGCATAATATCTCTGCGACCTACAACATGCTAATCTCAACCCTCGTGGGTGCCACATTTTTACCCACATGTTGTCTTACTTTCTTGTATCTACACATGAAGCAAACAAGTTAGAAAAAATAGTTTATTTCTTCTTGGTTCATGATTTGATCTTTTCAGAATGAATGAATGCAAGGCTTCATTAGGGCACCAAATTTGGCATGTGCAAAATTTTGGTAACAGTAACATTAATGATTGAAGAATTAATTAATTAGGTGCTCAAGGTTGATTTAATTGCCTTTGGTTAGGACCTTGGTGATGTTGTCAAGATTAGGGGCCCATGGTTTAGATGACCATTTTTAGGGTATTACATTTTACCCTCTTTAAATTAATGTGCGAGCAGCACGTTGGTTCAAAGAATAGTTGATGTCAAATATAAATCAGTTTTGAACTTGATGGATCACAGACCGATGAAGAGCAAGATGTTTAGCTCGATTTGAAGCGATGAAACTGAACAGAGTTGATTAAAGCCATGCTGATCCTAAACTTGATTGAATAAGAATCAACAAAGAGCGAGATACCGTTCTTGAACTTGATTGATCAAGAAACAAGCATTGATCTAGAACTTGATTGAACTAGATTGAGCAAAGAGACGAAAAACCGATTCCTAACTTAATTGAACAATGAACCGACTGCGTGAGAGATAAAACCAATTCCAAACTTGATTGAACAAGAATCGACTGAGCAAAGAGAGAGAACCGATTCCGAACTTGATTGAATAAGAATTGACTGACCAAAGCGAAATAACCGATTCTGAACTTGATTGAACACGAATCAATTAGCAAGAGAAAATGTCCATCTTGATTTGATGAGATAAAACTGAACATCAGTTTGAAGATTGATTCAGATAAGGACAAAGATTGATATGCCCCTAGAGATTTCTTTATTTGACATCGAAGAATCTCAACTTGATACAACGTGATTTAGTTAAGTTTTTCCTAGTAACAAGGTTTGGTTGATTTTCTTTGTTTGAAAATATTTTTGCATGACTTTAGATGAAGATTTGAAAAAAATTTCAAATTTTGATGATGATGATCACTGAAAAGGTGTAATGAGTATGCCCCCTCGGGAGCGAAATTGAAAGATAATGAGGGTACAATTATTTTAGGCAATTTTTAGCAGTGATAATTATTTGAGCATGAAGATTGATGTTGAAGATTAAAATCAGAGTTGATTTGAGAATTAAATTGAGATTTAGAATTGAATTGAGCGTAAAATGATTCAAAAATTTACTTGAGGATGAAAGTGCTAAATGGTCAACATCATGAAATTTTGACTAGAAAATTGATGTTAGATTTTGATTTCCATCCCAAAAATGGACTAAAGATAGTTGATTTAGCTTAGGGTACAAGTTTGACGTCCATTGGAGCAAGTTTAAAAATTAGGGTTCGGGCTATATAAGGGGTTCAATGTGTCATTGTCAATTCATTTTTACCTTTCAAAGTTTAAAAATTTGAAAAAACTCCTGCGAAGAAAAATGGTCATTCCAATTCAAGAGCATCGATTCGAGCGCCAAAGACAACATAATCGACCATGGAACTATGCCACAATAGTAAGTGATCAATTTTTGGCATTTGCATTTCTTAAATTTTGAATTTTCTTGTGAATTTTGCATTTTTTATTTTTTTTTGAAGTCATGTTTATCGTTTTGTCGTGCGGTTCAATACCATTTCTCGTACGAGTTTTTGTCCTTTTTTGTTTTGTCATTTGGACATATAGGGTTTGTCATCTATTGTCTACCCTGGTATCATGTGAGAGTCTTCTTTAAAGACCATTTAGTCATGCGAGAGGATATTGTTTGTCGTATGAGACCGTTTAATCGTTTGGCTTATAATTTTTGCTCGTATGAGTTTCTGCTTGTCTATGGAAACTCGTATAAAAAACAAGAAGTATTTTTGAGGGTGTAAACAATAATTTTTTATTTTGAATGTTGTATATTTGGATTCTATACAATGTTTATCACATTCTTAGTGCAAATTTGATCATGTATTGGCGATTGGTATGCTCGATTTTGCAGATTCAGTTTCTAGATATTCAGTTTCGGTGTACATTTCCATCACTGATGAGGCTAGTGCGAGATTTATCTGATGTAGAGAGAGGTCCTATTGGTTTGTGTGGATTCAGATACCTGTTACATATGCCTGATATCCATGTGAATCATGGTATGTTGACCACTTTAGTTGAGTGTTTTCATTCTGAGCATAACACCTTTC
Organism: Cryptomeria japonica; assembly: GCF_030272615.1. NCBI lineage: Eukaryota > Viridiplantae > Streptophyta > Pinopsida > Cupressales > Cupressaceae > Cryptomeria > Cryptomeria japonica. The sequence continues at coordinate 460,143,686 of NC_081411.1, forward strand.
ATTTACCAGTTGGAGAGATGACCATCACATCGGAGGATACATACAGGATTTTGAGGATTCTGTTTGCTAGAGATAAGGTGGATTATGATTCTACTCCAGGACTGGGTATTTTGGCTTTGAGATGGATATTCCATGACAAGACTATCCTTGATCGCGCTATTACGTGGGATGATTTGATGAGAAGATATGATGCACAATACCCTTTGTCTTGCGTTTTAGCTAGTATGATTGGTTGTTTTGTGATGTCTGATAGGGGACAACGGGGATTTATATGTGGTTGGGGCAAGATGCTTGAGACGTTATTGACTCATCCAGTGAGATTAGGGTGGGGATCATGCTTACTCGTTCATGTGTATCATGAGATGGATGAGATTGTGTATCAGGAGGGGAAGAGCATGGCAACAGGTGTGTTAGTTTTACAAATATGGGCATGGGAGCATATCCTGGTATGCAGACCTATTGTAGATGATTCACAAGAGGCACACCAGCCTATTGTATGTTCTTATTTAGGTTATGTTTCTCAACCCCACTTGGGAAAGACTGATTATTGGAGGAGGAAGTTGGATGATTTGATCGTTATAGTATGGAGACCATATAGGGGTCTAAAGCTATGGGATTATTGGAGAGTGCAAAGGAAGGATATGTTTATGAATTGACCTCTCATTGGTAGATTGGTGTCTATTATTGAGAGATTTGTAGTATATAGGGTGATGAGACAGTATGGAAGATCGCATAGTATATCCCAAGAGTTCACAACCTATGCTCGATATGGGAAGGAGGGGAGATGAGGATGGGCACCGAGACTGTGATATGCGTTGAGCATGTGAGAGTTAGTGGGTTTATAGTTGTAGAGATGAGATTATCTAGAGGATGTAGTGCAGACGCGGGATAATTGCCCCAGTATAGAGACTGGTTTCAGAGACATCCTTTTCCTCGATTTATAGATCCAGGAGAGCATGAACCTCTTATAGAGGAGATTGAGGAGGATGCACCAGCATAGGCATAGGTACCAGGTTAGGTATAGGGGTGAGGGAAGGTACAACAATAAAGAGAAGATGTACCTAGATAGATAGGAGGTGATCCTAGTGCTAGTAGCATCGGGGCAGCAATGAGAGGTTGACAACGATAGAGAGAGGAGAGTGGATCCTTAGGAGCTGTTGGGGTTGAGGCTGGTGGTTCTAGGGTAGCAGAGTTTGGAGGTGAGGAGGAGAGAGCAGCTCCTAAGAAGGTTAGGAAATACAGAGATGAGAAGGGAGGTGGAGAGGGGGAGATGGGGAGAGAGAGGGAGTACCAGATGTAGTACGGTCTTTGAGGTCGAGGTTGATAGGTTTGTAGTCACAGTTGATAGTTGTGCAGACAAAGCAGGAAGAGCGAGGATTAGAGGTGAGCATGATCGACAACTTGTAGAGGTGAGAGCAGAGCGAGATGCTCTTCAGTGAGAGGTTTTGCATCAGACAAGCCATGTAGCTTATTACGTTGCAACTTATAGTGTAGCCATTCCAGTAGCACAACAAGTCATTCCATATTCTCAGTATATGGATCGATCTGAGGGAGCTATGGCACCCAGACAGGATGTTGGTTAGCAGGCACCACTTCCTCCACCTGATGATGAGGGAGAGAGCTAGATTTTTTATATCTCCTAGATTTTGTTATATACCCCATTTTTGTAGCCTATATGATTCTTGCTCCGATGTGACATTGTATTTGATAGTTGATATCATTTGTACTCTTAGACGCTGAGGTTATGACGATATATACGAGCTCTTGATTTGATTTCATCTTACTTGTGTTGATTGATTATGAGATGTCTTTTTATATGCTTTATTCTATATGTATGCATATCTTTTCAGTATGGATGAATGTAATGCAAATGAATATGGATGTTTTTATTTATTTATTTATTTTCCGTATACAAATTAATGATGAAAATGAGTAACTAGTAATGCAAATGTTTATTTGTCATGCAATAATATGAATGCAAATAAGTATATAATGAAATGTATGGCTCTATATAAGATGCTCATGTATGTAGTGAACATCTCAATACACAAGTACTCAATCAGAGAAACTATGATAAAAAAGGGTACCACTTAGATAAGAAATGACAGTTGCTTCAGACTCTCATTCAGAAGATAAAGAGATCATTGTTATCATGTCGAAATCACTTGAAATGCATAAAATATAGATTGAATGCAACCTAAACTTAGTCACTAGATTTGGTATGCTTAATTTTCATCACTGGGCATTTTACAAACACAACAAGCAAAATAGAGTTCCTTTCTTTTCATATGAAATATTAATTATCTTGTCCGCAATGACCCTTTTATTGTTCATATCCTTGGATAGATTACGCATGCATCTAGATTACACATTAAAGATATTCCCTCAAAACAGACAAATAAATGACTCCAACCTCCCTGTAGCATACAAATAAGCAGAGTTGAGGTATGTGTGGCAATTTCACCTTGATGTGAAGGAACTTATCATAGACACCCAGCTAATTAGATGTTTCCAGATCATCAGAATCACTCTTACAAGAAGAAAACAAATAAAAGTATTATGCCCCCAATCCTTGCTCCTCTTAGTCAAGATAAACTTCCTCAAGTTACTCAGAGGGAATAATAATCGAAAACCAATGTAAAAGACAGCACACAAAGAAAATTTCAATCATATCTCAAATAGTTTAGTGATTGTTTTCAGTAGTCTTGTTTTGCTTGTTTACTCAGTGATAAAACTCAGCGGTAGTGTGGAGACAGGTGATTGACTTGGATTGGATGACTTGGTACTATTGACAAAAAGATAACTTGGTTAAACTGCTTAGGACATTTAGATTATCAGTCGATTACCCTAAGACTAGGACATTGATCGGTTTCAAGCCATGAGGGTTCCAAAAGAACTAGGATGTCACAAAAGAGACTAAAAGATATTTACAAGCAAAAGCAAAGATGCAGGAAAGCGAGAATGAAAAAAAATGCCAAATTTGTGTTGATAGATGGAGCGCTTGAGTACAAGAGATGCCTATTTACTAGGTTTTCACCTACTTGGCAAAGATCCTTTATCTTTTTTACTTACCAAGCTGCCTGTTTATTAGGTTTTCACCAAGGCATTTTTTTCTTTTCTTATTTTCTTTATTTTTGTATTTTTTTGTTGTACAGGTTACTGGAGCACATAATACTAAGTGAAGAATTTCTTCAAGTGGATGGTGTTGATTGGTTCACGGAGCTATTCTCCTTCCAATGTTAAGATTTGATAGGCACCAGAGCCAAAGACTACAGTAACAATGCAGGGACCCAACCAATTAGGTTCAAACTTCCCTTTGTTGCCTCAAAACTATTGATTTTTAGGATTCTCTCTCAAAACTAGGTCACCAACCTGAAATTCTCTTTGTCAAACTTTCTTGTTATAACCTCTAGACATTCTCTTTCGATACATTCTCAGATGATCAAACGCCACTTGCCAACGTTCATCCAGCAACTCGATTTTTTGCAATCTAAATATTTTGTAGTCTTCATCAGTAACAAGACCTTGCAAAGAAACTCTCAAAGAAGGTACTTCCACCTCAATAGGAAAGATTGCTTCAGATCCATACACCAAAGAAAAAGGTGTAGCCCCAGTAGGTGTTATGATACATGTTATATAAGCCCATAGTGCAGGATTGAGCTATAGATGCCAATCCTTTCCAAATTTGTTTACCGTTCTATGCAAAATAGTCAGCATATTTTTTTTAGAAGCTTCAGCTTGTCCATTACCTTGAGGGTAGTATATGGATGACCAGTGTTGTTTGATTTTAAACTTTTCACAGAGCTCATCTAGATCTTTTTTTTTGAACTGCCCTCCATTATCAGTCACAATGGAAGAAGGTATCCCATACCTACAGATGATATAGTTAAGGATGAACAGAGCTTCTTGTTTTCCGGTTGCTTTAATTAGCGAAACTGCTTCAACCCACTTAGTGAAGTACTCAATGGCAGTTATGATAAACTTGTGTCCATTAGATGATGTAGGATAGATTTGGCCAATAAGGTCGAACACCCATTGTTGAAAAGGCCAATGTGTGATGAAAGGTATTAGATCCCTTGTTGGAGTATGTATGAGGTTCTCATGTAGCTGGCACTTATCTCAAGTTTTAGTAAATTTTATAGCATCTTTTTCCATATCTGGCCAGTAGTAGCCAGCCCTTAGCAGTTTTCAAGCTAAAGTTAGACCGTTTGAATGAGATCCACAAATACCTTCATGCACTTCAAATAATGCATGTTGGGACTCTTCAGTTTCTAGACACCTAAGCAAAGTACTATCCAAACCTCACCTATATATATCATTAGCGATGATGACATACCATGAAGCGTTTCAAATTAGGTTCCTTTTCTCATTACAAGTAAGATTAACAGGGATAATTTGGTCATGCAAGTAAGAGTAAATGTGGCTATAAAGAGATGAGTCATGTCCAATAATAGAGAATACCATCTAAGACTTAGGGGAATCATAAGCAGGATAATGTAACTCTTCCACCAAGAATTCATAGAGGAACTTAGATTTTTGTAGCTGTGGTATAGACACCAAGGTAGCCATAGCATCTGCTGCTCTGTTTGCTAATCTAGGAATCTGCTGAAATGATACAAAGGTAAAGTAGTTATTGAGGTCATCAACCATTCTTTTATAGGGCATAAATTTCTCATCCCGAGTCTGATATATATCATTTATTTGATTAATGATCAGCTAAGAGTCTCCATAGATGTATAACTCAACAACCTTCCATTCGATAGCCAGCTTGATTCCATTTAGCAAGGCTTTCATATTCTACAATATTGTTGGTACAAGGAAAGAGAATCTTGTACGCCTTTGGGATTGAATATCTCTGAGGAGTGATAAAAATTATTCCAGCACCAGAATCTTGTTGAGTGAAAGACCCATCAAAGAACATTTCTCAGGATCACTAGGTAAGGTGCATGATGGATTCATTCAGAAATTCTATGTGTAAAGGTTGATTGTCTTCAAGAGGAGCATCGACAAGTTGATCTGCAATGACTTGTCCTTTGATTGCTTTGTGTTCTATATATTCAATAACAAATTCTATAAGAACCATGACCCATTTAGCCAATCTCCCTGTAAGAGTTGCTTTGCTGAGAAGGTATTGGAGTAGATCAATCTTAGCCACTAGTTTGATAGAATGTGCTAGCATGTAGTGTCTTAATTTCTGTGATGCAAAGACTAATTCCAAATAAGCTTTTTCTATGATAGTATAGTTCATCTCATAGGACACCAAGGTCTTGCTGATATAATATATAGCTCTTTCTTTTTTATTCTCATCTCGTGTTTCAAAAGTGCTCCCAATGATGTATCGGTAGCTGATATGTAGAGAATCAAGGGCTTGCCTTGAATTGGTGGAATCAATATAGGTGGATTAGAAAGATATTCTTTGATCTGCTTTAGATGTTCTTCACAATATTTATCCCAGTTTTATATAACTCCTTTCCATTCCTTTGTGAATGGCTGAGTCTTTTCTACTAGCTGAGAAATAAAGCATCTTATTGATTGGAGTCGCCCTTGTAAACTTATCATTTGACTGACATTCTTTGGAGGTGGCATTTCCATGATAGCCTTAACTTTTTTTGGATCCACTTCAATTCCTTTTGCTGAAACTATATATCTTAGGAGCTTACCAGATGTAACCCCAAATGCACATTTCTTAAGATTTAATCTGAGTTTGAATTTTTCCATCCTGTCTAATATTGGACCTAGTTCTGATAGGTGTGTTGATCTTTTCATATATTTAACTAGAGTTTCATCAACATAATCCTCCATGTTTTTGTGCATCATATCATGAAAAATTGTTTACAGTTCTTTTATAAGTAGTGTCTGCATTGTTTAAACCGAAGGGCATTACATTCTAGCAGAAGGTTCCCCATGCACAATTGAATGTTGTTTTCTCTTGATCCTCAGGTGCAATTTTGATCTGATTGTATCGAGAAAAAGCATCGATTAAAGAGTACATTTCATAGCTAGTAGTCATGTCCATGATCATGTCTATGTTGGGTAGTGGAAAATCATCTTTTGGACAAGCTTTGTTTAAATCTCTGAAATCTGTGCAAACACGTATGATATTAGATATCCATTCAGCATAATAAATTTCTCTAATGAATCCAGCTTTTATTATTTTTTCTAGCTCAGCCTTAACAGTTAATGCAACATGAGGATGCATTTTTTAGAGTTTTTTCTTAACGGGTTTAACTTCAGGATTGATAGAAAGATGATGCATTATGAGGTTAGGATCTAGATGAGGCATATCAGCATATGTCCATGCAAAATTGATCTTCTTTTCTGTGAAGAAATCAACAAATTCTTTTAGTTCTTCGGATGACAAGGATTGAGCTACATGTATGATGTGTTGAGCTTCTTCTGTTCTAATGTTTATTGGTTGTGTAGTTTCTATCAGCACTGATGATCGCTCTTGAAAGTGATCAGGCAAAATTTCAAGTATCTCACCTTCAGGCATCTTAGAGAGGTTTTCACCGTTAGGTATGTCCTTTATTTTTACTATTTTTTATTTTGAGACCACCATAGTGTGGCTTTTGCCATCAGAACTCTTATTTATCTTTTTTTGATTTTTGCAACTAAGATACTTGACATCTATTGTTGTCATGTTCTCACTTTGTTCATTGGTGGAAGATTCCATTTGTTCAACTACATTAAGATAACAGGCTAATGTATAGTCATTGGCAAAGGTAGGTATATTCAAAGGTTGATCTTGGAGAGTACAGTCTGTAATACTCTAAAAATGGTCATCTAAACAATGGGCCCCTAATCTCGACAACATCACCAAGGTCCTAACTAAAGGCAATTAAATCAACTTTGAGCACATTATTAATTCTTTAATCATCAAGTGTCGCATGACAAATCAATTATCCAATATTAATTAAATATTCATTTAATTAATTAAATCATTCCAAGAAAATCATTTTGAACAATTGTCCTCTTTAATTTATTAAATGTCTTAGCATATTTAATTAATTAATAAATTTGCCATTTAATCATGCAAAAAAGGAATTAATTTATTACAAAAGAGGAATTAATTACAAAGCAAGAGTTGAATTGAAAATAAAATAAAAGAATTGAATTGAGAGAGAAATCAAACTTGAGATATTATTTCTTTTTTAAAATTTAGAACTTGAAATCAGAAAAAATAATTAATTGAATTATTCTCTAAAATTAGAACTCACAGCTTTTGAGAAAAATAAGTTCAATTGCATTAAAAGACTCTTTTCTTGAATAAATCAAAGAATTATCTATTTTTATCACAAATGCATGAAATTAATTTAATATTATTTTCTAATGCAACTTGAACTTCTTATCTAAATGCATTTCAATTAAACTATAATTGGAATCTATCTCAAGGTTAACTGAACCTGATTTCTCAATTATTTTCATTTAATCCTAAATTGAGCATTTTCATCATCTCTCTTGTAATTCTCTATAAATTCAGCCTTCAACTCTCAATCAATTCACTCCAGAGATTTTTGAGAACACGCCTGGAGATCATTATTACGCTGATTTTTGCTCTGGAGTCATTGAATACATTGTTCTTTTTTAGATTATTTGCATCCATATTTTGTTTACTCATATTGCTTGAATCCATATTGCATCCATTTTAGTTTAATATCATCCTTATATAGAGTAAATCCTTCGTCTTGGTGTAGTCGAGTCACTGGTATTGCTTATAAAAATCTGAGAGAAATCTTATACTCGCATCTTTTAGAAGGAAATTAGTCGCTTTGTTATGGTTTATTATTATTGATTATTGATTTACTAACCATACATGTAATGACTTAACTGAAGTGTTGTGCTTCCAGCTACAGACCCTTTTTCACACACATATCTTTGGTGCCCACCGTGGGGTAGAAGACTACATTTTTTGGCCTCCAAGACTAACTTTTTTATTTTTGTTATTTTTCAGATTTTCAAATTTTTGGATTTTCGTCTGTACAGTCTCTACGTAATCTCATACGACATTTCCCATAGGCTGAAATGACAAACTGCAGGTATCATATGAAATGGAATTCTGTATCGTATGAGAATGAATCTTGTATCGTACGATCTGGTAAACTCTGTCGTATAGCTCTGTATTTTTCTGGTTAAAAATTCAAAAAAAGAAAATTTCATGATTTTGGTTTTCTGTTCAAATTGATTATTCTGACGACTGACCCTGGTTGTTTATCTATCTATCTTAGAATTTTTCATAGCCTAATCAGTTTTTGTAGAATGCTTGTTGAAGAATATTTTTGTCACACAAAGACAATATGACTATTGATTCGTTGTCTTTGCAGGTTGCTTGAGAAGAATCGACCAAACATCGTGTATTCTTTCAATTCATTTTTAGGACCTAAATTGCTATCTGGTTAAAGAAAAAATCTGTCTTTCATGCTTTTAGAAGATTTTGAGAGGTAGGAGAGTATGCTCTTGTCTTTTTCTAGACAATCAGAAATCCAGACCCTTGAAGCTTTTTCTTTGTTTGAGATTTGTATATCTTTAGCAGGCCTGCCCTCTTGTTACGGCTGGTGTGAGGGGAACGACCTAAGTGGGAACAACTAAACGCCAAGTACTCCAACCCACTATAAAATAAATGTGAATTGATGAAAATCAAGTCAACGACAGTGCTCAGGAATATCTCTCCTCCGTACCTTCGGGTATATTAAACCTTGATTTTCAAGGTTGGGAGACCTCTTAATTGAGTTTATACCTCGATGCGCCAAACAGACCCCTTACTAGATCCAATTAAAATGGTAGATATTTAACCTTGGTGATGTTGTCGAGATTAGGGGCCCATGGTTTAGATGACCATTTTTATGGTATTACATAGTCAATAAGCTCAGGATGTACCAGGGATAAAGATTTAACAGGTTCAAGGGAATTCATGGTATTATCATCACAACCTTGGACTAACAAGTTGAGTTCTAGAAGACTACCTTGCGTAAGCGTCTCGAGACCAGGAAGAGTTAGAACATAATTTTCAAAGTTTACGTTAGTATTTAGGGAACCTAGCCCCATAGACCTACCACTAGAGCCATCCTCTACTTCGGACTGGAATGCATATCATGGTTTGATAGTAACAAGTTCAGTAGATAAAGTTTCAACATTCATGATGAAGTAGTCATAGTTTGGTGTCAAATAGGTAATATCATAAATAGATCTTATTTTAGAGTGATCAGAGTCAGAAGATGAAGCCTCTGACTCTTCTTCAAGTTCCTTAGTGAAAGTATGCATAGTATCAATATCTACATCTTTGATGCTACAAGTTCCTTCATGATTTGGTTCAATGATCACTTGTATTTGATATACTTGTTGACATAACCTTGATGACTTTGAACTAGTCTCTATCATCTTTTCCATTTAGCTTCCTCTGGACTAATGACTGACCTTTCTTCTGTAGCCTCCAACTCTTCATTTGTAGTCCCATACCTTATTTTCTCTATCTCATTAGAGGGATATATAGTAGGTGAAGAATTTTCTTGTGCCCTTTCTTCTTTCAGCTGTTGTTCATAGTCTTCTTGTCTTTTTAGTCTGATTTGTTCTATTTCCTTTTGTAGTTTTAAGTGCACTATCTCTTGTGCTTCATCTATGGTATCACTAGGTTCTTTAGGAGTTTCTTCAGTAGATGCATCTGACAGAGGCTTTGGACCCCATTCATACTCATTTGAGTCTATTTCTGAATAATCTACTTGCTTTCTTCCAGTGTATTTCACCAGAATGTTCAGTGGTGTAAACCATTTTTTAATTCATTTCATTTCTTCTCTCATATCTTCTGGGATTTCTACTCCTTGTAATGTCACTGCTGATACAGTTGGAACTTGATTACAAGTTGCTTCTTCTCTCTTGATTGTTAGTTCTTCTTGTTCTTTTTCATACTCTTCCTGAGTTTATTGAGTATTTACTTCTTGTGATGTTGAAGGTAGTATCTTTTTCTTCCACTTAGACTAATGATGAGAAGTATGTTTTTGATTTGATGAGTCATCTAAATGGTATCCAAGTCTAGCTTTATCATTTGTAGACTTAGTTTGTACCTGAATAGGTTCAATAATACCTTCTTGAAGCTTTCCCAAAGGACTAGTATCTGAATATCCCATGTGTTGAATCATCTTATAGCTTGGACCATATTGTTCAGGGGAAATCTCATAGTATTGTACTTGTGTGTTTTCACTTTCTTCTTTGAAAATCCATTTGAGAACAACCTCCTCTTTTGTTTCATCTACAAGGGAAGTAGAGGACTATACAAAAATACCATCATAAATGACATTTGGAGTTGAAGTTTGTGGCTTCATAGCCTCAAATGGTTTTCCAGATTGTCTCAGTGATGGAGGAAGAGACATTAATGAAAGTGCAGGTTATATCTTGTATCCATCTATGCTAGTACCTATGATTTTCAATTTCTTTTCTAAGTCTTTCACAAAAGTTTTTGAACTTTCAGTTGCAGAGGCTTCTTTGTTATGAGGAACAAAGGTATCATAGGAAAGAGGAAGGTCAAGCACCTTAAAAATGACATCTCTCTCCACAGGTCCTACCTTGATTGGTAATAGTACCATACCTTTAGAGGTTATTTCTTCTTCATCATAAGCTTTGATTGTTAATTTATTTGCTCGATCAATGACATGTTCAGAAAATCCCAACTATGTTACTAAATTGTATGTATAAATATTCAACCTAGTGCCTCTAGCTATCAAAACATGTTTGACTCGGTGTTTATGGATCATAGCTTCGATGTGTAATGGTTGGTTATGTGGGTGATTGAGTTAATTATCATCTTCTTCAGAGAAGGTGAGGTAATGAGGAGAAGTCAGGTGACCCACCATAGATTGAAACCGATCTATATCTAAATTTTGGAGGACATTAGTGGTGAGTAAAGCTTTGTCCAGGATCTCTCTATGAGTAGAAGAGATCTTAAGCAATTCAAAAATGGAGATTTGAGGGATGGTTCTTTTTTAATTGTTTGCCAAAGCTATAACTAAGAGAGGATGATAAAGCCAACTCTTTAGATTTAGTTGTGATCGTATCTAGTTGTCTGTTTGAAGAATTCAGTAGGTTTTATGTTGTTTGATCTGGAGTTGAGGAACTAGCTCCTTTTAGAGTAACCTTATTTTGAACATGGGTTACACCATTTGCAGTTTGTGTTTTATGTTGCTTATCTTTGACTATGATCACATTGCAATACTTAGATTGGGAAGATTCAATCATGTTGATCACATTGTCATTGTTGGTGTAGGTGTAATTGACTTTGGCACCTCCCTTAGATTTTAGGGAATCACCTTGTTCATAAGCAAGCAAGGGATCTTTAAAAGCTTTGTGATCAGCATTAGTCATGTGATTTCCAATAACAAGTTTGCGAGCATCGATGAGGTCTTGAATCTCATGTTTTAGTTTCATGCAGTTGTTTGTTGTATGACCCTTGTTTTGATGATATTCATAGTACGCGTTTTCCCTCCACCATTTGGGTTTAACTTCTAGATCATATGGTTTAGAGTTGTCTGGTAATGTTATCAGATCATATGCCAATAAAGTCTTAAGAGCTGATTCATATGATTCCTCCAAATGATTGAAATCACATTTAGGCTTTGAAAGCCAAGGTTTCTCTTTAAACCATTCTTTTGATTTTTTCAGAGGCTTTTTTGCCACAGTTTCAGCTACTTTGAGGGCTTATGTGCCACTAGCTAGATTAAATATTGTGGGTTTTGATTTTGGTTTAATAGTGTCTACCACTCTATGATTAACAACATTTTTATTGTTCTTTATACCGTACTTCCAGCATTTATTCTTCTCTTTGGAACTAGAACCTTGTTGTGTTTCTCTCCAAAGTGTTATATCTCCTTTCTATATAAGCACATCTTCCATTCTGAGGGCACTATCTACCATTTTGTTGAATGAAGGGTACACTTGCATTTGGATATTGTATTTTGATTTGGGGTTCTGGTTATTGAGAAAAATGTCCATCTTCTCAGAATCTAGAATAGGCCATGAATATCTAGAGACCATATTTCTCCAACGTTGAAGAAAAGTGATAAAAGGTTGTCCTATTTTCTGTTTGGTATTGCACAGCTTGATCATAGTGATTGGATGATGAATGTTATAGGAGTATTGTTGGAGAAACAATTTGATTAATTCCCCAAAAAATTTAATTCCCATAGGTAGGCTTGAAAACCATTCCATAGCTTGTCCTCCTAAACTCCCCGAGAAAAGGTGCATAAGATATGTTTGTTCATGCATGAACTCCATACATAAAAAACAAAATTCTGTAACATGACCTTGAGGATCTGCATTACTATCATATTTGTCAAACTTAGGAATATCCAATCTTGAAGGAAATGGAGACATGTAAAGGTTTTTGTCAAATGGGAAAGGGCATATCGTGTCCAAAGAATATTGTTTTGATTATTTATCCTTGTTTTTTATTTCTTTGATTTCAATCTGTAATGCTTGCAATTGTTTGTTTACCAAAGCTAATGGTGTCTCTTCCTCTTTAGTGATAAGGGTTTCAATATTATAATCAGTGGGAAGTTTAGCACCTTGTTTTGCTAGCTCTAGAAAATAATCTTCTTTTTCCCTAGCCATGATAATCTTCATCATTTTTCAGAAATCTTTTTCCTTTTGATAGCTATTTATAACAACTTTTGTAGGTTTAGAGGCTCTAGACTCACTAGATGAGAAATCACTGTCATTAGCATGGGTGTTGATATTGTCATAAGTATCATGTTTAGCAGCTTCTCTTTATTGCCTTTCTCCAGACATGGTGGGAGATAAGGATTGATAAAAAATTGGTATATTTAATGATGAAGGTTTATTAGAGATGGGGTCGTCTATGAAGAATGGATTATCTTGTAATGAAAAGGATGATCCTTTACCTTTGGCAGATTTTTTACGAGAACTTCTAGTTTGAGCAAGCATTTATGACTGATGTGACCGAGAACTAGATGTGATGCAGAAGTCAAGATCAAATTGAAGCTAGTTGTTCATTTGAAGTAGCGATTTTAGAGAAGTGACTAAGACTCAATCTGGTTTCAGGAACAATCTATCCTGTATAAGACGTGATCTAAGTAACTTAGTTTGATTTGAGAGAAGTGAATAAGACTTAGTCTCATTTCAGGAAGGATCTATCATGTATAAGACATGATCTAAGTAACTTAAGTTTGATAAGTAGTTGATTGAACTAGTTGAAAGACGATCGACAAAATTGTGCAACACAACGACAGGGGTACACTATCAAGATTTTTATGTGTAGAATTATGATGACCAGATTTATGTTCGCTATAGACTAATTAAGCAAGTATGACTGTTCTAGAAAAGTGTGTAGACAGATAAGTTTCTGGACTGAAAAAATTAGGAATTCGTACAACAGTTTTCAAACCCAAACAATAATTTAATAGTTCTCAGACAACACAGGTGGTTTCTTGTATGATTTGCTGCTAAAACTTGCACAACAATTTAGTTCTCTCCAGATGAAAATCTAATGAGGATTATGATTATTTGTACGACATTTTCCCTAAGACCAAACGATAATTCTCTAGGAACATAACGATAATTTTGTAGACCCGAACAACAATTATGACAGGACCAGAGGATAAACTGTCAAGACCAATTAAGACTCATAGGACAACAGGTATATGGCCAAATGATAATTCAGTAGACTCATATGATAGTGGACTAGATAGAGACGAGATTCCGACATAGACAAAGTTATGATGACTGACAAAGACTAGTTTTTGACACAAACAGAGTTTTGATGACTGACAGAGACCAAATTTTGACTACGACAAAGTTTTTGATCACTGAGTTTTTGTCGTTGTTGATTTGTTTTCTCTAGTTTCAATATTTTAGTTTCAATTTCAAGGATGAAATCATAGAAAACACATAAGATGTATAATTACTTTCAAGCACAAAACACTAACCCTATGGAAGTTGGCTTAAAGAAGAAAACCTTTTCTTGCAGACTCAGGTACACACCCAATAGCTAATCAGAATATAGCCACTGAGTCTCATACAATGGATTCTCAATGCCATATTAGCCAACTCCAAACACTAATGGGGGCACAAAATGACAAGTATCTTAGGAGAGTTACTATCTCTCTTGCCCAAAGATTATCCCCCTTTCGGAGGTGAATCAGGTAGCCTCTATCTTATAGTTCTTAGTTAGGAATTTTGTTCGAAACTACCCCTTGAAATCACGCAAGCATGATTGAGGCCTATAGCCCGAAAAGGTACTGAAACAATTTGTACTCACATAACAGTCACTTAGTATTAGGGACAAGATTGCATTGGGCGACATTTCCAAAAAGAGGACGTGGCAACCAAAAGTGGAGGTTTGCCTATTGAAGATCATGAAATTTTTTTTAGAGATTATAATAGATACGGAGGATCTAGATTATATGCTCTTGGAGCTTTAAGTTAACTTGTCATGTTTGAACAAGTAAATTATATTAGATAGGTCGTATGTTAATGAAATGATATTTTCTAGGAGTAGATCATATGTGTGTGTGTGTGTGTGTGTGTGTGTTTACATTTGGATAGTGTGGCCATTTAATTTTGTGGATGCATTTATTTTACGTTTTATATGTTAAATTTATATGTTTAATTCTTAAATTATATTTTGTGTCTATGCATTAAATGTATGTATGGATTTTAATTTTTAAGTGTATTTATGTGTATGGATTCATTTATATTTACATATGTATGGATTCATTTAATTATGTTGTCTTAAGGGGTCCTAAGGTGTTTTAAGGGGTCTTAAGGGGATTTTTGCAATGTGGTCATAGTGCATGTTCATAGTTACACCTAGATTGAATAGTGCATGTGTGAATCATCTATTTAAATCATCTTTACATGTATCGATTCATTTATATAAATACATCTAAGCATTTATTTTTTATTTAAACATCTATGGATTAATGTATTTTTTATGATCTTATATCTATTGATGTAATTTTAATGTATTTAATTATGTACCTTAATTATATTCATCATGCTTAATGTAAAATTAATGTATTTAATTACACCAAGTAGGTATATTCATTGAATGATTTTAATTAATGTAAAATTAATACATATTTAATTACACCGTAAGTATATTAATTACACCTTACTTTTGTAATTTCATAATTATAAGTTCATGATTGTTATAAATGTTTAAAATGCTAACTTTAATATAAGTACTAGAGCACAAAATATGAAGATCAATTAGTTTAACAATGAATGACTAACATCGTATTACTAAGCATGCCATTTACGCAATATATCTATATCTATATCTGTATCTATATCTATATCTATATCTATATATATATAAACACAAAGTAGTATTAAATGTAGATCTCTAACACATACATACATACATATCATGTTCTAAAATATACATCCAAGAAATGTCGAGCTCTAAGAAAATAAATATATATAGATATATAAAATATGTCTAGTACAATGTCTAGAAAATGTGTGCACATGCACATATAAACAATGGGTCAGTTGGGGCCCTGTCCTGAACCATGTCCCAATCCATGAGCCTGCAATAGAGTACACATGAACCCATACATTAAACATTCATACTAGTAAAATTTTTAAGAATTATATTTATCTATCTAATCGAATTTGAAACATTCATACATACAATTTATCTAATATAATTTAAAACATAGATTAAGAACATACATGTACACGTTCTAGATAAACATACCTTGGGGTCTCTAACATCTCCACCATGTGCATGTAGGACTCTAGAACGTTTATGTGACAAAGAGCTCAACCTGCGTGATAGTTGCTCATCCTACAATTTTGAAATTTTGTTAGATATAAATAACTTGAAATTAAGATCAATACCTATCCCTTTAAATAGTACTTAACACTAGTAGGAAAACAAAAATATATGACTAAAAAAACTACTAAAAAATGCATATAAATGACTAATCTTGGTTATGTGACCATTAGTACTTTATTGTTGGTCATTTATAACACGGCCAAATTTATGACTAAACTATTTTAGTCATTTATTGGTTGTTTTGATTGATCAATTTGGTCATTGATTTATTAATTGATTTGGTCATTTATATAGTTGTTAATTTAGTCATTGATTTAGATGTTAATTTAGTCATTGATTGTTGTTAGCTGGTCATTTATTTAGTCATATATTTAGTCATATATTTAGTCATTAATATACTCATTGATTGTTGTTAACTAGTTATTTATTTAGTCATGGTAGTCATTTATTTAGTCATATATTTAGTCATACATTTAATCATTACTTTAGTCATATATTTAGTCATTAATTTAGTCATTGATTGTTGTTAAGTGGTCATTTATTTAGCCATTGTAATCATTGATCGATGTCAATTGGTAATATATTTATGCATTTTTATTTACTAGTTTTCATTAATTGATAGTAAATATAGTCATGATATGAATAATTTATTAAATACCATAAATTTTATAATGCAAAAATAACATAAATTAAACTAGAACTAGAACATAAAAGCATATAAAAATATTACATATACAGACAAGCTATAACATGCTAGAATTAAAAGATTGATTCAACATCATGATAAATAAAGGTAATCTACAATAAAAAAATATAACACACACACACACACACACACACACACACACACACACACACATATCAAGTTATAAAATGTCAAAGCAGTCTAAGAGTATATATGTAAATATAATAAAAAATGTCAAAGTTGTCTAAGAGTTTCCAACTCTTTCAAATACACCATGATAATTAAGAGCCTTGAACAACACATTCAAAATACTACATAAAGCAATGAGCCAAGATGTCTAACAACTAGTACATGATGAACATGATGAACTATGCCATTTTTTGCAAATATTTTAGTGTCCACCATGTGAAGGATCCCTTTTTCTCTTTCAGATAGACAACTCCATCTATTTTGTTTTCATAAGAAAGGGATATGTCACTTGTGACCTTTTCTTCCAAGAACATTGTTTCCTTTATGCATCATCACCACAAATTCATTGTAATTAATAGTCCCATCTTGTAACTCACAAAAAGGCTATGTCAACAAACAAATAGATCTATAAGATTGTCTTCCAATTAAAATAAAAAATGTTAGAAAGAGAGGGATATGTCAAATAAGTATCATAACCAGTCATCTGATTCATACAATGGTCTAAAACCTAAAATGAAAGGTGCAAGTTCCAAACATTTGGAAGTTTTCTTTAGCTAGAAGAAATGCTGGATTTTTAAATCTTTCACCATTTATTTTTAAAAAAACCATCAACTATAGTGCATTTTAAAAAGGGGCAATTATAGATGGAATTTCTAGGTCATTACAGGCACAAAAAGTGATAATAACAATAGAGAAGAGAGTATTACTCTTAAAAGCAGGTTTGGCTGAAATTCTCAAACTGTATATAGATTGCATTGATTTTTTTTATTTTTTTTTAATAAAAGTGGAAAATACACTAAACTTATATATTAATAATGAAGTGTTTACATCGGGTTCAAAAAAGGCATACCGGCAGGAAAGAACCTGCAAGAAAACCTCTGGTTGTAGCCTTCAAAAAGATAAAAATAGGCACTACCCTTACATCATATGTTCTGTCTAGTTAGACCCCCCACCCCCCTATCTCTACAATTTTTACAAGGGTCCCATGGGACAATTCAAAAAACTAGACTATCACCAAATAAAGGGCAGATCAAAATTGCCATGAAGGATTGCCAGGAAGATAAGTGAGATAAAATTCCCTGCCAAAGCCATAGATAATCAAACTAAGCCTAATAGAAGTCAAAGAACCTTCAAGCCTGCAACAACAAAAACCATTCCACCAACTATAAAAAGAAAATAGTTAGATATCCAAAAACTAGGAACTAAAGCTCTCCTCCAGAGGTTCATGGGGAGAGGCCAGAGGCGGAATAACCCTTAGAGGAAAAGCCAAACAAGCAGGAGTAGAGCACAAAGAGCCCAGAGTGATTAACAAATGTAATGCCTGAAAGACAACCCAAGCTCTATCCACATACTGATCAGGAGCCAAATACAACAAAAAATCCATGGAGGCCCGAGTGTCTTCCATGGAATCACATATCAACCCCATTCATAATTCATGCAATAATTGGCCAGACTAGCCACTAGCCATAAGCTTGTGATGAGGAAGAAAGCCACCATAGTAAAAAGACCCCATATCAAAACGATAACTAGCCAATGCATGAGAAACCAATGCCCAATTGCAAACTGATAGGAAAATAAACGTGGAGACCAAGAGGTGGACCAAGTCCACATCAAGTAAAACATCAAAGCAAATAGTAACAAAGTGAGAGAGAAGCTCAAAACAAGAAACGTGAGGGAAAACTTGCAACCACCGACACCCCAAAAGCCTACAGAATTCAAAATCCACTGTAGGAGTAAACAAGTTAAAAACCTTACCAAGCTTGACATAATTGTCCTCATTTTCTTCCCCTAGTATTTGGGCTTCTACTACCACTCTGTAAACACCAATGGACAGAGAAGAAGACATTTGCAGGCAGAAGGGCTCTGAAAAAGCCACGAAGAACATAACATAAAAACTGCTTTGACAATAGCATGAGATAACATAAATGAAAAAACCGCCCTTAACTTTTCCATAATGATAATGCAAAATATCCAATGCAAGATTACTTGATTAGAACAATTCACACGAATTAACAACCCTTACACTAAAAACCATAAATGCATCTCCAGCAAGCGAGGATGCCACCCTCAACAATGATTATCCCAAAAGCCAATTTTGTCAAGGCCGAAACACACACAAGGAGGCCAGTGATATAGTACTCACATCAAGTAATAAATACCCAGGATCGTACCAACTATTAAAGAGTTACAAGCATGCCAAGTCCTATAGAGGACTGAAAATAAAGACTGCACAAATCACACATGCCACCATCCTATAAATGTCTTTATCAATGCCAAATACACAAGGACCAAATGCGGTATCAATTATCAGATAGCATGAGTACCTCAAGAGGGAAAAGAGATTGATAAATTGAAATGAATTTCCATAAACCCATAGTTAGAACAAGAAGCATAGACTCCATACCTCAACAAATTATAAGTTAGCCTTTAGGATGAAATGCAAACTATAGTTTACCTGCCCACACCTCAGAGATACACACATCAACATCTAATCCAAATGTAGAATTGTAAGAATATACCATATGTGAATAGAAACATAATCCTCCTATCTACACATGTGGTACAAATACAATCTGATCAGAGAAGAGGATAATATGTGTACCTCAAGAGATAAAGGAAAAATAGCTCAAAACAATTACCTTAAACCTTAGGATTCGATCAAATACCCAAGAAGAATGTCTTGAGGAATATCACACACCTCCACAATCTTACGATGGGCATTAGTGTCTATTGCCATATTAGCCAAAAATTCTACCAGCTTATTCAATTCTCTAAAACAATGAGATAATGAGAAAGTATCAAAGAAGGACAATTTCTCCAAAATATGATCTATAATGTACTTCAAGTGCTAGCAATTACTCTTACAGCTCAAAACACTTTGAATGATGACCATCGAATCCCCCTGAATCAATAGATTTTTAATCCCTAAAGAAATAGACAAATCAATCCCAAGGGACAAAGCTTGACATTCAGCAAAATTGTTTGACTGAGAACCAAGGGCATGACATTGAGGAGCTAATAGGACTGCATTGTGGTAAAAAATGGCCATACTGGCCCCAGCCAAACCCAGGTTAACCCTAGAAGCCCCATCAAAATGAAGCTTGAAATGACCCAGAGGAGGAGGGTCCCATCTAGCAGCAAGTCTCTTATTACTAAGAGCTAGACCTCTTGCAACAGACCCAAGAGAAGGGATGACAGAAAGAGATTTCCATGTCCTTGTAATCCTGCCATCCTAATGAGAGAATGATGTCAGATTTTCCAAATTCTTATGAATATATGACAAAGCCACCTCCGAGATAGAAGCCTCTATCTTGACTAAAATGTCAGCAAGTGAAGCAGATAACTTTCTAAAAATCCTATTATTTCTTTCTAACCATATGTTCCAAATGATAATCGATGGAGAGATGAGCCAGAGACAGGCATAAAAGGATGAGGGGAACAAGATAGGCCAGGCTCTAAAGTGGGAGAGAAGGTCATTGCCAATGACAAAGGACAGACCTAGTTTCTCAAATAGCCATTGCCAACATCCAAAGGCAAAATCACAATGAAGGAACAGGTGAGAGGACGATTCCAAATTATTATTGCACAAAACACAAGGGAAAACAACAAACAAACCCATCCTATCCAGTCTCATCCCAGTAAGAACCCTATCTTGTATAGCAATCCAAGCAACTGCTCTAGCCTTTGGGAGGCAAGCTGGATGCCAAAATAATTTATAAGGCCAAGAAGAAAGGTCCTTAGCCGGCATAAGGGAATTATATCCATCTTTGACTGAGTACTTACCAGACATGCCCTTAGTCCATATAAGCTCATCTTCCCTCTCAAACAAGATGATAATTCTATCTTTGAGGATAGAACAAAACTCTTCTTTAAGGCTGGGAATAACATTTAGATAATCAATTGATTTCCATTTAGCCGTCTTCACTTGTCCATTATGTATAACATCAAAATAATTAGATAAAAAAGGCCCCCATCTATCCAAAAGGATTGATTTTAATGGGGTCCAATCCCTAATGGAATCCAAAGGATAGTAGCCATTCCAAGCATCATCCCAAAATCTAACCTTACTACCATTATGCACAACCCAAGAAAGATGCAGCAACAAGACACTTCTATATTTTACCAAAAAAATCCAAATAGCCGATCCTCGGGGCAAATTTGAGGCACGAAAAACAAACTCTCTAACTCCATTATGAAGATACTTGGCATACATGATCTTAGCCCAAAGGGAATCTGGTTTGTCATACAATTTCCACACTAGCTTAGCCCCCAGAGCTAGATTCTAATTCTCCAAACTTTGAATTCCAGACCCCCCAAGCTCTTTAGGAAGACAAACCTTATCCCAAGCTAACAAGGAGATCCTAGATTTCCCATCCTTATTGTTATTCCAAAGAAAATATCTCAGGGTATCCTTTAAACTGACAAGTACAGCCTTGGGAGCTTTAAGAATTGACATTAAATAAATTGGTACTGCATTCAACATAGACTTAATCAGAACAATTTTCCCAGCCATGGTGAGCCATTTATGATTCCATGACAAGATTTTCTTGGACACCCCTGAAATTACTTTGTCCCAAAAACCCACCTTATCCTTTTTAACAAAAAAGGGGATCTCAAGGTAATCCCCAAGTTAGAAACCCCAAAACTTCTGAAGCTTATCCTGAATCAAAGAGTGAGTGTTTAAGAAGAACATCTTAGATTTGTCCTTGTTGACCTTTTGACCTGAAAATGAAACATAATTCCTAACCACGTGATCTATGACTCTAGCCTCCTTCAAAGATGCACTACCAAATAAAAGGGTGTCATCGGTAAAAAGGCAATGAGAAATCCTCTGATCAAAGTTTTGAATTTTGATGCCCTTCCATAGACCATTTACTCAAACTGACTGATAGACCAACTCAAAGATTCAGCTAATAATATAAACAAGAAAGGGGACAATGGATCCCCTTGCCTCAGACCCCTAGAAGAGTGGAAGAAACCACAAGGGGACCCATTGACAAGAACTGAGAATCTAGTCGAGGAGATACAAGACATGATCCATTTTATCCAAGCCGAAGAGAAACCCAACCTTGACAAAACAACTTTTAACGCATTTCATTCGACCCTGTCATAAGCCTTCATCATATCTAGCTTAAGGATCATGGCAGGATATTTCTAAACTGAAATTGAATGTAAAACGTCGTGAGCAACTATAGCCCCCTCAGAAGTTTCCCTTTGTGGAACAAAACCTTCTTTCTCAAGGGAGATTATTTTTGGTAAAAGTTTGGCCAATCTCATAGAAATCACTTTAGCAAAGATCTAGTAGAGGGTTTTACATAAAGCTATAGGTTAAAAGTCTGCAAAATTTTTAGGGTCCTCCTTCTTAGGTAAAATAACTATTAAGGTAGTACTCATTTCTTTAAGGATTGACCTATTTCGCCTAGCTTCCTCAAGAGCCAAAAGAACATCCGGACCCATAAAATCCCAACATTTCTGGAAGAATAAAGGAGTGAATCCATCAGGCCCAGGTGCCTTATCTAGATTCATAGCAAAAACAGCCCCCTTAACCTCATCTAATGAAAAAGGAGACATTAACATTCTATTGTCATCGGGAGAAACTAGAGAGGGAATGTGAGAAGAGATATTGTTAGAGACATTGATATTCTCAGATGAAAGAAGAATCTTAAAAAACTTAACCGCTTCCCTAGAAATGTCCCCTGCCTTAGAGAGAATATTTCCATGACAATCCTGAATACAAAAAATCCTACTCCTGACCCTTTTCATTTTAGTGGTAGCATGAAAAATGTTTGTATTTTTATCCCCATCAGCTAGCCAAAGCTCCCAAGATTTTTGTCTCTAGTATACCTCCTCTCTTGCCAAAATTTCTTCTAACTCACTCCTAAAAGACTTAATCTCATCAAACACCCTAGAACCCATACCATGAAGCATCACATGCCTATTCAAAACATCAATCATATCCAAAATCCTTTGCTTTTCTTCAAAGATATTCTTGAAATGCAGAGAATTCCACTCCCTGATATTTTTTTTTTTTAAACTAATCTTCTTGACAATTTGAAACATTCTAGATCCTCTAATGAATGGAGCCTCTCGCCACCATTGTCGCATGAGGGAAAGGAAAGAGGGATCCCTAAACCACATGGGTTCAAACTTAAAAGGAAATTTGTGGGAAGGTATATCTCTTATAACAGAAAGGGAAACTGGGAAATGGTCAGACCCAGTCAAGGGAAGGATAGAAGAAATAAACTCAATATCTGAATCGAACCAATTGGAGGAAAGTAAAAATCTATCCAATCTTTCCGCAATTTGAGAGAAATTCTTCCTCATGTTTGTCCATGTGAAAAGCCCATTATTTGGCTTACAATAAAAAAGAGACATATCAGAAGTAAATGCATTAAAATCATCCATAGACTTCTTATTAAGACAAATACCCCCTAATTTTTTGCCTAAATCCAGAATTGCATTTAAATCCCCCCAAAAAATAATGAAGGAATGATTCCTAAGGGAAGATGAAACCCTAATAAGTTCTTGCCAAAGGTTGTATTTAGCCGAGACACCTGAGGGGGCATAAATATTAAACACCCATACTTTAAACCTAGAATCTTTGTATGACACTAATGATAACATCCAATTAGGAGCAGAAGTGACCAATTCTACATCAACCATGAAATCATTCCATAACAATGCCAAGCCTCCCGATGCCCCAAAGGCCAGGCAAGACAGAAACTTCCACCTCTTCCAAAATGAAAATACAAACTCAGAATTCTCTGAAGAGAGCTTAGTCTCTTGGAGCATGCCTATATCCCACTTAACCAAGTCTAATTGATACTTGATCAAGCATCTCTTGTTAGGGGCATTTAAGCCCCTAACATTCCATGAGATGAACCTCATTTCCCTCGAGGGGAGGTCGACACTCCCCTCTTTTCATCCTTAGGGGAAGAACTGTTCTCCCCAAAGCTTTTATGTAAACTCCTTTTGACCACCACTGATCTAGTGACCAGAGGACTAATTACACACTTCTTTTTCTTTTTGATGGAGCTGGGTGCCATGGCAACTGATTTTCCCTTTACCCAAAGACAAATTTGAAGCCTTCATAACCCTAGGAGAAGTAGACAAAACTTGCTAAATACCTGCATCAATTTCCAATTGAGTTTTGTGGCTTTTTGGAGGTCTACCCCTACCCGGAGACACAACAAAGATAGGGAACTTCAACTCAACTTGGGCAATAGGAGGACCAATAGGATTTTTAACTAAAGTTGGCCAAGGAGAAGCCACCAAATCCTAGGGAACCCCTCGAATAGAAGCATCCTGGGTAACATTAATAGGGACCTCAAAGGGATTAAAGGAAGAGGATAGAGGCAAACTCTTATGAATAAGATCAAAATCATTCTCAATAGAACACATAATCTTATCCAAGACCTCCTTCTCTAAATGATCCTTGTTAGACTTGAGAAAGTGCTCAACTTTCTGAACCATGTGTTCATCTAGGGAAATATGTAGAGACTCTTGAGGCATGCCAAACTCCTTGATAGGCTCACTATACGCTAACTATTTTACCTTTTGAATTAGGACAACATCATCAAGACTAAAGGGAGTAGACTCAACCGGGGAATTCTCCCGTGTACCTACAATATTATGTGGAATATCTATATGACCATCTGACCCTTCTAAAGAACAAGAGACCTCAACACCTAAATTTCCATCTATCCCCCCCTTCTGAGAAGAACCATGATTGGAGCCTTGTGGGGGGGAGGACATGTCTAGCTAACTAGGTTAGCATTGCCACCTTGAGCCTGACCAACAGGCTTAGAATTAATAAACCCTTCCAAACCAACCTAATTTAAAGTGTTCACAACACTCTCCAATTTGTCAGTGGAGGCTTTATGGAGAGATTGAATGGCATTATTGGGACCCTCCTTTGACTGGTAATCAAACTCAACCAAGACATATATAGGAGGGGCTTTCATAGGGATGACATTAAGAGGAACATCCAAACCTTCCTTAATGTTTGTATTAGCTTTGGAGTTATAATTACGAAAATCTAAAAACAAGGGAGCATCCACTACAATCAAATTTTGAGTAAGATCATTATCCATCTTCACCATGGATTGTTTCCAAATACCCTCATTTGATTTGAGATTACATGAAATCGGGCATACAAAAGTAGGGGGAACCAACACATGGATTTTTACCAGAACCTTCCCTTCCTCAAAAATAGATTTGGATGTCAAAAACTTCCCAAAATTGTCTCCTATAAATTTCAGCACTTCTGGGTCCATGAATTCAAAGGGAAGCTAAGGCAATCCAAACCAAACCGGGAGAGTTTTAGGCTTGACCCAATCTGGGACAAAAAAGGGTTTCCAAGCAGAAACCTGAATCAAAATATTACCAAACAAATGAAATGAATTTGCAAGAACATCATCCCTAAAATGGGGGGATTCAAAAACAAATACACAGGAATTGCAGGATAATAACTGAAAACAAATTAGTGCAGGCCAACACTTTCTCAATTTAGAATGCAACTTAGACAAATTGGTTTGAGGGCCCCAAAATTCCCCCAAAAGAGCAACGGTGTGTAATTTGGAGGCCCTTTCTGCCACAAAAGAACCTCTAAAATCAAAACACGGCCACAGGAACCATACCTCTTTCATCGGGGCTACATCTACAGTGTTACCTTTTTCCAGATCTGAAACAAGAAGGGCTTTATTGCTTGAGATTGTTGCATCCTTGTTAGGGATAGCAGAAGCAACCGCCTATTTCACAGGCCCAAATTCCCTAGAAGTGTCCTTGACTCCCGCGGCCACCACTTCAGTGAAAGATTGGTTATCACAACCGTAAATGCCCATCTGCTTTCCAACATTATTCTTTCTCCCATTTCCACTCTGGCCTCGCAGGTTTAAGCTCCCCATGTGACGACACAAATTGCTCTTAAAAAATCCCTAAAAATATTTCAAAACTAGATGAAACCTCCTAAAATGCCTGTCTGACTGTGGAGCCCTGTCTTCCCATCTCCCTTTGGAAAAAATCCATTGAGGCACATGTGGCAGATCCTCCCACACCACGTCAGCCCAAGCACCAAGCCGCCTCTTGTCGCCTAATTGCAGAGACATTGCACCTAGTTACTAGTACATTTAATTGGTATAGATTGCATTAAATTTTTGTTTGAATGTTCAGCGCCATTAAAAAGATAAAGTTACACACATTAATGAAAAGGTTAACTACTACACTAAACATAATAAGAAGTTTAATCTGCGAACTACAACAAACCAGTCCAAGTTTTTTATGACTAGCTATAGATCCCCTTAGAGGGAACGATATACAATTAGATTTGAAACAGGTACCCATCAATTTAGTAATTTGTAGAAAGTAATAATTAGATTCAAACTAGTCTCACTAATAGAAGCATTTCCAATATTGCAGTCCATTTTTAAGAAAAAAAAGATAATGTTTTTTGTGCATTCACTTGGTGCAAGGTGAGATGCTCCATTGTTCTTTAATTTCTGACTAGCCAGAAAGCAGTTCCCTGTGAAAATATCAGTTTGATGGTTGCATTTGTGTGTGTGAAAAGTGGATAAGTATCTACAAGCTGTAAGACACAACACTTCAATTAAGTTATTGCATGCATGGTTAGACAGATATAATCATGAATATAAAAATCATAACAAATCGACCTATTGCCTTCTAAAAGATACGAGTATAGAATTTCTCTCAGATTTGTCTAAACAATACCAATGACTAGAGTACACCAAGACGAAGGATTTAATCTATATGAGCACAAGAATAAGCTAAATGAAAGCAAGATTAAGCTAGATGAATGAATATTAAGCTAAATAAATTCAAGCAATCATGATTAAACTAAATATGCAAAAAGCTAAACTAAGATGCAATAATCTCAAAGCACAATATCTTCAATGACTCCAAAGCAAAAACTACACAATAACAATAAATATCAAGGGTGTTTTGAATGAGAGATGAAGGCTAAATCTATAGAGACTCAAAAGAGAGACCAACGGTCAAGATCGATTAACAATGAGCAGTTGAGATTCCTCAAGAAAAGGCACAATCTAGGTTAGTTGAAATAATTGAGAGATCACATTAAGTTAATCTTGAGATAAATTCCAATTATAGCTTGATTGAATGCATTCATATTATAAGTTTGAGTTTGCATTGGAGATAAATTTAGTTGATTCCATGCACTTGAGATAAAAATAGCCGATTCCATGCACTTTTCTTTAATTTGCTCAAGATGTTTATTTAGAAAAAGGCTTTTCAATATAATTGAACCTCTTTCCTCAAGAAAAGCTTTAAGTTTTAATTTTAGATAAGATGATTAATTCAATTTAATTGCTTTTCTGATTTCTCAAGTTATCTCAATTTTAGAAAAAGAAACATCTTAAGTTTGATTTCTTCTCTTAATTTAATTATTTTGTTTTGTTTTCAATTTAACTCTTTCTTTTGCAGATTAATTCCTCTTTTTGTGATAAATCTCTTTTTATAAATTAATTCTTCTTTTTTTTGATTAATTCCTTTTTCATGATTAATCGCAAATTTATTTATTAATTAAATATGATAAGATATTTAATTAAATAAATAGGATAATTGATCAAAATGATTCACCTGTAATGATTTAATTAATTAAATAAATATTTAATTAATATAGAGTGATTTGTTTGCCATGTAACATTAATAATTAAAGAATTAATTAATTAGGTGCTCAAGGTTGATGTAATTGCCTTTGGTTAGGACCTTGGTGATGTTGTCGAGATTAGGGGCCCATGGTTTAGATGACCATTTTTAGGGTATTACAACATCAGATTAAGCATTATCCTATAGATTATAACCTTTTGAGCTATGCTGCTATTCCCAATTTGCTAGCTATTATAGAGAAGACTGGCCATACTTGGAACTTGAAGTTCCTCCAGTTGGAATTTGTGTAGGAAATTTGCCATAGCAACATTCTCCACTGCCTCCAAGAACTTGTTCACTACTTTTTTTGATGCTAGGTTTAAGTAGTGAAATATTCATTATTTGCAACCAAGTGGTTTTTATTAGAAAAATAAATCAAACATTGTTCCAATTAATCAAATTGTGTTGGTTGAAGTTAACAGGGAGGACATTTTATGATTCTTGTCAATTGTAAAATCTTCGAGGTGGAGGGAAGTAGTAATAATTATTATCTGCCTTATTTGCCAAACATGAGGAAAATCTTGGGTAAGAGGAGTAACCTAAGCTTCAAGAAAAATAGTTACAGTGATTGAATGAACTTGAACATGAATTTTGGAGGTGGATTAGGCATGACAGATAAAACCTTGAATGTTGCCAATCAACTAACGAAGATCAAAAAATATTGTATAGGAGGAACTAATCTGCTACCACCTCCAAAGCCATGGATTCTCTTTGTGTTTTACCTGTTAGGATAACCGGTGAACAACTAAGAGGGGGGGGTGAATCAGTTGTTAATAGATTATAACTTTTAATCCACAATACAACCTTAAACAAATTAAGTACCGGTAAAGCACATACAAATGCCAATAGGAACAGATACCGATAGACAATACAACTTAATAATTAACCAGATAATCAATGCCAAGCAACCATACCACATAACACCATGATTTATATGTGGAAAACCCAGAAAGGGAAAAACCATGGTGGGAATCCTACCCACAGTTAGATGATACTTCTGTAGAAAGTATGTGTTACAATGAGCTTACTAACTACAGAGAGGCTACAACCATCTCAAGATAAATGGACAACAATCCAATAGAATGAACTACTAGAAACAACATCTACCATGCCTGATTACAATCCATGTTAAGCTCTGTGCTGGAGGACTAAATCCTCTTCTGAATCCAATTTAATCACCAATGATCAACCAACACCTATGCCTGAATGATATTACAATCTTCGCACATTACATTCCTTGACCATGACCTTTCCAATAACCATGATACTTTACAAAGAGTTTCTACCTCTTATTTGTACAAACCCTAAGGCCTAAACCAATTAGGTCGGCCACCTAAAAGATATTACAATAAGACCATTACATAATTCCATATTACAATGATATGCCATGTCGGCTTAAGACCAAAACAATAATAACAAATCCATAAATCATCTCAAGGCATCTCGGTAATGTGTAGAGTACATGTTAGCATGATACCGGTCCATAACCTAGATAGGTACCAGACCTATTTTGGGTCCACCATGCCAAAGGAATGTCTTCAAGTAGTTGAAGCATAATAAAAGAACATCTTCAACATCCTGAAATCCATGAAGAAGCTGCACGAACACCAACTATGCATCCTATCACGATTCCTCAATGAAAGCTCTGCCGGTAAAGCCTTAAACCAGTGCCGATAAGAGTTTACCAAAGTTTATGATAGCATCTGATTACCAAGCCAATACCAACTGACCAAAACATTCTCATGGAGCATATAACATATGAAATCAAACATACTTCATTGATCCAAACATGTCGAAAGTGTCCAACAGATAGTCTCTTCTATCGATAACACTAGATCTTCTACTGGTAACCAAAACTTGTCTGCTGGTAACCAACCATAATAGCTAGTGTTGACATCAATGAGAAAATATCAATGCAACACATAATCAATTCATCCATAATGCTAACATTAGCTGCGAAATGCAGATTTCTTTTTCCTGGTTAGAAACTTTCATCCCCTCTACTTGTACCTCAATCAAGTCATTGTGGGCTTGTCTTGCATGGATGTCTGTCATCCTATCTTTCTAACTCATCGGGAACTTATTGATTGTAAGAATTTATATTTCGATCTTCTGGATGCCATTAATATAATTGGAGCTTCTTTAGGTGTACATTTTTATGCATTTGGACTTCTTTGCCCTTTTCTAGAATAGTCATTGTATGACAATGTGCATGGGGCATTCAGAGAGAAAAGTGCAGTCCCAGCCCTCAAGAAAATGATTCATATCAAATAGTGAGTTGGGGCAGTCCATGCAGCAAGTTTTATCAGTAAACCATCATGATAATTCAAGGAAATATAGTCCTTAAGACCAAGAAAGGCATAGGTTTCTATCAAAACACTAGTACAAAAACAAAAATATATGACTAAAAAAACTACCAAAAATTGCATATAAATGACTAAATTTGATCACGTGACCATTAGTAGTTTATTGCCATTCATTAATCATGTGACCAAATTTATGACTAAACTATTTTAGTCATTTATTGGTTTTTTGATTATTCAATTTGTTCATCGATTTGGTCATCGATTTGGTCATCAATCATTGATTTAGTCACTAATTTAGTCATTAATTTAGTCATTAATTGTTATTATTTGGTCATTTATTTAGTCATGATAGTCACTAATTTAGTCATACATTTAATCATTAATTTAGTCATTGACTGTTGTTATCTGGTCATTTATATAGTCACTAATTTAGCCATATATTTA
This sequence comes from Cryptomeria japonica, assembly GCF_030272615.1. Lineage (NCBI taxonomy): Eukaryota > Viridiplantae > Streptophyta > Pinopsida > Cupressales > Cupressaceae > Cryptomeria > Cryptomeria japonica. The sequence continues at coordinate 460,173,780 of NC_081411.1, forward strand.
ATCACTAATTAAGTCATATATTTAATCATTAATTTAGTCATTGATTGTTGTTATCTGGTCATTTATTTAGTCATATTAGTGACTTATTTAGTCATTAATTTAGTCATATATTGAGTCACTAATTTAATCATTGATTGTTGTTAAATAGTCATTTATTTAGTCATCATAGCCATTATTTTAGTCATATATTTAGTCCTTATTTTAGTCATATATTTACATCCATTGGTAGTATATTTAATCATTTTTATTTATTGGTAGTATATTTAATCATTTTATAATGCAAAAATAATATAACATTAAACTCAAACTAGATCATAAAAGCAAATTAAAATATTAACTGTATGAACAAGCTACATGTTAGAATTAAAAGATTGATTGAACATCATGACAAATAATGTAATCTACAATTAAAAACATATAATGCAAATATGTATATATAAATCAAGTTATAAGATGTCAAATCTATCTAAGGGTATATATGTAAATATAATAAAAAATGTCAAAGTTGTCTAAGAGTTATCAACTCTTTCAAACTATTCAAAATAGTGCATAAAACAATAAGAAACATATTCAACTATATCATTTTCTGCAAATATTTTAATGGTCACCTTGTGAAGGTTCCCTCTTTCTCTTTCAGACGGACGGATCCATCTATTTTGTCTTCATAAGGAAGAGGTATGTTACTTATGACCATTAAAATGTTCACATTTGCATCGCCTGATCCTTTTAAGTTTACTCCATGTAGAATAGATAGGGAGTGAATCCTACCATGCCAACAACAACACTATCAAATGGATCCAACAACCTAACTTTATCACCTTCATTGAATTTATCAATACGTTTCTACAAAAAGAAAAAATAACACGTTATATTAATACATATGTAATGATTACCCTTATTTGCATAATAAAACAACCATTAATTTAATAGTACGTGTGTTAAAAAAACTACAAAAAGAAAATTTCAAAAAAATTGCAATGATTCTACAGCTGAAAAAAAAAGCCATCTAGTAGATCAAAGTTATGAATTCACTATAATAGTCATACAATTATAAGAAATACCGCAATGTTAGTAACGAGTCTCAGAAATTGCAAATAAGAGACATCACTTGGGATAGCCATGATCTTAATCTTCAACAACCACAATCAAGAGCAACAATAAAGAATCCTAGTCACAGTGAAGGAAGCTTCTATACAAGATCATAGCCCTACTTCAAAGCTATGACAACTGGGAGTACACAAAGCAGTAGACATCAACTTGTGATAGCCCAAAAGAGTGAAAGAGAATATTCCCAATGTTGTAAAGATGATATCATAGAAGACCCTCATGATGGTGTGAAGGACTACAATAGAAATATTTTACATCAGAAGTGTAGCCCTTTCACAGTTAATAGTAACATATTTTAGGGTTTAGTAGCACAATACAATAAACACATCAAGGTCATGGTAACTCATGGTCTAAACACAAAATATCAATTATTAATGGTAGAGAATGGACCTCAAAAACATTGATAATTATCTTAAGTGCATAAAGACAAGTTAAGAAAGTAAAAGAGGAGTGCAATAGAGGTCCTCTCTTCAAGAAGGACAACTATGCATAAGTCTACATTCATGACAGTCCTAGCAATAATGAAGGTTGCAGCTAAGTCTTAGAGCAGTGATAAGTGCATTCTAGATATATGCAGTCCAAAAGTGAATATGCATTAGGAAGCAGTGATAGGAGGGGTGTCTTTATTGCCAAATACAAAAGGGCAGTATCAAGGAGCAGTGCATTTGAAGTAGAAGAGATCCAATAAGCACCTCCAAAGACTTAAGGCATGAATACGAGGACAAATGAAAGTAAATGAACCCTTTATCATGGTAGACAATAAATAAAAACCTACAGTAATATGAGCATATTGATAAATTTTCATATGTAATAAGATGGGTAGATTTTATTATATGATTTAATAGGACTTTAGATCAGCAGTAAAGAGTAGATCAAGGAAAACTTGATGCAAAACCCTAACAAAGATGTTTGTGAAAATCATAGGAAGTCATGAAGGGAACAAGATACAATGCCAAAATAGGGACCAAATATTGAGAAAGATTTTTGCAGATATAAGATAGTCACTTCAGTTGTTTAGACAACTACCAAATCACAAAAGGGAAATGCATAAGAATGTAGTCCTTAAGGACTTAAAATAGTAGCAAATGATTTTTTTTTGTCATGGGTAAAGCATCGCAATAGAGATTGGAAAAAGCCTTAATGAGTGACTGTGAAACCTCTTCTTTTGTCTCCCTAAATAGAAGAGTGTCATGTCAAACCTTTATCAAGGTAAATGAATAAAAAGAGAAACAATAACAGTGCAATCATAGCATCAATCTACAGTGTAAAAGAGACAATCAGACCAAAAGGAAAGACAATTTATTATCTAAATAGCTCCAAATCACAAGCAAAAGATAGTTCTCTATTTGATGTAGCAGTGCACAAGGTACAATAGACAAACAATAATCAATGGACTATTCACATGAAAAAGATAGACCTACAAAGTTCAAAGTAACATTGTTGCAATCAAAGGTGGATATGACAGTATTTAGATAAATATTATACCAATCACCTACTATGAAAAGTACAACCAAAAATAGCACAGTGGTATGTGCACTTTCAAAATTCAAAGGTCCTTATAATCTAAGGAAGCATGTTATCAAGCAAAGACATTATTGCAACATTAAGGTTAAAACTAAAGACAAAGCCCTAAGGACATTCACTTCAAATCCCAATGATTTCATGATAACAATCCATGATAATTGTTATAAAGTAGGTTGAGAAACAATCAACTAGGAACTTAAACAAGGATGTTAATGACCTTACATTTGGTATGAGCCTTAATATTATATGAGATTAGCTGCATAAGAAAGGTACCAGAATTATCAGAGGTTCAAGAAAAGTTTTATGATTGTTAAAAGTAGGCAAATTCCATTGGAATGCAACAATAAATGGATTACTCCAATAACTAATCTCTTTCACTTTCCTTCCTTTTCTAATTTTAAATTCTAATTTAAAAAATATAGTTTTGCTAATTATCTAGACTCAAAACACAAAGTGCAAATAACAACATACCCGAGGGTGAGCAACAACAGAATTAGAAGATATTACCACAACACCGAGCCCCATTTGTACCATATCAATATTTTCACATCTCTCACATGACCAATGATTTTATTGAAAATAAGAAAACATCATAATGGGGTAACACATAAAAAAAGGCCCTATTTTGAATTCAAAATTACTTACAGGCATGTTGTCGTTTGTAAGTTTGACAATCTCTTTCTTCAAGTGTATGACAAATGGATAGTGGTTATAGATAAACATAGCTTGCAATTATTTAGACTTATCACAGACCATTCAATCACTCATTTTAATCAAACAAAAGATGAAAATATAATTCTCAATAAAGATAAACACTATACCAGAAGTGTAGGGTGGCCTTGAAAATTATCCAACTTCCAAACTTTACCCATCAATGGCTCTAGGAGTTGTGAAAAAAATTCACATTTAGATGGATATTAACAAAAGTAAAGAATTGTCTAAGTTCTTTATGTCCTAATCTAATCAAAAACAAAATTAAAGCATGGTCTAGACAATAGAATAGTAATAGTCTCAGCTTGACAGAGAGACCGATTCAACTTGTTTGAGGATTATACCTTCATGGCAGAGGTCAAATTAAGAATGCCATAATCTTTATATCTTGAAGCCCTTCATAATTTTGGAATAGTATAAAACATATCATAGTCCACAAATAAGAAAAGATAGTAAAATATCCATTATTATCAATGGATTTGCAACCTTCCAATAAAGTTCAATCATGCCTAAAAGGGCTAGTCAGTAGAGCCATGAAGATAATCCAAAAAGTTAAGATACAGATGAGACTCATCATTATCAAAGACAATCCATGATTAGCTTTTGGAGAAGTCAAAAGTCATAGCATAGACACTAAAGGTCTATCTTAGAAAATATGACAAGACATAGGCCATGGCATGGATAGTCAAAGTCTATTCATAGTAGTCACAACCCTAGCCCAAAAAAAATGATAGAAAAACAATAATAGAAAGGTTTTTTGACAAATGGAATCACCATTGAAGTTGGAATTAGTTCTCATACAAAGGATCAACATTATTCTATCCTTCATTATTCCTTAAACCTGGATGGTTGCAACCAAATAACCACCAACTACTTCACTTGAATCCACTCTTGAAACACCTTTTCTATTGAACCTAACTTTGAACATCATACAATAGTTTTATTAATCCTATGTTGTGCCTTCTCAAGTCAACTGCTAGTTCCTGCCATAAGGCCCCATCTTATAATACATCTGCAGTTGTGACTTACCATCTTGACTCGACATATTCTCCATTAGAAGAAAAACCATCTTTTGTTTTAAGCCATTTACCATTGCAACCAAATTCACCGAGTATTCTCTTGATTACAATTAGATTTTATCATTTCCTTGCCTCCTCAAGGTTCTAAGCATATCTAGACTATTTAAGTATGTGAAACAAAAGAAAAAAAAGTAAAGAGCCTTGTCTTGTTTATCTACAATTGTAAAACAAGGTATATTTAATTGTAATATGACAGGAGGAATTTGTTCTCCAAGAGATTACCAATGGAAATACTTCAATGCAAGAACTTAAAATGGAAATATAGCATTTATTTCCTAACTAGTGTTGGCATTGTGTTGTCATTGATGTCAACCAGTATAACATGTTATCAGTATTGTCTATTATGACCATTGAGATGCAAAGTGTGTTGCAGTCAAGTGAACCGGTGGTGCTAGAACCTGCAGGAAGGCAACAAAGGATGTTGCAGTGCAGTGGGAGTGCTAGTGAAGATCCAATAAGGCAAGATCAGAGTAGGGCTTGATTGGTAAGCTGAGAATTGGTAGAGATCAGAGTGAAAAAAACTAGCTGAGTGAAGAGTACCAGTGGTGGCAAGCAACAATGTATCTAAGTGAGAAGAGAACTGACAGAGAACAGAGCATAGGAAGATTGGTTGAGAAAAGTATAACTGAAAGAGAGATTGTGGAGGTTACATAACTCATTTGTAACTGGGTTATTACTTTTGTATTGATATATTTCATTGTAATCATTGCATTGGAGCTTGGTGCAGGGGTTGGTGCTCCTTCGGTTGGTGCCCTAAACTTTGTAATACAGTATTTATTGTGAGGCTAGATTTGAGTAGTAGACTCCAACAACATTTCTTATCGAGGTTTTTCCCATGTTGGGTTTTCCTCATACATCCAGTGTTATGTGTTGTGTATTTGTGTGTGCTTGCATCTTGATGTTTTCCCTTATCTTACTGATATATTTACTTTTTGTTTTAACTGCTAACTGGTACACACTTTTAGGATCAAAAGGGTTAAGTTTGGAAACCACTGATTCACCCCCCCTCTCAGTGGCATCAGAGCCTAGGTTCTCGATTGATAAGCTTTTTCCATCTTAGGTAGATTCTGGTTGTCTAAATACAATGGTTAGATTTGAGTCAATTCCTACACCAGTGTTTGATGGTTCAAACTATATTATATGGTGTTGTAGAATAGAAGTCTACCTATCCTCATTATGTTGTGATGTTTGGATGTCGATTGTGAATGGATAATCTATCCCTACATGTCATCCCACCAGTCATGAAGTAGAAAGAAGATACCAGTGTAATGATGAAGCAATGAAGGCTATATTCAGTGGGCTCTCCAGTGATGTTTCTTCATAGGTAGATAGATGCAAATCAACAAAGAGCCTTTGGGATAGATTGAAGAAACTTTATGGTGAAGAAACTTGGACCGTTGGATTAGATTGTGGAAGCAAGAAGATTTATACAAAAGATGAATGTGCAATTGATAAATCTAGATCTGTCAGCTACTGCAGTAGTGATGAGGAAGAAACCCATATCTTCATGGCTCATGAGACACCAAGAAAAATGAACACATTAGAAAGTGATCATGCAAATCAATCCTACCAGAAAGATGTGTTTGGCAGTGATGGTGAAGATGAAGTTGAAGTTGATCTTGAAGTAGAACTTGTAAGTGCACTTGAGGAGCTCAGTAGAGTAAGAACATAATACAAGTTGTTCAAGAATGCTACTATAGTAGAACAAGACTGGTTGATCAAATTCCTTCAAGAATCAGAGTCAACCATTGCAAATCTGATGGCACAAATGGATGATACTAAAAGGATAAATGAAGAACCAAAATCAGACTTGGACACCAAGAAATGCAGGTGTAAATATTTAGAATTATATCTAGAGGCCAATGTCAGAGTCTAATATGTGAAGTGGAGAAACTCAACAAAGACATTGAGAAGTGTCAAGATGAGCTCAAGGTAAGAATCTTGTTTGGTGGCAGCACTAAAGCCTTGGACAAAATTTTGAGCAAACAAAAGTACTCCAAGGATACTGGAGGATTAGGATTTTGTGTCAGTGAATTCTCCACCAACAAGAACGTCTCCCACAAGGACATTCAATTTGTCTCCACAAATGGAAACAATAAAGGATAGACCTTCACTGTCAGAAACACTCCAAGAAGGAAGATAGACCTAACTACAACCGGTGAAGATATGAGGATGAAGACCGATGATACAAGGAAGAATAATGTTGATTCAAAATGAAAAGGAAAGCTGAGAGTAGATGACTTCATCAACAACAAGAATAAGAGAAGACAGTCCAGAAGATCTTCTACCCGTAGAAGATAAAGAGATGTTGTTGTCCACAAGTCAAGACAAGTGTGGAAGAAGAAGATATTAGATGGAAGAACTACAGAGAGTGGACAATCTAAGATCCATTCTTGGAGAACCATAAATAGAGAAGCCAAACCGATAAGATCTCCTCGTGTTTGGCAAAATAAATTTGTAATTTATATGCCCTCTTTCTCTGGCTACTACTTTTTATGTAAATATTATGGTCATAGGGCATTTGAATGTGAAAAGAGGTCTAGGAGTAGACAAAGTGCTTCTCTAAGGAATAGAAATTTAGTTTGTCAAAGATGTAATGCATATGGGCATAAGATATCAGAATGTAGAAACATGCTTATGCCCTCTCTCGGTTATGCTGACAAGAATTATTTGGCTATTCCAAGAAATGGAATCATGTATGTTATCATTGTAATGGTTTTGGCCATAAAAGCCATGAATGTAGGGATAAGAGATTTTAGTCACATGGCAGCCGACATAACAACTATTCTCAATATGGAAGTGGTTATAGAGCATATGGGATTCAAAGACCTGCATGGAACCAAAGGAGAAGTGCCCCTGCAGGATCAAGAAATCCACCGGATCCGGTAGCTGGTTATAACAACATGATCAGAGAAAGAAGATAAAACCGGTCTAATTGAAGGTCATCAAGATAGTTGCTTGGCTTGAACACAGTCTTCTTCTATAGAAATGTTTGTAGAGAAAGAACAAATTAGCAGAAGAAGGTGAAGATTGCTCCCAAGACTGCAAATGAGAAGAGAAGGGAGACCAGGAAGGTATAGAGGAAGAAGGAAGAGAATATGACTATGGGCAGGCACCATGCATTCAATGCACACGTGATATCTCCTAAGGCTTAAATGAGATGCAAGACCTCAGGGGGAGTTACATATTGATCATATCATTAACCACCATAGTTGAAAAGGACAAATGAAAGAGCAAGTTGATGTCGGTACAAGGAAGAAGATGAGATGACAATATGTGTAATTATTTCCTTGGCTACACCTCTGCACATGTAAGATGGATTACTATTGCAAGTGTCAAATGGATGGATTAAATTGCATTTGGGATCAAAGACACTTGAGACAAGAAGACAAAAGTTAGAGGAAGGTGCTTTGGTGGAGATGTTGATCCGGTATAGTAAACCAATATGTACAATATGCTACCGATATGGATACTAACCGGTATTGTAGATTATGATATGGGAAGTGGCTCTAATAGCTTGGATTGAGGAAATTATGTCTCACGTGATATTGGAGAAGTCTTGAATGATATTGTGTTGGTCCTGTAGTCGACCATATATGCATGCATTATTATGAGCTAACCGGTTTGGTAGTTGACATGATGTGATGTGACTTGGCATTGTTGTCAAGTAAGATCATGTCATAAGTTGTGATGGATGTCATGGAGCTAAAAGATCATCAGTATATCACTTATGCATTTATCTCAACCGGTATAAGATGCAGATTGGTGCCCCAGTATAGAACCTGACAGGCAAAGAAGACTTGAGATCTATGGCTCAGGGGGAGTTCACAATTATATCTTCTGATTGGTATCAGATATACTAAACTCAGGGGGAGATCAAGTGTCTATGGCTGTACCGATATGTTTGAGACTTTGGGATGTGCTCATCGGTCTTTGTTCGTGAGGTCTTTCAATGTTTATTCAATTTGTGCTTAATTAAAATCAAAATTCGACCACCGAGAGAGTTGCCTGCAAAAAGGGAGAGTTACCTGCACAGGGAGAGAATATTCATGTGATATAATATTAGTATCAGTGTCAGCATCTACTATTGGTATCAGCAAAATGGTGTTAGAATAACCTTTTGCATAACAAAGGGGGAGAAAATGCAGTCTGATTGGTAAGAAAGTGAAATTCACTGACAAACTTTTCAACAATTGGTATCAATTTTGTATATACACTTGGTAGCAGAGCATTGGTGTCAATTGGTGTCTGAGCCCTCTATCTCCAATATTGTTGGTTGAGAGGATGCAAAGTGAAATGGTCAAAGAGGGAGAAGCAACCAGTAGAAAGATCTATCAATACACTTTGCCATTGTTGCCAAAGGGGTAGATAAATTTTTTAGTATATCGGATATTGCATGAGTTGACATCAATGCCAAAGGGGGAGATTGTTGGCATTGCATTGTCATTGATGTCAACCGGTAATGGTGTCAATGATGTCAACTAATATAGTATGTTATCGGTATTGTTGGTGACGAGTAAGAAGAGGATGTCAACCGACATTGTGGTCATTGGAGTCACCGGTACACAAGTTCGTGTTGGCTTGTGTTGAAGACATAATTATTGAAGACTGGTATGGTATGACAACCAATGAGTGATGTGTTGGTAGTGTATGCTTTTCAAGTGGTAAGAATATGACCGGTAAGAAAAGAAGAATGGCCCATAAAGAATGTGTAGAAAATCGGTATGTAGTTGGATGTTTGGATATGAAACATTAGGACTTCCACCAAATAAAGATGGTGTCATAGGATGAAGAGAAGAATGACAGAGAGTGTGCCCAACCAGATCATATGTGCCTGATTGAAGATGTATCTACTCAATGTCAGCTAAGTCATATCTGTGTGATGTCAGTAGCAAAGTGAGTGACAAGGATCTACTCCCACCGACAAGTTGTCATACTGAGCTTATCTCCCAACATGCATGGAATGCATCATAACCCTCCAGGATAAGACAGTCAGAGAAGTCAAAGGTAGGTGATTGTGAGCTCACACCAGATTAACAAGTAAAACACAAAGATGCCTCAGGTGTGAAACCAGGGATGTACACCATATCAACAAGAGAAGGCATGATGAATTACCAGTATAGAGAAGGAAGAACAATTTTGTCACTTTGAAAAACCAATTAAGAGGATAATTGGTCTAATGAAGATGAAGGAAATGTTCAAAATTGCAGGTAAAGAGTGCTATTGAAATGTTGATGGAGATTTAAAGATCAATGGCATGGTTTCATCAAGTTGGTTACTTGTAAGTATGTCAACAGGTAGAACAAAAAAGTCCAGGCTTGAAGGTTGATTGGTTGTTGTATAACCAACAGGGTTAAAAAATCAGTAGGTAAGCTCCAGTAGTGTATGATGTGGTCGGTGATAGAGTCTAAACTGACATAGGTGGCTGAGTTGAGGTACATGCTGATAGACACACCATGTGGAGTCCAGGTGTCAAACGTGAAGTTACAAATGGATCGTACATTGTCGGTGAGGTAGTTGGTGATTGGTCGAACTTAATGTCAATTACGTAAATCACAGGTCAAGAGAAGAAGGATGCAACTTGAGGTAGATCAAAAGGTTGACGTTTGTGTTGTAACGATCAATGCAGGATGTCCTGATGAAGATCAAATTTGGAGTGGCAACCAAGAGATCATTTAATGTGACTGACAGAAGTAGGTCAATGATCAATTGTCATGTTTGCTAAATATAGCAAATATGTATTGGAAGCAAGAAGATTGGCGGTGATGGGTGATCTATTGTAGGTTGCCAATCTCAGAGAAGAGATCCGATCTGATTTGATACGCCTTGTGGTTGATGAAGTAACCTTAGACATGTGAAGTTTGAATATCAGTCATGGTGGGAAATCTCACATATAAATATGCTGACTAAAGACCAAAGGGATAGATGATGCTAGATATTGAAGAGTAGAGTGTGAAAGTACAGCAGAGAGCCAACCAGTCAGAGTTAATCAAAGATCATAGTGATTGAGTGTTGGAAGGTGTAATCGATAAGAGGGTTTAGTAGAGGTTTAACTGGTTAGGTCAGAGTGACCATTAAGATACAAAGTGTGTTGCAGTCAAGTGAACCAGTGGTTCTAGAACCTGTAGGAAGACAACAGAGGATGTTGCAGTGTAGTGGGAGTGTTAGTGAAGATCTGGTAAGGTAAGATCAGAGAAGGGCTTGATTGGCAAGCTGAGAAATGGTAGAGATCAGCATGAATAGAACCGACTGAGTGAAGAGTACCAGTGGTGGAAAGAAGCAGTGTATCTGAGTGAGCAGAGAACCAATACAGAATAGAGTAGAGGAAGACCAGTTGAGAAGAGTAGAACTGAAAGAGAGATTGTAGAGGTTACATAATGTTGAACATAATTTACCACTAAGAGGGGGTGAATCAGTGGTTTCTGAATTCTTTTCTCCTTGTAAAACAAACTTAGAATACCAGTTATTATCCTAAGCACTAACCAGTCAAACTGGTAAGACAAATGTGGATACCAAAAGAGACAAACACACAAATGCAACCAACAACACCAGATGTACGAGGAAAACCTAATATGGGAAAAACCTTGGTGAGAAATGTTGTTGGAGACTACTGCTCCAATCTAGCCTCACAAGTGAAACACTAAATTACAAAAATTTAGGGAACCAACCCAAGGAGCACCAACCGATGCATTTAAGCTCCAACTTGGTGATGTATAATGAAATACAATTTTGATATAGTTATAGCTTTTTGTTGCAAATGAGTTCTGCAACACTTGATCAAATAGATTTCTATTGGTTAACAACCTTCTCTTGTTCTCTCTTAGCCTCACACCACACTTAGCCACACTTGGATGCCTTCTTGATCGATCACACCTCCCTTGTTATCTCAACTATCGGACCTACAATAGTTTATCGATACTTTGTCTCTATCGATTAAACCCTTTCACCGGTTTGCCTACTAACTCACTCTACAACCTTCTTAGACTAAATTCTAAGTAAGATGATCCTTCTCTGTGCTCAATCTCTCTTCACTCTCATTCTTCACATCAAGAATCATCGATTTCTATCTCGAGCTCACATATTTATAATCTTGGATTCTAGCCAAAAATCATATTCAAACAATGTCGTGTTAGGTTTTTCCTTCTCCAACTCTATCCAAATCAGATTTGATTTGATATTCTTTTCCACAAATATGATCTTCACGACATCGATCAACACCAGTAAAGCTTCACATTCCAATGTGCATTTTTTAAATCTGGAGGTCTGCACCATTCTTTTCTTCTTTTCTCTGTCATATGCCATTAATGACTCAATTGTTTCCTTCAACAAACGAGTATGAAGATCAAATATTCTTGTAGGTTCAGTTCAGTCGCTTGCCAGCTTGCCTTTCTCAAGCCATAATCCTCTAGTATCCTCTGTGACTTGCGGGTTCTTCATAACAATCGATCTGCTTGTTGACTTGTTACGTCGATGCACACTCCACCAACCTATACAATATCACTACCTAGCATCCAGCTGTCATGTTTGTTGACATCCACCTTTGCTTGAATTTCTATGTCAGTTTGACATTCTTTGTTGACCAAGGTTGACTACTGGCTTAGTTCACCTTATCGGTATAACCAACAACCATCCTCTTGATAATTCATCTTTCCTTTCAGTATGTCTTTATTCCATCCTCTCTATCTTGCTCATCAGGTGTTGTTGTGATTCTTTTAACATTCTGCCTCTTCATCACAAACAATCAACCAACCTTCATCCCAGTTTGTGCCTTATCGGTAAGCCTGCTTTACCAACAAATGACACTATTGATGTGTACTGGTAGCCTTCTTTTTTCCTTCTCACTCACATGTGCATTTCCATCATATGTCTTGCTCTTCTTATAATGGTCACCACTTCTTACTTACCAGTGACCTTGCCAAGCCAGTTGACATCAATGAAAACTTAATGCCAATAATGCCAACACATAACTCATTTGTAACTAGGTTATTACTTTTTATATTGATATATATCATTGTAATCACTAAGTTGGAGCTCAGTGCTCCTTGGGTTGGTGCCCTAAACTTTGTAATACAATGTTTATTGTGTGGCTGGATTGGAGTAGTAGACTCTAGTAGCTTTTCTCACTACTCCTTGGGTTGGTGCCCTAAACTTTGTAATACAATGTTTATTGTGTGGCTGAATTGGAGTAGTAGACTCTAGTAGCATTTCTCACCGAGGTTTTTCCCATGTTGGGTTTTCCTTATACATCTGGTGTTATGTGTTGTGTATTTGTGTGTGCTTGCATCTTGATGTCTTTGTGGCATCTTGTGTTCTACAACTATGAAATATTTGTCACAAACTGGATTCTACAGAACAATGAAAGTTTTGATTCCTTGGTACCACAAAGAGGATTCAATATTTCAGTGATGAAGAAAACTAGAAAGAATAATGATGTTGAATCAAGAAAAACATGGTCATTATCCATGGCAATACACAATCCATAGATTGTGCCATGTAATGAAGATAATCTAGTTGTTGACCATATTCAGTTATTGAGTACCTTAATCATTTTCAACAGTTAGTCACAAAAGAACCCCATCAACCTCTTCCATAAGCAGCCACAATAGACTGCTAATAAATAGTTTAAAATTATCCAAATATGATACATGGTGTTGACCTTAGTCTTTCCCTTTGAGCTTCCCTCAAAAAATTTGTCCTTCAGAATGCATAGGTAAAATTGATACAATCAAAATAAAACTAAATAATGCAATGCATGATAAGAAAGAGAATAAAGATAAAATGGTAAAATTCATAATTCTTTCATGAAAAATGTTGAATCCTGGATAAGGTCAGAGGTCAAACAAAGATAAGTCCTAAACAAAAAATACAATCATCTACATGAAAGGATACCATGTAAAGAGAAGTCTTAGACCTAAGAGATAGAGCCTTAAAATCATCTATTATAGTAGATTCAATAATGAGAAGGTAAGGAGCAATAATGAGTAAGGTATAATAACCATGATCAATACAAAAAGAAGGCCTAAAAATAATAGCATGAAGATACAAACCCCATTGCAAAGAGTAGATTATTCAAAGGGCAATGATATTTATTTCAACACAGAGTGTATTGTAGTCTCAAAGGAAGCCACGTTCACTATGAGGGTATTGTAGAAACTATAAGGAATAGGCATCGAAGGAAATAATAATATCCCACAAACACCTCTTGATGAAGGCTTAAGTTGTCCCACCCAATCCCTATTTGGGACATTAATGAGTCCACGAGCCTTGAAAAAATAAGATGTTAGTAAGGTCATTTTTCAGGTGTATAATTTTAGCATATCAAATGATGACAAATATTGCAAATAAGTTTGATTTAGAGAAATTCATATTCTATCATAAAAGATTTACGAATGCACTGCTTCCAAATCTTGAGACATTCCTTCTTCTCTGATCTGGGCAGCTCCATTATAGAAGAAGCAGACAAAACAATTTACATTTAGAAGACTTTCCTCTAGTCATATGACATTATAGTCTATTGGATTTCTAATTTTAAGTGATTTCCTTAAGGATTAGGAAATTGATATGCTTTTCTTAGAGAACTAGTAAACTAATCACGTTTATAAAGAGTTAAATGTGGAGGCCTACTCTTACCTAACATTAGTACCCATAAGGGAAAATGTCTTTTTTGGGAATGAATAGGAAGAATCTGACTTATAATGGAGTCTAATAAGATAAATCATCCCATATGTAGTGGCATAATATATTCTATTGGCCATTTGGTGGAATTGATTATGTGTTGCATTGATGTTTTCTCATTGATGTCAACACTAGTTGTTTGGATGCTTTACCGACACCCTTCTGGTCCTGGTAGGTTGAGTGGTTTCTGGGTAACTTGGATCTGGCATGATCCGATTGACTTCATTATAATCTTGTGATAGAATTGACTTGTTCATAATGATTATACTCATATTTGGTAAGTTGGTTTTGGTCTGGTGATTGGATGCTATCTTGCTTGCTATCAAGATTGGTTTCTGGTTCCGGTGAGGGTTTCACAGGTAGAGCATTTGGTGGAGATTTTCAATGCATTGCATAATTGGTGTTGGTGCACCTTCTGATGGAGTTTGAAGATGTTGTTGGTGATCATGTTCAAGACTTGGCATTTGGAGATCATTGTTGAAGCATGTGGACCTATACTTGGTCCCGGTTGATCTAGGTTATGGACCGGTTTAATAAAGCATGTGGATTGGACCTCTCAATGCATTTCTAGGATATCTTATGTGTTGGATATTATTTGTTTGGTCTAAGGACGACATGGTTTGTAATTATGTGATTAGTTTATTGTCTGGTGGTCGACCTGATTGTTTATGGTCGAGGGTTTGTATAAATAAGATGTAAGATCTCATTGTAAATCATTATGGTTAATGTAAGAGGTCATGGTCAAGGAATGTTATGTGCGAATAATGTAATTTTATTTAGGCAGAGGAGTTGGTAGATCATTGGAGATAGAATTGGGTTTATGGAAGAGGATTTAGTCCTCCGGTATTGAGCTTGAACTATACTCAGGCATAGGAGATGCTATCTTTTGCAGTTCAACACTTCTTTGGATTGTAGTCTGGATCTGTATGTAGTCAATGAGGCTCCTGTTTGTGATGAGCAGTGTGCTCTAGGCTATTGGCCTTCCTGCAAGTGCAGGCCCCTTCATTGTAAATTCACATACTTACTGCAGAAGTATTATTTGACTGTGGGTAGGCTTCCCACCATGGTTTTTCCCTTTACTAGGTTTTCCACGTACAAATCTTAGTGTTGTGTGGATGGTTTTTATTTTGTGATTAGTATTTATGCTTAATTGGATTAACTACTATTCTAATATTATTATTTTGGGTTCCAGTATTGTTGTTTTAGATTACTAATGCTTCTGATAATCTATAACAACTGATTCACCCCCCTCCCCTCTCAGTTGTCTTCTGGTTATATGAATTGTCTAACAATTGGTATTAGAGCTTTGGTCCTCTCTGTAGAAAGCTTAACTACTTGAGGAAGATCCTATGGTGACTAACAATTCATCCAGTTCTTCTAGAGCTATCTTTCAAAGGGATATACTAAGACTTGAAGAAACAAACTATACAGTATGGAAGATTTGGATGGAGACTCATCTGAGATGTCTTGGCAAGGAGATTTGGGAGATCACACAGAATGGTGTCACACCCTATAATCTAGGATCTGGTAATCCTCCTTTGGTAAACCTGGACAATGAGCTTGAGAATGATTGTAGAGAAAGAGAAGCCCTCTTGTGTGCACTTTCTGATCAACAAATAATGGGTTTAACAAACAAATCACCTAGAAAGGCTATATGTGATAAGTTGAAGACTCTTAATGAAGGTGACCCTACAGTGAAGATTGCTGAACTTGATGGTTACCAGGTGAGATATGAAAACCTGAAGATGGAAGAAGATGAAATAATTACTGCATTCATGGAAAGGGTAAATGAGATTGTTATGGGAATTCAATGTTGTGGTGGAACTCTGAGTGAAGATGAAATTATTTCTAAAGTCCTGAGAGCCCTACCACCGACTTACAAAATGAGGGCTACTGCTATCAATGAGTTGAGAAAAATGACTAATACATCTCTCAACATAGATACTTTGGTTGGGAAACTAACTTCTTTTGAGCTTGAGGAATTTGGACCTTCTAGAGCTGTGAAGACTGAACCTGCTTTTCATGCATCTACATCTACAACCAGTAAGCAAGTCTGTAAAGCTTTATATGCAAAAGAATTAGAAGATATGAAGAGAGAAGATGATGAGTTTGAGAAACTTGAAGCGCTATTTGCTAGAAGAGTACCAAAAGGACCGATAGGAAGTAAGTATGAAGGAAAATAACCTTTTAAATGTTTTTCATGTAATAAGATTGGTCATTTTGCATCTAGATGTCCTGAAAGGAATTCAAGATTTGAAGAAAGAGTTAAGAGATCATTTAAGCCTAACCCTAGATATCAGAACAAGTATAGATTCAAGAAAAATATAGACAAATCATGCTACATAGGGGACAAGGAAGGCATTACTTATTCATATGATGAACCGATAGAAGAATGGGTATTCTTATCTATCAAGGAAGATGATCTGGCATTGGAAGAGAATGTACCCAAGGAGAAGGCACTTGCTGCTAAAATTGAAGATAAGGATGAATGGGTAATTGATAGTAGTTGTTCACATCATATGACTGGAGATAAAGGGAAGTTTCTATCTTTGCAATAATTTGATGGTGGACTAGTTAGATTTGGAGATGACAAGGCATGTATGATCAATGGAAAAGGAACTATATCATTCGATGGTAATAACAATACTGACAATGTTTATTATGTTGAAGGTTTGAAGCATAAACTTCTAAGTGTAGGACAATTGGTAGATAAGGGATTTAAATTATAGTTCAAGGATGGAAAATGCAAAATCATTAATAGATCTGGCTTGGAGATTGCAACCGGTACACAAAAAAAAGGTAATATATTTCATTTGAACTCTGGTGAGAAGACATGTTTGATTACATAGATTGATGAGAGTTGGCTATGGCATAAAAGGTTGTGTCATGTGAATTTTGATTGCATTGTAAAGATCAGTTCAACTAAGGTTGTTAGAGTTATACCTAAGATTATGAAGCCCTATAATCCGGTATGTAAAGAATGTCAAATGGGTAAACAATTAAGAGCCTCTTTTAGGAGTATACAAGATAAATTAAATGATGTTCTTGATCTTATTCATACTCATTTGTGTGGCCCTTCTAGAGTTAAAAGTTTTCATGGTGATAGATATTTCATGCTAATCATTGATGATTATTCTAGAATGATGTGGGTTACTTTTTTGAGAGAAAAATATGAAGCATTTGAAAATTTTAAAATCTTTAAGGCTAAAGTGGAAATTGAGACAGGATTGAAGATTAAATGTTTGAGATCCTATCATGGTGGAGAATTCACATCCGGTGAGTTTAATAAATTTTGTGACAAGCATGGTATAAGAAGACAATTTTTTGCTCCCCGGACACCTCAATAGAATGGAGTTGTGGAAAGGAAAAATAGAACTATCTTGGATGTTGCTAGAACAATGACGATGGAAGCTAATCTACCTCATATCTATTGGAGAGAATCAGTTAGTACAATGGTTTATACATTCAACATAGTACATATCAAAGGAGAAACTGGTAAGACACCTTATCAATTATGGTTTGGCAATACACCTACAGTTAAGTATTCCAAGGAGAGATGATACTATTGGGAAATTTGATCCTAGAAGTGATGAAGGCCTATTTCTTGGTTATTCTAATGAAAGTAAAGCATATAGATGTTATAACAAGAGATTGTAGAGAATAGTGGAGAGTGCTAATGTCAAAGTAGATGATCTGAGCAAAGGCCAAATCAGAATTTATGAGAAGGAACCAGCAGTGGAAATGATTATATCTAAACTGGTAGCACCTTTACCGGAACAGAGAGTTGACTAGTTACTTTGGCAACATCAAAGAATTCTACAGTAACTGAAGAATAGGGAAGAGGAATAGAGAGTTAGAAGACTCCTAGGTATGTGAGATTGAATCATTCTGAAGATCAAATCATTGGGGATAAAAACAATGGAGTGATGACGAGAAGAAGACTGGCAACTAATGAGGTATGTTTAATTTCACAATTTGAACCAGTATCAGTAATTGAGGCATGTAAAGATGAATTTTGGTTAAAAGATATGGAAGAAGAATTAGATCAGATTGAGAAAAACAACACATGGACTTTGGTTCCCTGACCTAAAAATAAAAATGTTATTGGAACTAAATGGGTTTATAGGAAAAAATTGAATGAGGATGGTCAAGCTATAAGGAATAAGGCTAGATTGGTTTGTAAAGGATATTCTCAGAAGGAAGGAATTGATTATGGAAAAACTTTTACACTGGTAGCTAGGATTGAAGTTGTAAGATTATTTCTTGCCTATGTTGCTTATAAAAACTACAAGATTTATTAGATGGATGTTAAATGTGCATTCTTGAATGAGGATCTTGATGAGGAAGTTTATATTGAGCAACCTAATGGTTTTTCACTATTAGATGGTACTGATATGGTTTGCATGTTAAGAAAAGCTTTATATGGATTGAAACAAGCACCTAGAGCTTGGTATGCAGGGTTGGATAAATATCTTTTGAAGTTTGGTTTTACTAAGGGCAGTGCTGACAGTAATTTATATTATTAAATCATTGATGATAATATACTGATTATTGAAGTATTTGTTGATGACATTATTTTTTGAGGTGAAGATAAATTATGTATAGAATTTTCTAAGAACATGGAGAAAGAATTTGAGATGTCTATGATTGGTGAGATGGAATTTTTCTTAGGTTTAGATTTCTTAGACTGACAAAGGTATTTTTATCTGTAAAACTAAATATTCCAAGGAATTGTTGAATAAATTTGGTATGGGAGATTCTAAACCGGTAAGTACACCTATGGTTAAAAGTGAGAAATTGGCAAGGAAAGATGTTTCTGCACCGATAAATCCTACAAGATAAAAATCTATGATTGGAGGTCTACTTTATTTGACTCAGACTAGGCCCAATATTATGAATGATGTTTGTATTGTTTCAAGATTTCAGAGTGATCCTAGAGAAAATCATGAGATGGTGGTGAAAAGGATTTTTAGATACTTGCAAGGTACATCAGAATATAGCTTATGGTACTCTAAGGGTGATAACTTTACTTTATGTGCATATACCGATGCTGATTGCGCTAGAGATGTCGATGACCGGAAAATTACTTTCGGTGGAGGTTTCTTTCTTGAAAAGAAGTTGGTTTCATGGATCAACAAGAAATAGTCGTTTACTTCTTTATCTACTACTGAAGCTGAGTATGTTGTTGCTACTAATTGTACACAATTTTTATGGATGAAGCAAATGTTGAAGGATATAAAGGTGGATTGTGATGCAACGGTAGTTATTCACTATGATAACTCTATTGCTATTGATATATCAAAGAATCTGATATTTCATTCTTAATACAAAACACATATCTATCAAGTATAACTTTTTGAAGGAGAAGGTGGAAGCAAATGAAGTTAAACTAGTTTATGTGAATAGTAAAGAATAGATTGCAGATTTTTTCACTAAACCTCTATCCAAGGAATCATTTGAGTACCTGAGAGACAGATTGGGGGTTTCTACCCCTCTAGCAGAGACTTGATCGATGTGGTTTGGCATCAATCCGATATGCATTAACAGAGATACTATTTATTCTAGCACTGATGTGGAATGCTACTACTCAGGGGGAGTAGTCAGCTTTGAGATTTAGAGGCTTATGTTTTTTCTTTAATATTTCTGTTAGATTTTTGGCATTGATGTCAAAGGGGGAGAGATAGTGATGTGAAAAAGAAATTCAGAACTTTACAGAGATATTATTCAAAGGGGGAGAGATATTGTTGGTTGTCTTCCACAAGGGGAGACTTGTTTGGCATTTCTTGGTACTTAGATGTTTTTCACATCTAGTGTTGCCATCAATGTCAAAGGGGGAGATTGTTGGCCATTTGGTGGAATTGATTATGTGTTTCATTGATGTTTTATCATTGATGTCAACACTAGTTGTTTGGATTCTTTACCGACACCCTTATGGTCCCGGTAGGTTGAGTGGTTTCTGGTTAACTGGGATCCAGCATGATCTGATTGACTCTGGTATAATCTAGTGATAGAATTGACTTGTTCATAATGCTTATACTCATATTTGGTCAGTTGGTTTTGGTCTGGTGATTGGATACTATCTTGCTTTCTATGAAGATTGGTTTCTGGTTCTGGTGAGGGTTTTACCAATAGAACATTTGGTAGAGATCTTTGATGCATTGCATAATTGGTGTTGGTGCAACTTCTAATGGAGTTTCAATATTTTGTTGGTGATCGTGTTCAAGACTTAGCATTTGGAGATCATTGTTGAAGCATGTGGACCTATACTTGGTCCTGGTTGATCTAGGTTATGGACCGATTTAATAAAGCATGTGGATTGGACCTCTTAATGCGTTTTCGAGATATCTTATGTGTTGGATATTATTTGTTTGGTCTAAGGCTGACATGGTTTGTAATTATGTAATTAGTTTATTGTTTGGTGGTCGACCTGATTGTTTATGGTTGAGGGTTTGTATAAATAAGATGTAAGATCTCATTGTAAATCATCATGGTTAATGTAAGAGGTCATGGTCAAGGAATGTAATGTGCGAATAATGTAATATCATTCAGGCAGAGGAATTGGTAGATCATTGGAGATAGAATTGGGTTTATGGAAGAGGATTTATTCCTCCAGTATTGAGCTTAACCAAAACTGTACTGAGGCATAGGAGATGCTATCTTCTGTAGTTCAAAACTTCTCCGGATTGTAGTCTGGATCTGTATGCAGTCAGTGAGGCTCCTTTTTGTGATGAGCAGTGTGCTCTAGGTTGTTGTCCTTCCTGCAAGTGCATGCCCCTTCATTGCAAATTCACATGCTTAGTGCAGAAGTACTATCTGACTGTAGGTACGCTTCCCATCATGGTTTTTCCCTTTAGCAGGTTTTCCACATACAAATCTTGGTGTTGTGTGGATGGTTTTTATTCTGTGATTAGTGTTTATTCTTAATTTGATTAATTGTTATTTCGGTATTATTATTTTGGGTTTTGGTATTGTTGTTTTAGATTGCTAATGCTTCTGGTAATCTGTGACAACTAATTCACCCCCCCGCCTCTTAGTTCTCTTCTGGTTATCTGAACTATCTAACATATTCTTCCCCTGTTTAGTGGAATTTTCATAATCAACATTCCACATTTCTTTTTCCTCTTTTATAATCAAAGCCACATTTAAAAGGTGATTCTTGTGAATTGAAGTACATTTATTAGTGTTTCTCTTTCTTATTTATATTGATAGTGAACTCCTTATATAGTTATTCATTTGCATGTAGCTTCAAGAATCATCTAATTTCAAAGGATGACCAACTGAATAATATCAACATGCAAAAGATAACCAAACTAGATATTTAAATAAAACTACTATAGAATAGAAAATGTTGCCCTCAAATTTGTATTACACAAAATTGAAAAAGAGAAAATTTATTTTGAATGATATTTAGGGATTTGTGTATTACCTACACTCTTTCAAACAACAGGCATAGATCTTCAATCCACCTTCATCAACATAAGAAGGCTGACTAAACAAGAGAATCCTTAATATGAAAAATGTTGTCATTGTTGATTGGGGGTTGTATTTAAAGCTATCCTCACTTAGCCATGATTTTGTATTATTTGTAGCTTTCAAGACCAATAGAAATGTCTTTTCTCTGTTCCATCTGCTTATACCAATTTTTGCTTGATCTGTAGAGAAGTCTTTCTCTAAACATACATTTGATTTTTGTGCACCAAAAATAAGCACTTGTCTTTTGTATTTGATTTTTTTTTCATTTCGACTTGTGGCAGGGTCAAAATAATTGTGTTTGTATTCAAGTTTGTTTTTACCACATATTGCAAATCTAAGAAGTTGATGTTTAGGACATGGTTTATCCCTAATATAGGTCCAACAATAAAAGGTTGTATTTCTAAATCTTCTATGATCCATCAGAACAAAATCATTTGAATTTCTCATAATATGCATATTCTTATAAAATCCATACATCAAGACTGTGGATAAGGCCATAGCATGAAATGGATCACCTGCACAGAACCGAGGAAAGATATTCATTAAACCACTCCAACCATGAGGAGCTGTCAATTAAATGTATTCCTTATAAGTCACAAATTTTTACTATGTTGGATCCATCTTAATGTTTTTAATTTTCTTGAGGAAAGACATTGTTCCAGCCATAAAATTGGAATAACAATTAAATATGTGGTAGCTATTCTAGCTACAACTATCACCCCTTGGATGTTGAGCCCAAGAATGTGAAGAATGGTGGATTTCTTTTGCACCTGGCAAACATGCTTGTGTGGTATGCAAAAAGAAAAAGGATTTGGTCAACTACTGAGAGGGGGGGGTGAATCAGGAGATAGAAAAAATGATAAAACTTCACCAATCTCAAAATCAATCTCTCAAAGTAAACTTAGAACTATCAATGCAATATCTTTGTCAAGATAAAAATTGTCAAGCTAAACAGGTTGACTATTACAACAGATAACAATAATCAACTTGTAACTTACAAACATCCAAATACTTTTACTCATATAAGTAAAACTTCATATTGCTACCATTTATTATGACTTATCAAAGTGGATTAAGTAGTTAAGAAAATCAACCATAATAAAACAAAACTACAAAAACATTCACCATTTCACACTATTTTTGACCTAGAAACCCAAATGGGAAAAACCATGATGCGATGAGACTCACAAGATAACTAACTAAACTCTTCTTAAGTTCGCCATGTTAGGAGCCAAGCCTGTTAAAGATTTTACAAAAAAGTCTTGTTAAGAACTGAACCTATTAGGAATCACCCGGCTAAGGGATTGACTATATTGCTTTGTTAGAAGCAATACCCTGTGAGGAGTAACCTTTATAAAGGTTTTAGAATCCAAGCTAATGGATAACACCAAGCTTGTTAGAGCTTACCTAGTTAGGGGATTTAACTGCTATAATTATTAGAAAACAACATGAGTTTGTTGATCTTTTTGAATAGCACTTCACTTGCTTGTTCAGATCCTTTTCATGCTCCTATCTTCCTTTACTCCAACTGCAGATACAACATCTAGTTTGGCAACCACACACTCAATTCAACTTTGGCAACACACTAAAACTAAAACAACTCATCAACCTTATAAACAAATCAACTAGGTTGATAACACAACAAAAACCTAATTCTCATAGAGATTACAAACAAGTCAGTTTAAGTATGATTGTTGGATTATATAACAATCTCTACACATCATTCATGAAATCCTTGACCACTCCTTGATCACTGCTTCATAAAAATTAGTAACTCATCACATGCTTTTCATTACATCCAGTATACTTGCTCGTTCCCAAGAGAAAAAAAATGTTACCTCAATGTGCCAAAATCACTTTGAAACTCTCTTCATATAATATGCATACGTATCATAATCATTACCACTCATCATTAGATCATAAACCAATATAACCAATTCACCAAACTTATTCGGTTAGGGTTTATCAAAACAATAGGTAGGGTTTACCAGTTAAACTATCCAATACTTAGAAATATCGGTTCACTCCACAAACTAACCTACCGGTTACAGTTTCCTTTCACTAGCTCTTCCTATCAGTTACAAAACAACATTACAACAATATCATTACTAGTTAATTGACATCAATGACAATATAAAAAATCATTAATGCAATCTTCATGCAAGTCTCAAAGGTTTTTACCACATACTTCAAATCTAAGAAGTTGATGCTTAGGACATGGTTTATCCCTGATACAGGTCCAACAATAAAAGGCTATATTTCTAAATCTTCTATGATCTATCAGAATAGAATCGTTTAAATTTCTCATAATATGCTTATTCTTATAGAATCTATACATCAAGACTATAGATAAGGCCATAGCATGAAATGGATCACCTTCATAGAACCGAGGAAAGATATTCATTAAACCACCCCAACCATGAGGAGATGCCAATTAAATGCATTCCTTATAAGTCACAAATTTTAACTATGTTGGATCCAGCTTAATGTTTTTAATTTTCTCGAGGAAAAACATTGTTCCAACCATAAAATTGGAATAGCAATTAAATATGTGGTTTTTATGTTAGCTACAACTATCACCCCTTGGATGTTGAGCCCAAGAATGTGAAGAATGGTGGATTTCGTTTGCACCTGGCAAACATGCTATGCCCTTTATTTATTTGAATAAATTGCCAATAGTTAATACGGTAGGACGGGTTGAATAAAATCATACAATATTTGTTTTATACTACTTGATACGAAAAAGAGCATGCCATGTAATGGCAACATTATAGACAAAAATAATTAAATTTAGGAAGCAAGCAATCAAATTTATGTTGGACAAACAAAACTGAAGCATGGTGGTCAAGTTCATAGGAAGACTTCATTGTTTAAGACCATTGATTAAGAATGTTCTCAAATTCACTCCATAAAGACTCATAAGAAGAGACTCTGAATCATCAAGGTACATCCAAGTCTAATGTGAAAAAGATACATAAAATGGTAGGAGAACCAACACAATTATTTTCAAGGATCATAAAATGGTAGGAGAACCAACACAATTATCTGCAAGGATCGTAAAATGGTAGTTGAACCAACATAATTATTTAGAAGGATTAAAATGCTAAGAATCATTGCAAGAACATCAATCACAAGTGTTGAAAATTATCCCCAAACAATAGTACCAAAGATAAGTTCACTAGTGCCTCCAGAGAAGGGAAAGATGTTAGAAGCAGCTCCAATATACATAACATTATGTTGCATTATATGCTAAATTAGAAAAGAGGACTAAGGTAAAGGTGAATTGACTAAAATCTTTTATTTAAAATTCATATACATCAATTTTTGTTCACAATAAAATTTGATTTCACAAGGATTAGTGAAGAAGCTTGGGTTGGAGGATGTAACTATCTGCTACACACCAGGGTGGGTGACGTAAGGATTTGATGGACATTATATTTGGGACAAAGTAGATGTCCCATTTGATGCTTGTATATAATTTTAGTAGCTCATACATGTATGTGATGGATGCAATCTTCATGATGATAGAATTTAAATGCTATTCAGCAAGGATAGAGAGAGCTACACCTTTAAATTGTACAAAGGAATGTCCAATATTTCTTTGGTAAGTTTCATCCAAACCAAGGAACTAATTAATGCAAGTAGAAAATCTACTTTTCTACTTTTGAAGATCAAAAAGAACACAAAATAGTAGAAAAGAATGCTATTTATAATACGTGTGCTAGCAAAGAACAAAAGAAAATGGAAGAGTTGTCATAGTTCTGATTCTTCAAGATCCTAATGCGGACCAATGAGAAGCAAAGAATATGATTTAATTGCTACTAGATTCACCATTTTAAAAATGTACCTTTATAGGCAACCTAGTTTAGAGGCAAATAAATTGGAGTTGTAATGTTTAAAATTGTTGGATCAAGTAGTCATTTACCCATTTACATCTACATTTGGTTCTCTTATGTCATTTTGACAAAGAAACATGTTGGATTTGCAGAGAATTAATTGAGCCTTCATAGGAGATTACAATCAAGAACCACTATATTTTTTTAGATTTTCAAGGTTTGGTCTAGAGAACTACATCTATTGTTGATGTTTCTAGAGTTTTTTAAGGTTTCATTCACAATGCTACATTTTTTGGTTCAGAGTTCTAGAAACTCCTACTGTAGTTTTTGTTTTTAATTTCATTTTGTTGGTTTTATTTAGGTTTTGTATTTTCTTACATTTAGGTTTAGCTTTCTTAGGATCGTATTGGTGCGAGTTATGGGTGTTTAGTTGTCAATATCTTTCATAGGAGTTACTCGTTCCACTTTTGTAGATGCATGAGTTACACTTCCTATCGATTGTAGTTGTAACCTGTTTCCTCTCACATATCCTATATATTTACTTACATTTAGTGCATAATGGGGCATAGCATAGAATATGATATCTTTTTGTGTCAAGAAGGTGAGAGAAAGTAGGTTTTGGTAAAAAAAAAAGATACTTGAAGGTTGATTGTGGTAGATTCTCTAGTGCTTGATTTGGATTAATTTTGTAGATTGCATGTGTTTCATGGCATTTTACCAAGCTTTTGAGCCTACTATTGAGGCTAGAAGCATTGGAAACACAAAGATTCACTATCTATTCATTGAAATAAGAACATTCCCCCAAGACTCCTAGAAGTATTGTACATTTTGTAAGTTTCTTAAATTCATACCGTATAGTCTTTCCATTTTTTAAGGAAGACTTGGTTGCCTATGGTTTTGGATTTTTGTTGGTTTGAGGTTCCTTTTTGCATAGTTTCAAGTTTATTGTTGCATAGTACAAGGTTTGTTATATTGAGTAATTTATATGATCTGATAGGTCACATCCACTAACCTATCATTTGGTAAGAAAGGCAGCCATTGTCAACACAGTAAAGCAAGGTATCCAGTCACTGAGCATGTAAACAAAGACAATCCAAAAAATCCAATATAGTGATGACAAAGACCACAATTGTCTTAAGGAAACAAATCAAAACTTCAATGTTGCAAAGTCTCTAAAGTGCCACAGTCACGACCTTGAAGACCTTGTGCCATAGAATACAGTCGTGATGATCTATATCACCGTCAAGGGATATTTGTAAGTATGAGAAACCAGGGATCAATAATGCAAGATCACTGTCAAAACCCTTGATAGAGCTTGTATCACAATAATAATTGACTGACATGATATCTAGAGTCAATAACACAATTCTCTAGCAAGAAATCATACACAGTCACAAACTTCATTGAAGGAGATAATAAAAACACAAAGCCAAGTATGCATGAATGAAAGAAGCTAAATGTTGTAAAAATTGTGAACAAGTATTATGACAATATTGGAGCATTGGCCAATGAGGTAAAATACAATGGGCAAGGTCATTAAATATAGTCAATATAATGACACAACAACAAATCAGAGATAGAATGGAAAACCTAAAGATCATAGAGGTATCAATGATAAAAGAGTGGCATACCCCTTTTCTTCTATGCACAATTCAAGAACAAACCTAATACCAAGCTTCATAGAGTGGAGACAAGAATTGATCAAAACATAATGAAGACAAAGATACAACATAACAATAAGAATCGGTCAAA
Organism: Cryptomeria japonica; assembly: GCF_030272615.1. Lineage (NCBI taxonomy): Eukaryota > Viridiplantae > Streptophyta > Pinopsida > Cupressales > Cupressaceae > Cryptomeria > Cryptomeria japonica. The sequence continues at coordinate 460,200,937 of NC_081411.1, forward strand.
AGTTTTCATTTAGGCTAACACTCCATTGCAAGGTTCCATCCATCAAAAGATACACATAGTCACAAACCCTTTTCCATGTCTGGACAATAGATATTAAGTAGCAAGGGTTGAAAAATACATTAAAATACAGTCTTCACAAGCTCTCAAAAATAGTCAATAATTTTCATCACCAATAGGTGATACAATAACAATGAAAAGGCGAGGTTGAATGCAATGATCTCAGACCTAGAGAAGTGAGCAGTCTAAGTACTCAATACAAGTAGAAGAAGGAAATATTGTCATAAGTAGCAGAACAAATGACCTCAAGGGTAGGGTACAGCATCAAAGACAATATCTACAACTAGAAGCAAACTCAAATATCAAGGAGCAACAATGATGAAAATCAGTCATTACTGTCAAGGGAGCAATGAAACATCACAATGGTAACAATCACTATATAGAAGTCACTGAGATTTTTGTCAAAGAAGTGACTTCCCTAAGCATTCTTTGGATATAAAGATAAATACAATCAAAAGAGCGGCCTTATTTTGGAAATAATCCCAGAGTATAGTTGAATGGACATATTTTAACATAAGAGGTTTCATTCCAAAGATCACAGCCCTCATGTCATCAATGGAAATGAGTCAATGTTGAGATAGATCATACAAGCCAATCTACACTGAGTAGGCTATTTAGAATGCAGTCTTGAGTTCAACAATCATTGTAATTGTCAAAAAATGAAGCAAGAAAAGAGAAAAGTATGCTACACAATAGAATAGGTTGCAGACCTATAGGATAGAGAGAGATCCTCAATGCATTTCAATAGACCTAGATAAAGTTCATTATCATGAAGTAATGATTGGTACAGTTCCATATGTCACAGTCATCAGTGCAGGGCCTTCAAACTCATACATGTAATCATAGATGCAGTTTAAAGAGTAGCTAAGGAAAATAGATGAATGACTTCTTGTAAGAGTTAATGATAGAGGGCAACAACAATGAACAAAGAGCTTTCATAATAGTTATTTTTTGCAGTCCAATCATAAAGAATAATGGCAGCCCACTAGTTTGGACAGTGAATAAAAAGTACACTACACAACATCTCTTAAAGATGTCAAAGTTGCAAGGAAAAGATGGAGATGGTATGAGGGTCAAGAGATGCTCAATACCCCAACTCTTAAAGACAAATTTTTAAATATGAAGGAGCAAGTTTTCAGGAAATCAAAGCATCAATGAAGGTGGTAAAATGTTAATGGTTGACCCTAAATACCAACAAAAAATAACATGAAAAATATTTCCAAGGAAGACCATGTCAACAATTCAAGAGAGCGAAAGCACTACAATCAAGATCAATGACCCAACAGGGAACAAAAGGAATGAAGTCACAAAGGGAAATTGATCAAGGATTTGGGAATCACAAGTACAAGATGAAGGAACCACTCAAAAATCAAGCCCAACAACCCAAATAAGGCTCTAAGGAAAAATAGGGTTGAGATAAGATTTATGACAACCCTGACATCCCAAAATCCTTGACAATACAAATACAAATGATCAATACGATGGGTGTTCCCAGGATGATGCCCATATTTGTGGTAAGTCAAGGACCAAGGATTAAGGGTTGCAAGGTTTGGAATTGGCATAGAGCACAAGAGGTTAGGCTACAATTGCAATAAATAGTACCCACACAAGTTGATCAATAGCAAATGTATATGATGACCAACAAGATGGGATTCCCATCTTTGTGTTAGGTCAAGGACCAATGATTAGGGGTTGTAGAACTAAGAATTGGAATAAAGAACAAGGGGTTAGGCTATAACTACAATAAAAAAATCCCACGCAAATTGATCAACAACAAATGTATAGCAGGCCAAATAGGTCACAACAGGTATTGTTGGATACCTTCACAATATGCTCCAAAACATTTGTTGGTCCCTCATTAGATCAAGGGGGGTTTGTTGGGTCTTGTGATCCAAATAGGTTTTTTTTTAGCTTTAATAATGTATGAAGCATTCATCTCCTTTATCAAAAACCTCTTCTCATGTTAGTGTTATATTAAGAATGTTTTGTTAGTAGTAAGTGGATCAAGTAGGTAGTCAAAACCCATGAAATTAATAGGTAGACTTTATTATTTAAACTTGCCTTTAGCAAGTATCATATGCATTGCAGTATTGCATAACTCCAATCCAATATTGATTCAAGTTTATGTTGAATTTGACAAAAGAGATGTCAAATAGACAAAACCAAGATCAAGTCCATGAAGAATCTGATGGAAGTAATAGCCAACCAACAAGATAAAGTGCAAATCTAGGGTGAATTTGACAAAAGATGCACACAATGAATGAGGACAAGTGCAATACTTGGGTGATTCTGGCATAAGAGATGCCCAATGGATGAGTTAAGGTGCATGTATGGGGGAACTCAATGAAAGAGATACCTAGCAAACAAGATTTTGGGCAAGTATTTATAAATTTGGCAAAGTGATGTCTGACAAACAAGGCCAACTAGAAATCCAAAGGAAATTTGAAAAAATAGATACCTAAAGAATGAGGTTGGTTGTGAGCATAGTATTAAGATTCATATTTGAAATGGAAAGCACATTTTTAGGTAAATTTGATAGACAAGGCTCCCTAGTGGGAATAGCTAAGTACAAGTCTCAAGTCAATTTAAGATTTCTAGACAAACATGGTCTGCTACAAGTTGCAAGTAAATTTGGAAACAAGCTTCTCATAAAGAAAACATTATCTCTAAAGGAGAATTTAATCAAAAACATAAAAAAACAAACAACCCCTAACCTACTAGGGTTTCTATTATGAGGGAGTTTACCTTGACTTTTGGCAGCATAGAAATCTTTCCACGTGACTTCCACTTGACATAAATTATCCTCTATAGGTAACCCCATGGAGACCTTAAATGTCAACCCCTCCACGTTCAATTCAGAGCCATCCATTTTCCCAACAACAAACCTCTTCCATTCGTCATACCTCTCTTGCAAGATCCTCCTATCTTCCCTCATTTCTCTCTTTACTGATGACAAGTCCCATAGAAAGAGCATCCCTAAGGCCACAAGTTCGACTCTCCTCCTCTTCTTGAGGTCTCTGAATTTTTCAACCATGAAATGCTCATCTGACAGAGTGATGGAAAGCCTTTCACGGAGATAATTTAGGAGAGACATCTTGAGTTTCCATTCATCAATAGATTTGTGGAGGAGATGTTTGAGCACGTGAAGGAGAGGAGGAGTTTCTATCTTCAGAACGAGTGATAGGCCACACTCCAGACTTACTTCCTCTTTTACCTCAATTGTCTCTGCCGCCATGAAATTCTTTGTGGAGAAAAAAGTATGGTAAATATTTAGTATTTTGAATTTGACATGTAGAGAGGTATGCATATAAACATTTTTTCATTTTTTCCAGTAGCCAAGGAAAAAATCATTTTTTGGGCTAATAAGTAGCCTTTATAAGTTTTGAATGAATGAATTTATTTTAATTATGTTCACTAGACCATCATTTTATGGAATTAAGAGTATTACTGTCGTTGATTATTTTCAAGTTTTTTAAATGTTGATTCTTTTTGTGGATGTTGATCAAGAAATTCACAATTGTGTGAAGCCTCGCCTTCTCAAATAGTTCATTTAGACTACTCACCTTCAAATTGTTTTTTATATTGCGTACGAACATCCTCATATACTATACACTCAAAGATGAAGTGCCATTCAGTTTCCACCTCCATTTTATTACAAAAAAGATAAATTCTTTCATCCCACTCTTCCTTAGGGTCTTCTCATTTACTTGTTTCACATCTAAGATGGTGAGAACCGATTCTCATTATGTAAGTATAAGTATAATCTTTACCTTAATTGTCACCCTTAAATTGAATTTTTCATTAGGGTTCGTCAAGGGGTTGAACTCTTTAATATAGTGTGTTTATTTTCAACCAACTTGTTTTGTTCATGTGAAAATTCTAAATTTTTTAAACAACAAATTTTTTATTTTTTTTAATTTTTAAGAATGTAGTTACTCTTATCTGCAATTTTAGTTTGGTTTGACTTGTGTTTTTTTATTGGATGATTTTTTTCTCCTTGTCACCATGTTTCATATTGCATTTATTTTTAAAGTTTTTTATGAGTATTGCATCTCTAAAGATGTAACATACCTCATAAAGGGTTTGGCTATCTTGGGGATTATTTGTACCCTCATGACATGCTCCATCGACATCCACCATGTATGCCCATCCCATCAGCCTCTAGTTTGCTCTGTACATGCTTCGAGCCTGTCGGCCTCCATCTTGCTTTGTACATGCTTCTAGCCTACTTCGTATGTGCTTCTAGCCAACTTCGTATGTGCTTCCAGCCTGCTTCATATGTGCTTCTAGCCTACCAACATAATTGTAGACAACATTGTATAGGTCGATAGGCTTGTGTTGGTAGATTTTTTGAAACATGTGAAAAAGGGAAAATGCATGGATGAAAATCAATAGCTTTTTTCACCTATGTTATAGTCAAAGGTCGTGACGTCAGATATGATTTCAATTACATATACATCAAATATATACTCTAAGAAATTAAATCATGTATTTTCAATTAAACCTATTATTAGATGAGACTTTTAATAAAATTGCTTTGTTCGATTTCTCATGCATTTCTCTTGTGTTTTCTCACAAGTTTCCAGAAGAGTTAGAAAGTTGTATTGGCATTTCATTTGGGAAGTCTAAAATAATATTTAGGTATTCCAATAGCTAGATAATTCTAAAATATATTTGTAATATTTTCATAAAGATCTCCTCCAAGGTGATCAATTATATATATGTCCAACCATAAATCTAATGTTTAGTTGTGTATTTTACCCAATGATCAAATTAGTTATTTATTTAGTCATTTTTATTTGTGTGACTAATTATTTAGTTGTGTTTTCTTACCCGATGACCAAATTAGTCATTTATAGTTATTTTGCAAACAATGACTAAAATTTGGTCATTTTTACTTTTCGTGACTAAAATTTTTAGTCACCTGGTCATTTATTGGTCATATTTCTACTAGTGTAATGTGCCAGTTCTATTGGAATGAATTTTATATGAGACATCTTGTCTCTAATATTCATACTTATAAGGACTAGGATTACATAGACCATTTAGGAGCAGTTAATTTATTTCTTTTAAGGGATTAGAAGACTTGTTTAATTGATTGAGTTATGCAATGATTATGGCTATTTACCAAAATACATGTTGTTTTAAAACCTTATGGTCTTTCTTATAAAAGGGAGATCATTTTGATGTAAAAGACAATTACAATTAATTATGAGAAGCAATACAGACTAGCCAACATTTATTTCCTATCTTGTGTTAAAGATTATTGTGAGTACTTTTCAATTCAAGCTTGTTATTTTGATGCTAAGAAATCAAAGGTTCTTTAATATCTTTCTGCATACCATGGTTATTTATTATTTTCAGTATGCTACATTTTTCTTCGAAGTGAACCGGATAAAATTTATTCTTGGATTGATTATTGTGTAAGCCTCTTTCTAGGAAAGATTAAAACTGCCTATATAGTAATTGTCATGATGAAATTTTAACCACTAAGTCTAGAAGGATTAACAGTAGATGGTATTTTAAAAATTGTCTAACAAGGAGAATATAGGGAAAGGAAATTCATAAGAATTTGAACCCAATAGGAGAAGGAGGCATTGATTAGAATCATATACTTATTGTTGGCATTTGCATGAAGATTACATTAATGAAATGTTATGTTGTCATTGATGTCAATTAACCTGTAATGATATTGTTATAATGTTGTTTTGTAACCGGTAGGAAGAGCTAGTGAAGGAAACTGTAACCGGTAGGTAAATTTGTAGAGTGAACTGGTATTGCTAAGTATTAGAGAGTTGAACCAGTAAACCCTACATGTTGATTTGATAAACCCTAACTGATTGAGTTTGGTGAATTGGTTATATTGGTTTATGATCTGATGATGAGTGTTTATAATTATGACACGTATGCATATTGTATAAAGAGAGTTTCAAAGTTTTTTTGGTGGATTGAGATAATGGTTTTTGTCTTGGTAATGAGAAAGTATATTGCATGTAATGCAAAGCACGTGATGAGTTACTAAGTTCAATGAAGTGGTCATCAAGGAGTGGTCATAACTTTCTTGAATGGTGTGTAGAGATTGTTATGTAATCCAAAGGTCATACTTGAATCAACTTGTTTGTAATCTCTATGAGAGAATTAGGTTTTTGTTTTCTTATCAGCCTATTGATTTGTTTATAAGGTTGATGAGTTGTTTAGTTTTAGAGTAGGCAAAGTTTTAGTTGAGTATGTGGTTGCCAAACCGGATGATGTATTTGCAGTTTGAGTAAAGGCAGATAGGATCATGAAAAGGATCTGAACAAGCAAGTGTAGTGATATTCAAACAAATCAGCAAACTCCTGTTGTTTTCTAACAATTACAACAGATTGAAATCCCCTAACCAGGTAAGCTCTCACAAGATTGGTGTTATTCAAATCCTCTAACCAGGCGGTCCATTAGCTTGGATTTCAAATCCTTTACAAAGGTTACTCCTCACAGGGTATTTCTTATAACAAGGCATTATAGTCAATCCCTTAATTGGGTGGTCCCTAACAAGATCTGTTCTTAACAATACTTTTTGTAAAGCTTTAATAGGCTTGGCTCCTAATAGGGCAAACTTTAGAAGAGTTTAGATAGTTATCTTGTGAGTCTCATCTCACCATGGTTTTTCCCATTTGGGTTTCCACGTCAAAAATATTGTGTCAAGTGGTGAATGTTTTTGTGGTTATGTTTTCTATGGTTGATTTGCTTAACTACTTAATCCAATTTGATAAGTCATGATAACTGACATCAATATGAAATGAATTTTTACTTATGTCAATAAAATTATTTGGATGTTTGTAAGTTTTAAGTTGATTACTATTAATCTGTTGTTATAGACAACCAGTTTAACTTGACAGTTTATCTTGACAGAGATATTGCATTTATAGTTCTAAGTTTACTTTGAAAAGTTGATTTTGAGATTGGTGAAGTTATTATCAGTTTTTCTATCTACTGATTCATCCCCCCCTCTCATTAGTTGATTGGATCCTTATTCTTTCATCAGAAAAGCAATTGGTATCAGAGCATCTCACGTCCTCTAAGGTCTAAGCCTAACAGCTTGAGGTAAAGATCTTGTAGAACATGATGAAGAAGGAAGGTCTGAAGTTCAATAGAGAGAACTATAGGATATGGAGTGATAGAATGAAAATTTATATCAAGAGTCTTGGAAATCAATGCTGGGAACATCTTGGTACTCAATATGTTGTCACCTAGTGGGATTATGATTCATGATCAAAAGAAAGAGCAACAAGAAAACAATCAAGCACTGGAGGCTATTATCAGTTCTTTGTCTGATGCAGAGTATGTAGATGTCCATGGTCTGGAGACTGCATATGAGGTATGGAAGAAACTTGAAGAGATTTATAGAGTTGATGAACATGTGAAGATTGCCAAGGAAGAGAATCCAAGAGGAAAGTTTGATGACATGCGGATGGCTGAAGGCAAGAATATCCAACAGTATGGTCAGAGGATAAAAGAGAAAGTCGGTGAGATCAAGAGTGCAGGTGGTAAAGTGGAAGATGCCATAGTGGTTAGTAAGGTGTTGATAACCCTTCTATCAATCTACGCTATCCGAGTTGCAGCTATTCAGGAGCTAAAATCTATTGACAAAACTAAGGTAACCCTTGACTCCATCATTGGTAAGCAAACTACTTTTGAATTAAATGGTTATGATGGTAGTGTTCAGAAATATGAATCAACATTTAGAGCTTCATTTTCTAACCCATCAATGAGGAAAAGTAGAGATGTCAGTCACAGTTATGAATCTAGATCCAGTAGAGAAGTTGATGATGAATATAGTTTGGTTGAGCTTGAAGCATTGTTGGCCAAGCAGTTTCCCAGAGGTATCGGTAAATATAGAGGTAAATTACCTTTGAAATGTTTTGCATGCAACAAGATTGGACACATTGCAGCTAACTGTCCTAGTGGTGATAATGAGCACAAGCGAGAGAAATTCAAGAAGTACAAGAGAAAAGGCAAAAGAGATTATCTTATTGCAGTTGATGGTGGTATCACTGATGAGGAATCTGATGGTGATGCTAATGAAGATATTGTGTTTGTAGCCATTAAAGAGGAATCATCTGATCAGAAGGCTTTAGTTTCACGCATGGATAATTCTGATGATTGGAACATTGATAGTGGTTGTTCACATCACATGACCGGAGCAAATTTCTTTCTTTGAAGGAATTTGATGGCAAAGTTGTAAGATTTGGTAATGACTCACCCTGCATGGTTAAAGGTAAGGGAACTATTTCTCTTAATGGAAAGAGTAGTGTAGATGATGTCTATTGGGTTGAAGGTCTAAAGCACAATCTTTTGAGTGTTTCTCAACTCAATGACAAAGGATATCCATTAGAGTTTAAAAATGGTATGTGCAAAATCTATAGGAGCAAATGTGAATTGATTGCAATGGGAAAGCAGACTAAAGGTAACTTGGTTCACCTAAATCCTAAGGTCAGCAACTATTTATTTGCTAAAGTAGATGATAGTTGGCTTTGGCATAGGAGATTTTTTCATATAAATTTTGATAACAATGTTAAAGTGAGTAAGTCAAAGACAGTGAGAGGTTTGCCTCAATTGGACAAACTGGTTAATGCTCTATGTAAGGAATGTCAGTTGGGAAAGATGACATCCTCAACTTTCAAGAGCAAATCTTTTTCAGTGGAACATCTGTTAGATTTGGTTCATACAGACCTTTGTGGACCAATAAGGACTAAAAGTATTCAAGGTGACAGATATTTCATGATCTTCACTGATGATTTCTCAAGAATGATGTGGGTCACATTCTTGAAAGATAAAAAAAAATCATTTAGTAAGTTCAAGGCATTAAGGGCCTTAGTTGAAAAGGAGAGTGGTAAGAAGATAAAGTGTCTCAGGACTGATCAAGGTGGTGAATTTACTGCTAAAGAATTCACTAGATATTGTGAAGAAAATGGTATCAAATGGCAGCTTTCTACACCAAGGACACCACAATAGAATGGTATTGCAGAAAGGAACAACTGGTCGGTTGTTGAAGCTGCTAGGATGATGTTGATACAAGGAGGTGTAGCGAAAACTTTCTGGAGAGAAGTTGTTAGCACAACTGTCTACACTATGAACCAAATTTCAATAAAAAGAGGTAAGGATAAGTCTCTTTATGAATAGTGGTATGGTAGATCACCCAATGTTAGTTATTTCAAGATATTTGGCAACAAATTTTTTATTAAGAAAGGTGACTATGTTAGCAAGTTTGAGGCTAAAAGTGATGAAGGTAAATTTCTTGGTTATTCCACCAAGAGTAAGGCCTACAAATGTTATAACAACTAGATATAGAGAATCATTGAGAGTGTTGATGTTCATGTGGATGATTATCCTAAAGTCTCAGGGGAAACTAGTCTGGAGAAAAAGGATGAAGATCCTTGCATTTTGCTTTTGAAACCAGAACTTGTGAAACCTGAAACTAGTAAAGAGAATGTTGTTGTACTAGTTAAACCGGAACATGTAGATTCAGAAGAAGATGATGTTAATAATGGAGAAGAACCTAAAGATAATGATCATATTATTCTAAGGTATGTGAGACTCAATCACAATCCTGAACAAATTATTGGAGATAAGGATACTAAAGTATTAACCAAAAGAAGAATCAGGGAGAATTCTTGCATGATCTCCACTATTTAGCCCAGAACTGCTAAGGAATCATTTGGAGAATTGGGTTAAAGCTATGGAGGAGGAGCTTGAACAAATTGATAATAATAACACATGGACCCTAGTACCTCGACCGATGAATAAAAATGTAATAGGTACTAAGTGAGTTTTGAGGAACAAGATGAATGAAGATGGTGTTGTAGTTCACATCAAAGCTAGATTGGTTTGTAAAGGTTATGCACAAGAAGAAGGAGAAGATTATCATGAGAATTTTGCACCAGTGGCCAAATTGGAAGGTGTCAGAACTTTACTTGCATTTGTAGCACATAAGGGATTCAAAGTATATCAGATGGATGTAAAGTCAACATTTTTGAATGGAATACTGGAAGAAGAAGTATACATTGAGCAGCCTAATGGTTATGCTTTGACGAATGAGAAAGACAAGGTATGTAAGTTGCATAAGGAATTATATGGATTAAAGCAAGCACTGAGAGCATGGTATGAAAGGATTCATTCACACATGATGAAGATAGGTTTTCAGAGAACCAGTGAAGATAGAAACATATATCTCAAATCTGAAGGAGATAAAATACTGGTTAGTGAAGTGTTTGTAGATGATATCATATTTGGAGGGAATGATGATATGAGCAATGAATTTGCAAATGAAATGAAAAGTGAGTTTGAAATGTCTCTAGTGGGAGAGATAAAAAATTTCATAGGTTTGCAAATACATAAAATGAAGAGTGGTATTTTCATTACACAGTCTAAGTATGTGAAGGAGGTATAAAAGACATTTGGTATGAGTGACTGTAAACCAGTTGGGACACCAATGGTTATAGGTTGTAAGTTGTGTAAGGAAGATGAAGCCATATCTATTGATGAGAAGGAGTCCAGGTCAATGATTGGAAAATTGTACTATGTTGTTCACAGCAGACCAAATATAGCTCATGCAATTGGTCTAGTTGCTAGATTTTAGAAGAATCTGAAGGAAACACATTTGATAGAAACCAAGAGGATATTTAGATATTTGAAAGGTACTATTGACTATGGATTATGGTATCTGTATGAAGGAAACTTTGACTTGAAGGTGTACACAGATGCAGACTGGGCAGGTAATGTTGATGATAGGAAAAGCACAACCAGTGGAACATTCTTTCTTGGAGGAAGACTTGTTTCATGGAGTATAAAGAAGTAGAGTTGTATATCATAGTCTACTATTGAAGCTGAGTATGTTGCAGCTTATATGAATTGTACCTAGGCTATCTGGATGAGGCATATTTGAGAAGGTTTCAAGATGAATTTTACAGAACCTATAAAGATCTTATGTGACAATACCAGTGCCATAAATATTTCAAAGAACCATGTTTTGCACACACGAACCAAGCATATTGAATTGAAGTATCATTTCTTGAGGGAAAAAGTGTAGAGTAAAGATGTGATCTTGGAGCATGTTTCTACTGAGGAGAAGCTTGCAGATATCTTTACTAAACCTCTGCCTAAGACTACTTTTGATTATCTTAGAATTCAGCTAGGGTTTGTACCCCTTCATGAGGTGAATTGAGCATGACATAGAGTACATCAATCCTAGAGCTACTTGTAGAATTTTATAGCAGGATTGATGTAGGAGTGGAGTTATTCCACAAGGGGAGCATGAAGTTGCAGGTTGTTGATGCTGAACAGTGAAGTTTTACATTTCATGTTTTACTTTCACTTTGGCATTGTTGTCAAAGGGGGAGAAGAACTATGTGATTATGGGGAGAAGAACCAGTGACAAGTTGAAGACAAAGAGAGTACATGGTAAAATGTAAACCAGGATTCCTATTCACAATCACAACAATCAATGGTATTGATATTTGTATTTCCATCAATGCCAAAGGGGGAGATTGTTGGCATTTGCATGAAGATTGCATTATAAAATGTTATGTTGTCATTAATGTCAATTAACCGGTAATGGTATTGTTATAATGTTGTTTTGTAACTGGTAGCAAGAGATAGTGAAGGAAACTATAACTAGTAGGTAAATTTGTGGAGTGAACAGGTATTGCTAAGTATTGGAGAGTTGAATCGGTAGCCCCTACCTATTGATTTGATAAAGCCTAACTGATTGAGTTTGGTGAATTGGTTATATTGGTTTATGATCTGATGATGAGTGGTAATTATTATGACACACATGCATATTGTATGAAGAGAGTTTCAAAGTGTTTTTGGCACATTGAGATAACGGTTTTTGTATTGGGAATGAGAAATTATATTGCATGAAATGCAAAGTGCATGATGAGTTGCTAAGTTCGATGAAGTGGTGATCAAGGAGTGGTTGAGGCTTTCTTGAATGATGTGTAGAGATTTTTATGTAATCCAACGGTCATACTTGAACCGAATTGTTTGTAATATCTATGAGAGAATTAGGTTTTTGTTGTGTTATCGACCTATTGATTTTTTTATAAGATCGATGAGTTGTTTAGTTTCAGAGTTGGCAAAGTTTCAGTTGAGTTTGTGGTTGCCGAACTGGATGATGTATCTACAGTTTGAGTAAAGGCAGATAGGAGCATGAAAAGGATCTGATCAAGCAAGTGTAGTGCTATTCAAACAGATAAGCAAACTCTTGTTGTTTTCTAACAATTACAACAGATTGAAATCCCCTAACTGGGTAAACTCTAACAAGCTTGGTGTTATTTAAATCCTCTAACTAGGTGGTCCATTAGCTTGGATTTCAAATCCTTTACAAAGGTTACTCCTCATAGGGTATTTCTTCTAACAAGGCATTATAGTCAATCTCTTAACCGAGTGGTCCCTAATAGGATTTGTTCTTAACAAGAATTTTTGTAAAGCTTTAATAGGCTTGGCTCCTAACAGGGAAAACTTCAGAAGAGTTCAAATAGTTATCTTGTGAGTCTCATCTCACCATGGTTTTTCCCATTTGGGTTTCCACTTCAAAAATTTTGTGTCAAGTGGTGAATTTTTTTGTGGTTATGTTTTCTATGGTTGATTTGCTTAACTACTTAATCCACTTTGATAAGTCATGATAACCGGTAGCAATATAAAATGACGTTTTACTTATGTCAGTAAAATTATTTTGATGTTTGTAAGTTTAAAGTTGTTTACTATTAATCTGTTGTTATAGACAACCGATTTAACATGATAGTTTATCTTGACAGAGATATTGCATTTATAGTTCTAAGTTTACTTTGAGAAGTTGATTTTAAGATTGGTGAAGTTATTATCAATTTTTCTATCTACTGATTCAGCCCCTCCCCCTGGCGCCCCTCTCAGTAGTTGACTAGGTCCTTGTTCTTTCATCATACCATCACTTATAATCTCATAAAAGCAATTAAGTTTCATTTTTCAGTTTCATAAAAGTAGAAAGTAGGAGTAAAGGTTTCATGTCATATCATACCAACCACCTTGTGGAAGCCATGGGTGCCTATCAAATGCTGGACATTGCTAGGTGTCTTAATTGATAATGGTTTGGATTGAAGGTGATTCTAACAAAATTATTAAATATCTAAAAGGGGAGAATAGAGCTTCATGGACTATTGAAAATCATATTAACTCCTCAATTAAGATAATTCAAACCTTTGAAAGATGTTTCATCTCTCATGCCTAGCGCGAAGTAAATATTCTTGCTGATCTAGGTATGAAGTTCAAATCTAAAAGAACATGGTACATGGAGGACACCCTGGTGGAAGATGTTAAATCCCTTCTATCATATGGCCGAACACATGGTAAAATTGGCAATTTTCCCACTAATTTTGATGATGCCATCTATTGATTATGTGATCATTTTTTAAGATGGAAACTGTCAGAAAGCCCTCAATATCATCGATATCATTTATACTATGCATTCTTTCTCGGTTGTTCCTGGCTTTATTGGGCTTGTTGGCTCTTTAGAGTAATACCTAGTTTTCTACCTTTTTTGGGCCCAATCTCCTCTGTTATGCAAGATGGGTGGGAATAGACGTAGGGTTAAACCTGTGAACTGTGAGAGCTGGAAAAATAACATGACCATCCGGTATCGATTGCAGCAAAGAGGGGTGATGCCTTACTTGGAGAGGCTTCATGGGAATGATCAGTGAGTTACTAATATATTTGTGAAGGAGTGGAAAAATGGGAAGCTCAATTTATTTGAGAAGGTGGTTGTGGTGGATGAGAGCCTCATTGTAGAGGTTATCGGCCTCTCAATGAAGGGTATTAAGTTTTAGAGGGATAGAAATCTCTAGGATGGGGCCATTAAGAAGTTCCCCAAGACGGCTAAGGAGACGGTGAATTTGGTGAAGATTAATAAGTCTAACTTCAAGCTGAAGCAGATAAACCCATTTGGAGAGAACTCCTTAAAGCGATTATGGAATTCTTGAATTTGGATGACTGGTTTACAAAGATTTATGGGTACCACTTTGTTTTTCTCAACCATTTCAGACATAAGGTGAAGATCTCCTTTCCCTTTTACTTGCTCTCTTTTTTGAATGCCAACATTATTGAATATAGAGAGAATCCCTACAATAAACTTGTTCTACATCAAGGGTTAATCTTTCTCATCTATGAACATTTCAAGGATAGGGTCTCTAAGAACCCTAATTAGGCTCTTTCAGTCTCTAATGATGATGGGGAAGAAAGTGGTAGCTCTGAGGGTGAGGGTTGGGACATTGAGGATGAACTGACTTGAAGCTGAAGCTGCTGAAACTTTAAAGAACTTGGGTTAGTGTTGTTTCTTCTGTTGGTGGTGTTGTGTTCTTTTGCTGGTGTTTTGTTGGTGTTAGGCTGGAGTTCTCTTTGCATGTCTTTCTTTTGTCATTCTTGTTGTCTTTCTAGTGTGTTTTGTTTTGGTGTGCTTTAATGCTACATTTTATGTAATCTTCTTGTAAAGGGTTTCGGGTCACTTGAAAACCTATTTTTGCCTTAATAAAAAACCTTCAGACAGATTTTGTAACTATAATCCACTTAAGTATCATAAGGAAAAGATACTTGGTAATAAGGTATACCCACCTTGGTCTAGTAGAACCAAAAGAAGTAGGGAATTGTCAGCCTTGTAGGTTCATTTCGTTAGTAGGCCAAAATTGGCTGTCTAACTTGATCATAGAGTTTGGCATCCTCTTAGGCTTGGGCCACCTGCAATTTTGAGCTCCAACACAGACCACCAAGACTCTTTTAGATACTCAATATAGCATCACCTGACATTAACATATCCAAATTACTGAGTTGCACCACCAAAAAAATTGAAGGGAAGAATGGAACACATTCATACAAACTCTCAAATTTTCACTAAGTTGATACTCAAATCATCACCAAGTTAATTGTAGATCAAATGAGAACATAAAAAATTGAGATATATCAAGAATTTTTCATCCACCAAAATCATATTACAACTACAAGAAATGATGAAGCAATATGCCAATCTAATAGACTATTCACCAGAGCATTCATCTTTAGAAATCTTCAACTACAAACCACAAAATACATCTTGAAAGTTCCAAAAAAGTCCTAAGACAACTAGAAATACCCTCTGAATCAATTTCCACACATCTTCATGAACTCAACCAATCCTCTGATATTGCAATGCTGTCCTCTAATACTGCAATGCTCTAGAACACAATTGCTCAACCTTTTGGACTGAAGTTATCATCAATGTCAACAAGTTTGAAATCAATGATGACACAAACTCATATTTGTAACACGCTTACCTTTACAAGTTACCCTTGTTTGTATCTCTTGCATGAATAATTGACACAATATTGAAACCAAGAGACAAGAGTTTTCATGGAATGCATCTAATGATTGAAACTACTAAGAACAACAATAATAATTCTAGTAGAATGATGCAAGGTTCATTATAACTATCCCATCAAGAATTGTGTTAGCTAAAATTGCATAGTTGTTGATTTTGATTCAACAATACTTTAAAGATATAATGGGAATGATCTCCCAAGTGTAGGACTTTTATAACTTGAGATTATACCTCTAAAGTAGGCTAGTTCATTTATATGTATAGGTGATGATCTAACACAACATGGATTAAAACTATTGCCTACTCTAATTTAATATTACACATAAATAATGAGAAGGAAAAAAAATGAAAATAAATATGGTGAAGCACCAATACTTAATTGAGTTCTAACTTGTCTTAAAAGTACAAGATATTATTTAGAATTGACAATGAATCATACAATAAAATGTAAAAATGAATAGAATACAAACGTAAAAGGGTTAAGATATATACAATCAACTTGAAATAGGTCAAAAGAGTTTATAACCTACAAAATACAACTCAGCCTAGAAAATACAAAATATAAAACAATAGAAGAAGGGAAAAAATAAATACATTTATTCATTACAAGGCTTAATCATACATTTTTCACTTCAAAGATTAACAAATCTATTACAATGAACCTTTTTTATTCCACCCTATATATTGGAATTTGATAACTAACTCTCAAAAGTGATGATTGCTCGATCATTACTACCTGTAAAGGAAAGTGCCAAAACTATAATGATTATTTGATCTATTATGGGTATGCTATAAAGAGCATGGTGACGACCTAGTCATCATTCTCATCAATGTTCTATGAAAGAACACCTCTTTGAAATCTAATCCAATCATTTTTTAAATTTGAAAAGAATGTCCTTTGTGTACCTTTATCATATCTCTAAGAATTAATGACTCATGAATTTGAGTGCAAGGACAAGAAATCACCAAAAATATCTACTAAAATAGCAATAAAGGAATAAAAAATTGATAATTGGACTCAACATGAATAAGTATAGTATGGGCTTAGAAACATTTTCTTCCTTTGTATCCATGTAAATCTACATAAAAAGATGGTTTTTAGATACCATCAATTTTGTTGTAGTAGTTAGTGAGAATTATCGGTGCATTAATGACATTTCAAGATCATCTTAGTGGGCAAGTGGGAGTGGGTTGGAAGTCACACCATTACATATACCATATAGTATTTAAAATCACCTCAACAATTACACCTTCTACAATTTCAACCACATTTGAGGTCCTCACCTTGGCGATGACATCTCCTTCCCTAACCAAGACCTATTTTTGCATTTTCATCCCTTCACACTTTTTCCTTCAAGACCGGTGGCTACTCTAGATCTTGTTCGGGGCCCAAAATAGGGTAGGACATGGGCATGGTGCCCATGTACCCCTAGGATAGGGGTGTGGCACCCTTGTCCCCACCCCTTAGGGTGGCCCTATGTCAGGTCTACCTGATCTCGTATGCATAATTTGTCTTCGGGGTTTGCAATGCCTCCTTGTCGACCTTCGGTGGTTGAAAATTAATCCTTGAGGCATGTATAAAAATAAATTCAATTCCCTCATTCAAGGACAGATGATAAGGGATAAGAAGCATAAGGAGAGGATACAATATTTCAAGGTCATCATCGACCATTCAAGCATTCAAGTCTTCTTCATTCATCCATTGGAGCAACATTACAACATTCATTTGCAAGAATGTGTGTGTGTTAGGGTTTTGTCATGTTACATGCCATTTCATACAACATTTGTGGTTACATTCAAGAAGCAAAGCAATCATCATCAACAAGTTGCAGATCTACAAGGTATACATTTCCATTGTTTATATTTGTGAGATTTTGCCAAGATCAAGAGCTCAATGAAATGTACAAAATAGAGACACAATATAGGACAAGAATAAACTTTATTCTCATCAATAGAAAAATGATCAACTGGATCATCAAGTGTTACATACAATGAATATGAGCCTACTTATATAGGCAAGGCTATATGGATATGTGAGCACACAAACATGACATGTGGCTCAATAAGAAACAAGGGTAGGTAGGAAATAGGTGTGGGTAGGTAGGAGAAACAATATAATATTCCACATGAGGTGGATCACCCACTGAATGTGGAATTTAACAACAAGATCAACACCATAAAAGGTGGAAATTCTCCTATACATGCTATCCCAATGTGGCACAAACACCCAAGTGTCTCATACCCAAACTACTATGAAATGTATTTCCTAAGTAAACTTAATTAAGGTGTAATAATATCCAAGATGAATAATTATTTTCACCAACACCCCCCTTAAGTGCAACTTAGGGGAATGCACTTAAGTCTACAAGGCAACTAAGCAATGCAAGATGGGTCTCGGCTACTAGGCCATGTTAGGTACCCATGTTCAAATGCAAATGCATGAAAAACAATGAAAGGAAATCCCTCACAAAGCGGAGAAAGAGAGAAAAACCCAATGGGAAAAAACCCTCCCCCAAAAGAGAGATGAAAACTAGATACAAAGAACTCTCATAGAAGTATGTGAAGGACAAAACCCCATGTGAGGAAAAAGTCCCCCCCATATGAGAGAAGAAGAAGAAGAGAGACTAGGAAGCCCCCCCTCAATGTGGAATCTACACCAATGATAGAAGCTCGATGTATGAAGAAACTGCTCCACGACCGTCGAACAACATTCCTCCCCTTAGGAAGAAACAAAGCCAAAGGTGTATCCATGAAGTCTCCCCGATCATGAAGGGAAGATGTATGAAAAAAACTCATGATAAATGGAATCTCTGAAAAACTGCTCAAGTGTCCCCATGTCGATGCTAAAAGATACCCCCTCCAAAGGTGGTAAATTGTGCCACACTTCTGAAAAAGGCACTCCAAGATCTAGTGGAGATGGATGTAGTACATGTCCCAAAGACTCACATGTCTCCTCAAAAGATAAATAGACCTCCTCCAATTGTTGTACATAAGTATCCACAATCATGTCAACCTCAAAAGAATGATCATGTAGAGAATGAACAAGAGGGTCAGAGTGTGCCCTCGCAACAATCAAAGAAGGATCATCTTCATCAAAGAGAAGATGAATGTCATTAATGATGTCTCCCAAATCTACAATGTAGGATTCCACAAACAAACCTGCAATGTTTGTTAAGTAATCATCCCATGAATCTGAAGTTGGAAGACAATGAATATCCTGTTGCACTGAATCACATGACGACAAAACTGTCGCACTATCTGCTTCATCAGGTGCAATAGGTGATGTGATATCAATATGAGGAGATGAAATACAAGGCTCAAGAATAGGGTCACATGTGAGAATCCCCATGTTCAAGTGCCCAAAGTTCTCCTCAAAATTTGAACCATCACAAGAAGTGTGATCATCATGTGTAGAATCATCAAATGTGAAATCATCATCATCAACAAAATCTGAAAAGGAGTATAACCGAGATGCATGATCAACCACCCCAGTCGCAATGATAGCTCCAGTCTCCAAGTCTCTAATGAAAACTAACTCAGGTGTGAACTCCACAACTCTCTTAGTTGTGCCATATGTGATTTGATAGATGGAAAGGAGATTGTTAGTCAAGTGAGGTACACACAGCACATCATTGAAGGAGTTATCCCCAATGTCAATAGATCCTTTCCCAATCACATCCACGTATGTATGATTGCCCATCAAAATCTGCGGCATGGTGCAAGGCTCAAATGTAGAGAACATAGATTGTGAAGATGCCATATGATGAGAAGCCCCTGAATCTAGAAGCCATCTCTATGAATCATGTCTTGTTGTAGCACAAAGAGCTTTTCCTTTTCTTGTCCCAAAAGAGTGAGTCTTCCCACTTGTAGAATCCATGAATGCTTGCCCTTTTCCTTTTGAATGTGAGGAAGTGAAAGTTGATGACTCATCCTTCTTGTAGACATTAGGCAAATCAATGTTATGCTTTTTGAGGATATGTGTGAGCTCATCAATCTTCTTAGAATGGCAACAATGCTCCTCATTGTGTGTGTGAAAAAGTGTTCTATAAGCTGCAAGCACAACACTTCAATTAAGTCATTATATGCATGGTTAATAATCAATAATCAATAAGTAAAAAACCATAACAAAGCGACTAATTGCCTTATAAAAGATGTGAGTATAAGATTGCTCTCAGATTGTTATAGGCAATACCAGTGACTAGACTACACCAAGATGAAGGATTTAATCTATATGATGTTAAACTATATGGATGCAAGATGGATGAATAATTCAAGCGAAAAATCAATTCAAGCAATAATGGATGAGTAAAATAGATGCAAATAATCTAAAAAGCACAATAATCTTCAATGACTCCAGAGCAAAATTGGCGTGATAATAATTTCCAAGCGTGTTCTCAAAAAACTCTGGGGTAAATTGGAATGAGAGCTGAAGACTGAATTTATAGAGAATCACCAAGAGAAAAGCTCAATTTAGGATTAATTGAAAATAATTGAGAAATCAGGTTTAGTTAACCTTGAGATAGATTCCAATTATAGTTTAATTGAAATGCATTCAAATTAGAAGTCCAAGTTGCATTGGAAATAATAATAATAAATTAATTGCATGCATTTGTGATAAAAATAGATAATTCTTTTATTTATTCAAGAAAAGAGTCTTTTCAATGCAACTGAACTTCTTTTTCTGAAAAGCTTTGAATTTCAATTTTAGAGAATAATTCAATAATTCAATTAAATTGCTTTTCTGATTTCAAGTTCTAAATTTAGAAAAAAGAAATAATATCTCAAGTTTGATTTCTCTTTCAATTCAATTCTTTTTGTTTAATTTCAATTCAACTCTTGTTTTGTAATTAATTCCTCTTTTGTAATAAATTAATTCCTTTTGCATGATTAAATGGCAATTTATTAATTAATTAAATATGCAAGGATATTTAATAAATTAAAATGGGATAATTGATCAAAAGTGATATTCTTGGAAATGATTCAATTAATTAAATGAATATTTAATTAATATTGAGTAATTGATTTGCCATGTGATATTTGATGATTAAAGAATTAATAATGTGCTCAAGATTGATTTAATTGCCTTTGGTTAGGACCTTGGTGATGTTGTCAAGATTAGGGGGCCATGGTTTAAATGACCATTTTTAGGGTATTACATTTTCCCCTCTTTGAATTAATGTGCGAACAACGCATTGGTTCAAAGAATGTGTGATCTCTAGGAGATGCCAATTCTGAACTTGAATGATCACGAACTAGATGAAGAGCAAGGTGTTTAGCTTGATTCGAAGTGACAAAGCTGAATAAAGTCTGATTAAAGCAATACCGTTCTTGAACTTGACTGAACTAAGGAATGATAGAAAACAAAGATACCAAACTTGAACTTGATTGATCAAGAAGCGGATCTTACTGATCTAGAACTTGATTGAACTTAGATGCAGTGAGTGATGATAAAAATTGATCTTGAACTTGAATGATCAATATGCGATGAAGATAAACTGTTCAGCTTGATCAAGAAATGAATACTGAACACCTGCTTAGATTGAGTGTGATCAAAGATACTCTTTAAACTTTTGATTGAGTTTAAACGAATATTCAGCTTGATGTGAAGTGATGAAACTGATTAATGTTAAGAGATTGATTCAGATGAAAGACAAATATCAGTTTGATTTGAAGCGATGAAACTGATATGCCCCTAGTGATTGATTCGATTCAGACGATCGAGAGATATCAACTTGATGTGAAGCAATGAAGCTTAGATGCCCCTTAGCAATAAGAATTGATTTTATTTAGTTGAAAAGATTTTTCTCGACTTTTGATGAAGATTTGAAAAAATTTCTCTACTTGTGAGATGTGAGGATCATAAGGTCGTGAGTATGCCCCCTTGGGAACGAAATAAAAAAAAATAGCGAGGGTACATGATTATAGGCAATTGTGTGGTGAAAATAAGTTATTTGAGCACAAATTAATTCAGAGGAATATTTGAAAAATTTGGTGTTGATTGGTGAGTTAAGCGCAGAGTTGATCGTAATGTTGATGTGTAGAATTGAAATTGATATTCAGCGTTGAAATTGAGCACAATTTGAAGAAAGAATGAGCATTTGATGAAAAGAGTGCTAAGCGGTCCAAATTGTGAAATTGACTATCAAAATGATCTCAAATTTTGATTTCGATCCTGAAAATGGAATCAGAGCGGTCAAGTTAGCTAAGGGTACAATTTTCATGTCCATCGGAGCAAGTTGAAAAATTAGGTTTTTGGTTATATATGGGACAAAAGTGTCATTTTCAAATCATTTTAACCCTCCAAGTTTGAAAATTCAAAAAGCCTTATGTGAAGAAAATGGTGGTCCCTACTTGTCAGCATCAATTCGAGCACCATAGATGTCATAATCAACCCTGAAACTATGAGCCAGCGATAAGTGATCGATCTTAAGCCTCTTTTGTTTTCAATTTTGATTTTTTTTGTTCATTTTTCAAGTTTTTCGCATGTGTGGGGTCGGGTTTCACGTTTTATCGTGCGAGACAGGATCCTGTCTCATACGAGTAATTGGCAAAATTTCTTTTGTCATTTAGGGTCATTATAATTGTCGTTCGGGATGCACCCTCATATCGTACGACAGGTCTGTTAAAAGACCATTTTGTCATGCGGGAGCCAATAGTATGTTGTTTGGGGTTGTTTTGTCATGCGAGAGCTATTCCTAACTCGTACAAAATTTTGTCTCTCTGTGTTTTGTCGTTCAGGAGACAGTGAGCATTTTTGAAGGTCCAAACGTGAAATTTTGATTTTGCATGTGACAGTTGAATTTGCGTGATGTTTTACTTCTCTTGTAGGCTCATTTGGAATGTTTTATGATGCTTCGTTGTTGGGTTTTTGCAGGTTCGATTACCTCCTGTGCTATTTAGATGCATATATCCTCCTACTATGGCATTAGCTCGACATTTATCTGACGTTGAGCAGGCTCATATTGACTTGTGCGGCTTGACTCATCTATTGAGATTACTTGATATCTGTGTGAACCATGGGATGCTCATAGCATTGGTTGAACATTTTCATTCAAAGCAGAACACGTTTCATCTGCTAGTGGGGGAGTTGACTATCACTCCTGAGGATGTATATAGGATCCTCCATATCCCTTTTTCTAGGGATAAGGTGGATTATGATTTAGGGCACCTTCCAGGATTACAGGTAGTGAGGCATGTCTTCAGTGATCCTGACATTTTGACTCGTTCCATTAGTTGGGTTATATTGATGAGCAGGTATAGCAAGGAGTATCCTCTGACATGTGTTCTAGCAGGGTTCATAGGTTATTTTCTAATGCCAGACAGAGGACAGCAAGGTTTCTAGTGCAAATGGGTTCAGATGCTAGAGAGATTGATAGAGACCCCTCAGAGACTTGGCTGGGGTTCATGTTTATTGGCCCACATGTATCAAGAGATGCATGAGATCATGTATAGAGATAAGTGGAGCATGGCCGCAGGTGTATATATTTTGTAGGTGTGGGCTTGGGAGCACCTTCCCATTTGTCAACCCATAGTAGATGATAGTAGAGAGCTCGGGTAGGCGATTATATACAGGTATGCCAGATACATTACGCAACCCCATCTGGGCAAGATAGATTTTTGGAGACGATAGCTAGATGAAATGATAGCCGTTGTATGGAGACCGTACATAGGCTTGGAGCTATGGGATGACTGGCAGATGGTTTGTAGGGACCTTTTTATTATGCGCCCTCTTATCAGGAGATCGTAGACCATTGTGGAGCGATTCATCGTTTCTTTAGTGATGAGGCAGTATGGACACCCTCAGGGGATCTCACAGGAGTTTACAGTGTATGCATGTTACGCAGATGAGGAGAGATAGTGATGGTCTCCACAATTGTCCTATGCTTTGGCGATGCAGGAGCTGACTAGTTTACATCGCTTGAGGTGGGATTATATGGATGATGTGGCAGATGTGGGGGTATTTCCCCAGTATAGAGATTAGTTTCAATAGCATTCATTCCCTTGATTCACATATCCAATAGAGTAGGCTCCTCATATTGAGGATGTTGAGGATGATGCCCCCACACCAGAATAGAGATAGGGATAGGGCCATAGGTAGGGATAGGCACAGAGAGCTGGGGCTCCATGACGAAGTGGTGGTGATCCTGGTGCTAGCAACATCAGGGTGCCAACTGATGTTGGATAGCAGAGGGGTGAGGGTGGATCCCTAGGGCATGTAGGAGTGGGATTGGGTGGACAAAGGAGGAGCGAACAACTCCGAGATAAGTTCGGCAGTGGCGGGATGAGCAGGGTGGAGCTACAAGTGGAGATGCGGGTGGAGAGCCTATGAGAGAGCAGGGGACTGACGTAGGGCGGTCGATGAGAGCATGTCTTACAGAGCTACAGTCATAGTTGACAGTGGCTCAGATTCAGCTTACAGAGTGAGACTGATAGCTTGTCAAGGTGAGGGTCGAGCGTGATCACCAGATCGCATCATTGAGGGCAAAGTTGAGAGCAGAGATAGAGGCTTTACGATAGGAGGTCCTTCTCCAAAGTAGTAGGGCATCTTATTATGTGGTAGCATATAGTGTCGCAGTTCCTATTGCATAGCAGGTGATACCCTACTCGCAGTATATGGCATGATCAAAGGGAGCTTGGGCACCTCGTCAGGATCCCGAGCATCAGGATCCCGAGCATCAGGTTCCATATTCTTATGCATCATGTCATGAAAGATGGTTGTAACTGCTCTTTGATAGGTTGCTCCTGCGTTCTTTAGCCCAAATGGCATGATGTTCCAAAAAAATATTCCCCATGCATAGGTGAAAGCTATCTTTTCTTGATTTCCAGGAGCTATTTTGATTTGATTGTATCCAGAGAATCTGTCTATTAGTGAGTACATTTCATACCCAGCAGTCATGTTGACTATCATATCAGTATTTGGTAATGGAAAGTCGTCCTTCGGACATGCTTTGTTAAGATCTCTAAAGTCAGTACAAACTCTAATAGACTTGTCTGCCTTTGACATAGGTACTATGTTTGAAATCCATTCGGCATAATCTATAGCTCTAATGAATCTAGCTTTGAGTAGTTTTTCTAGTTTAGCCTTGACTAATAGTGCTACATGCGGGTGCATCTTACGAAGTTTTTTCTTAATTGGTTTTACTCCCAGTGTAATTGAAAGATGGTGCATAATGAAATCAGGATCCAAGCCTGGCATATCAGAGTACGTCCATGGAAAGTTTATTTTCTTTTCTAAGAATAGCTGAGTGAACTCCTTCAATTTTTCTGTTGATAGTGATTGAGCTACATGAATGATGTGTGGTGTCTCTTGGCTCCCAATGTTCACTAACTGGGTTGGCTCGATCAATATGGAGGACCTTTCCTAGAAATGATTTGGTAGTATATCAAGTATCTCACCTTCAGGCGCCTCAGGGAGGTTTTCACCTTTAGGTACGTCCTTTATTTTCTCTTTTTTAGATTCTGACACCGCCACAATGTGGTTTTCGCCATCAGATCTTTTATTTTTATTTTTCTTGTTTTTGCGACTAAGATACTTGATATCCGCTTCAGTCATGTTTTCACTCTGTTCACTAGTGGAAGAGTTTATAGGTTCAACTGCATTGAGATAATAGGTTAACATATAGTCATTGGCAAAAGTAGGTGTACTCATGGTCTAGTTTTGTAAAGTATAGTCAATCAATTCAGGATGTACTAAGGATAAATTTTGGATAGGTTCAAGAGTGTTCACAGTATTGTTATCATGGCTGTGGATCGAAAAGTCAAGTTCCAGAATGTTACCTTGCATAAGTGTCTAAAGACCAGGAAGAGTCAGATCATGATTATTAAATTTCACGTTAATATTTAGTTGATCTAATCCGATAGACATACTTGTAATGTCGTTCACTATGCCAGACTAGACATCATATCATGGTTTAACAACGATAAGATCAGTAGACAAATTTTCATTGTTTGTATCAGATGATTCAGAATTTGAGGCTGAATAGATATTGTCCTAAATAGGACTATCATCAGAGTCATCAGGTGAAGTTTCTGAGTCTTCTTCAAGTGATTTAGTAATCATATGTATGGCATCAATACCAACATCTTTAATGCTACAAGTTCCTTCATGTTGTGGTTCATTTGTCACTTGTATCTGACACACCTATTGACATGATTTTGATGTTTCTGTGATTTGTTGTCTCCTAATCCATTTAGCTTCTTCTGGACTGATAACTAGTTCTTGTTCTATAGCTTCTAACTCTTCTTGTGTAGTGCTATACCTGATTTGTTCTATTTTAGGATAGGGGTACATAGGTGAGAAGCTTTCTGGTATTCTCCCTCCTTTCAATCCTTGTTCATAATTTGCTTGTCTCTTTTGTCTAGTTTCCTATATTTCTTTCTCTAGTTTTTTGTGCATCAACTCTTGAGTATCATCTATGACACCACTAGACTCTTCTGGAGTTTCTTTAGTGCATGTGTCTGAGAGGTGGTCAGGACCCCATTCATACTTGTTTGAATCAGTCTCTGAATCATCTACTTGTTTCCTGCCAGTATATGTGACTGGAACTTTTAGTGGTGCAAACAATTCCTTGATTCTTACTACTTCATTTCTTATATCTTCAGGGACCTCAACTTCTTGTATTATTGTAGCTGATACCATCAAAGCTTGAGCACTGACTATTTCTTCTTTCTTGACTGTTGATTCCTCTTTCTCTTTTCTACACTCTTCTTTTGTTTGTTGAGTGTCTACTTCTTGTAATGTTAAAGGTGATATTCTTTTCTGCCACTTAGACTTAGAAACATGTTTTTGATCTGATATCTTTTTCGGATTGTAAACCAGTCTAGCCTTATCATTTGTGGATTTGGTTTGTAGCTGAATTGGTTCAGTAATACCTTCCTTTTGTTTACCTAAAGGACCAATACCTGAGTACCCCATACGTTGAATCATTTTGTATCCAAGACCATATTGGTTTGAGGAAGTCTCACGATGTCGTACCTCCTCATTTTGACTATCTTCCTTAAAGAGCCAATTAAGAACAACATCTTCTTCTATTTCATCTGCCAAGGAGGTAGAAGACTGTACAAAGAGACCATCATATATGGTATTCAGAGCTAAAGTTTGTGTTCTCATAGCCTCTGATGGCTTGCCCAAATGTTTTGGTGATGGAGGGAGAGAAACTAATGAAAGTACTAGTTCTATCTTGTAGTCATCCATGTTGGTACTTGTAATCTTCAATCTCTTTTCTAAGTCTTTCATTAGTGCTTCTCGATCTGCATTTGGAGAGGCTACCCTATTATGAGGCACAAAAGTATATGCACCTTTTGCCAATGCATTACAGACGACATTTGTATCAGCAAGAATACTGACTTTAGCTTTGTTATAAGGAAACTTTAAGCATTGATGATATGTTGACGGTACTGCCTTCATTTCATGAATCCATAGCCTACCCAGTAATATATTATATGACAATGGAATATCCAGGACCTGGAAAAGAACATCTTTTTCTACCGGTCCCACTCTAATTGGTAATGACACCATACCTTTAGAAGTCCTTTCTTCTTCATCATAGGATTTTATTGTTATTTCTTGCCAGGATCAATGACATTTTCAGAGAATCCTAGTTGTGTAAGCAGACTATAAGTACATATATTCAACCCCGCACCTTCATCTATCAAAACACGTTTGACTCTATGTTTGTGGATCATGGCTTCAATATGAAATGGCTGGTTATGTGGATTATTTAGTGAGTTGTCATCTTCTTTTGAGAAGGTCAGATAGTGAGGTGAAGTCAGATGACCCACCATAGACTAAAACTGATCAATGTCTAAATCTTTTGGAACATTGGTGGTGAGCAATGCTTTGTCTAGGATCTCTTTGTGAGCAGATGAGATTTTTAGCAATTCAAAGATTGAGATTTGAGCATTTGTCCTCTTCAACTGTTCAACGACACTATATCCAGAAGATGATGATGAAGTTAGCCTTTTAAATTTGTCCAAGGTTGATTCTTTTTATTTGTTTGATTGGGCTGGTGAATTCAATGTTGCTTGAGCTGGATTGGAAGAACTAGCTCCTTGGAGAGTGACTTTCTTCTGAGAATGGGTCAAAGCTCTTGCATGTTGTGATTCATTTGGTTTATCTTGGACTATAATCACATTTCAATATTTCGAGTGGGAAGGCTCAATAATGTTGATAACGTTGTCCTGACTGACATAAGTATAATTTACCTTGGCACCTCCTTTGGTCTTTGAAGAATCACCTTGTTCGTAAATAGGCAAAGGGTCTTTAAATGCTTTATTATCTGCATTAGTCGGATGATTCCCAACAACAACTTTACCAACGTCTATGAGATCTTGAATCTCATGTTTTAGCTTCATGCAATTGTTTATGTTATGACCTTTATTCCGATGGAAGTCACAGTATTCATTTTCTCTCCACCATGTTGGTTTGACATTTGGATCATATGGTCTAGAGTTATCTGGTAGCATTATCAATTTGTTTGCCAATAGAGTTTTGAAAGTGGATTCATATGATTCTTTGAGAGGAGTAAAATCACACTTAGGTTTGGAAAGTCAAAGCTTTTCTTTGAACCATTCCTTTGTTTTCTTTGGCAGATATTCTGCCACAGCCTCAATGGCTTTAAGTGCTTGTGTACCACTAGCCAAGTTGAATATTGTGGATTTTGAGTTGGTTTTGATAGTGTCTACTACTCCATCATTAACAACATTCTTGTTATTGTCTTTGTCAAACTTCCAATATGTGTTCTTCTCTTTAGAGCTAGATCCTGGTTGTGTTTCTTTCCAAGGTGTGATATCCCCCTTCTTTATGAGCACGCCTTCCATTTGAATGGCATTATCTACCATTTTGTTAAATGATGGGTGTACTTGCATTTGTATACTATATTTCAACTCAGGCACCAAGTTATTGACAAATATATCCATTTTCTCAGAGTCTGGAATAGGTCGAGAATACCTAGAAAACATCTTTCTCCAGCGTTGGAGGAAAGTAAGAAGAGGTTCCCCTGTTTTCTGTTGAGTATTACAAAGATCGATCATAGTCATAGGATGTCGAATGTTGTATAAATATTATTGTAAGAATAGTTAGATTAGTTCTTCAAACGTTTTTATTCCTTTGGGTAGACTTGAGAACCATTCCATTGCTTGACCCCCTAAACTCCTCGAGAAAAGGCGCATGAGGTACGTTTGATTGTGCATGAACTCCATATAGGCAGCACAAAACTCTCTAACATGATCTTGAGGATCTGAGGTACCATCATACTTGTCAAATTTTGGGATCTTCGCTCATGAAGGAAATGGAGGCATGTGTAGATTCTTGTCAAATGGAAAGGGACATATTGTTTCTAGAGAATATTGTTTTGGGGACTTGTCCTTATTCTTCAGTTCTAAGACTTCCATCCATAAGGCTAGTAATTTTTTGTGTACCATGAGTATAGGTGATTCTTTCTTTTTAGTAATGAGCGTCTGAACATCATATCCAGTAGGAAGTTTAGCACCTTGTTTTGCTAGTTCTAATAAATAGTCTTCCTTCTCTCGGGTCATGATAGCTTTCATCATTTTTCTAAAGTCTTTGTCCTTTTGATAGTCAAGGATTTCTTTTCCTAGAGGTTTAGTGTCTTCGTCAACCTCACTTGATGATGAGGAATCATTATCATTTTTGGGAATATTATTATCGTCCTTGTTTCCATCATTGTGTTCCATCTCATATATAGTGGGAGATTTAGGCTCATCAAAAATTGGTTCGCCTGATGACGATGGTATGTCAGTGAGTGGATCCTTTTCGTAAAATGGATTGTCAGTGTATGAAAAGGGTATTCCTTTGCCTTTGGCTACTTTCTTACTAGAACTCCTAGTTTGTATAGGCATTTTTATGGATTAGTGAGACCTAAAGCTATTTGTGATACAGAGGTCAAGATCAATTTCAGAGCTAGTTGTTCAATTAATGTATTGTTTGGGAGAAACAACTGAGATTCAGCCTGGTTTCAGGAATGATCTATCCTATATAAGATGTTTATGTAAGTTGATTCTAAGTGTAGTGTAGGATTCAGTCTGGTTTCAAGAATGATCTATCATGTATAAGACGTTATCTAAGTGACTAAAATTTGATAGGTAGTTGATTGAACTAGCTGAAAGATGATCGACCAAATAATGCAACGCAAATGGCAGAGGTACATTGTCTTGATTTGTTTATGCTTGGGAAAATTGATAACCAGTATTATGTTCGCTGTAGACTATTTTTAGGAAAGTTTGACTGTTCCGTTCTGACAAAACCAAAGACTCATACGATAGGATTTTCTGAACCGGATGACAATTTAGCAGTTACAGGATGACCAAAATTTTGTTTCGTATGAGTTGTTGTTTCTTACCGTACGACAGATGGGTATGTGCAGGACGATAAAAGACTCGGAGCAGTTTTGTTTTGTACAACATAGGATGCAAGACCAAACGACGGATTAAAATGAATCGTACGACACACGATCAAGTCTAGAATGACAAATCAGAGACTCGTA
This sequence comes from Cryptomeria japonica, assembly GCF_030272615.1. Taxonomy (NCBI): domain Eukaryota; kingdom Viridiplantae; phylum Streptophyta; class Pinopsida; order Cupressales; family Cupressaceae; genus Cryptomeria; species Cryptomeria japonica. The sequence goes on from NC_081411.1 coordinate 460,230,859, forward strand.
CGAGATAGGATCAGGTGCAGCATGATAAATTATCAGACTCATACAAGATAGGATCAGGTGTAGCACGATAAATTATCAAACTCGTACGACTGTTCATGGGCCAAAGCCTAGAAATTCTGAGCTTTTTCGATTGCTGAGTATGATAACTGAATATGACCAATTCTGAGATGGACTAATTTTGGACCAGGATACAAAATTTTGACTTAAGATGGACAAGTTACTGACATGGATAGAGTTTCAACTTAAGATGGACAAGTTTCTGCCATGGACAGAGTTTCGACTTAAGATGGACAAGTTTCTGACATGGACAGAGTTTCCACTTAGGACAGACTAGTTTCTGACATAGACAGAGTTTCGACTTAAGATGGAAAAGTTTCTAACATGGACAGAGTTTCGACTTAAGATGGATAAGTTTCTGACATGGACAGAGTTTCGACTTAAGATGGACAAGTTTCTGACATGGATAGAGTTTCGACTTAAGATGGACAAGTTTCTGACACTG